>NW_027185655.1:59409110-59417112 GCF_028583685.1 Petaurus breviceps papuanus | reverse complement strand
GAGAGAGAGAGAGAGAGAGAGAGAGAGAGAGAGTTATTTTCAGTTATCAAGTGGAAAATAAAAAGTCCTGGACTTGAAGTGGTGGCAGCTCTGCCATTTACAAGCTTCACAAACTTAGTAAATCAATCTAAGTCTCATTTTTTAAGTTTATGTAATAGAATCTATTAATATGCTAATTACCTAGGTCCCAGGTCTCTACTGGCAGTAAAGTATGTGCAAGTGCTTTATCTTCATAAAGTACAGCTCAGAGGTGGTGGAATGGACAGAGAACCAAGCCTAGTATAAGAAAAAGCTGAGACTAAATCCAGCCTCAGACACTTACCACCTATGGCACCCTGTGAAGTTACTTAACCTCTGTTCGCTTCAGTTTCCTCATCTGTAACATGGGGATAATAATAGGGTTGTTGTGAGAATCAAATGAGATGATATTTGCGAAGTGCTTAGAATAATGCCTGGGACATAGTAAGCACTATCTAATATTACCTATGATTTTTATTATTATCATTATCATCGTCATTATTATTATTATCTTTCATAAACCACCTCAATGGTATTATTATATTTAAACATTACAACAGGTTTATAAGGTACATTTTTATTCCCATTTTTATAGATTAAGGAGAGTAAGGCTTAGATATGTCTAGTTAGTTGTCAGTGCCATAAAGCTAGTAAGTGAAGGGAAATGTTAACCCAAGTCATTCTGATCAACAGTCTACTCAACATGCCACAGTAGCACCAACATGGTATTCACAGCACCTATGGCAGCTATTAATATGTCAGCATAATTCTGAATTACTAAATATATTAGGCTCTCCACATGGAAGACGGAACCAAAACATTTATTCAAACACCAGAAAGCTGAATACCAACACCAGTAAACCAAATCCATCATAGAAACAAAGAAATCTATGCACAATAACAATGGAGAGGTCACTGCCATTCCCAAGTGTGATAGTAATGGCAATTAAAGATTCCCCTGTATTGGCTTGGTTTTCAAATTGATTGTATTAAAACCCAGAGTTTGTTAATCCCACCTGTGGGATGGGCTTGTTGATGTGAAAAGAAAGTCCTGAAGTGGGAGGAGCTGGTGATGTAGATTTGGAGAGACAAGAGAGAGGCGGAAGTTCTTTTTGGAAGCAGCACCTCGTGGACAGAGAGAGACTAAGAGATTGCTGGTGGCCGCTTTGAATTGCCCTGGACTTTTGAGACCTGCCCCCTGAGCTGCCAAGGACTGAGGAGACATGGCTGTTTTGCTGGTACTTTGTCTGTCTGTTTTGATGTTATTTTGCCAGATTTGTCCACTGGTGAAAGACTGTCCTGTTGAAGAAGTCCTGGAACCTGGCATTTGGTTAAGAAGGCCTGAGACTGTCCTGCAGACAGAGAGTGAATACTGTCCACTGGTGAGGGACAGTACTGTTGTTGCAGGGGTCTGGAGACTGTCCGGCAGACAGAATGAATACTGTCCACTGGTGAAGGACAGTGCTGTTGTTGCAGGGGTCTGGGAGCCTTTCTGTTGGTTCAGAAG
The DNA here is from genome assembly GCF_028583685.1 of Petaurus breviceps papuanus. Lineage (NCBI taxonomy): Eukaryota > Metazoa > Chordata > Mammalia > Diprotodontia > Petauridae > Petaurus > Petaurus breviceps. The sequence continues at coordinate 59,415,587 of NW_027185655.1, read as the reverse complement.
CCCTGAAGAAGGATTTTCTTGTTGTATGTTTACAGAAATCCTGGGAGAGGGCTTTGCTAATGTGTTCAGGGGTTCTAGGACTGTTCTACAGACAGAGGATAAATTCATGAAGGGACTGGCAATGTATCTTATGGCCTTGCTAAGCCTTGTCTCCCCAGGAACTAAGATTGCTGAGAACTTGCCTCGTGTCAAGATGAAGAAAAGACCTCCATTTGGGTATTAAGTGCTGTGTTTAAACTTGATGTAACTCTGGGGTAGATTCAATTGTGATCCTAGGGGTGGGGAACTTTTGACCTTATTGTGCTCTGTGATTGACAAATGAAGGTACTTTACCTATGTTTGGAAAATAATCTCCATTTGAGAAGAGGGGTTTTGTGGTGGACCAAAAGAAGGTATAGCCTAGGGGTGGAGTAGTATTTAGAACAGGGACTTTGTAATTGATTGAATGATTGGAAAGTCCTGGGGTGGGGTAGTCCTTGGAGATTATTTAATCACACTTAGTAAATGCTGTATTTTGAATGATGTCATGTTTTGATCTTCTCTGTTCTTGGTTTATCACTGAATAAAATAGAGAGCACCTATGCTGGTATTTTGAACCTGGGAAGTTGCCTTTCCTTGGCATTACATTACACCAAGCCCTCCCCCTGCTAGAGCCTTTTCACAAACACTCAACAGCTTGCTACCTGCTTCCTCTCTTTCCCTCAGTTCTAAAGGCTCCCACCAACTTCCTCTGGGCTCTGCTCCACCCTTCTTACTCATCAGTTCAGCCACCTCCCCCCACCATAGTCTTCATGTATCTCAAAATCATGCGTCTTAGCCTTACATGTGACTTAAGGAGGCCACTTGGATAGGAAAGATCTTCCCACTTACATTACCATTACAACCATATGCTTTATATATAGATCTATACTATTATTATTTATTTAACCATTAAGCATTTACTGCATTTAATTTAATCAATCATTAAGGATCTTTGATTTGTAAGGTTCTTTGTCCTCCTGGTCCTGCTCACTTCACTTTATATAAGTTCACAAATATCTTCCCAGGTTTCTCTGAAGGCATTCTTTTTATCACCCCTATTACCATTCCTTCACAATAATTTGGTCCTCCTCCCATTTGATGGAGACCACTCTGGTTTCCAGTTCTTTGCCACCACAAAAAATTGCTGCTTTCACAATGTGTGTGCACATGTGTGTGCGTGTGCATGTGTGTGTGTGTATGTATTTATTCTCCATATAGATCCTTTTCCTTTGTATGTGATCTCCTTATTGTCTGTTACTAATGATGGTAACAATGTCTTTGCCCTCTCTGGATTCTTGTGTCCTTAGTTCTCTGTTCCACTCATTTTAGACCTTGTTATGTGCTGCCTTGAATGGCTTGATATCTTTATAGATGTATGGCTAGGTGGCACCATGGTGCATAGAGTGCTGGGTCTGAAGTCAGGAAGAATCAATCACCTTCCTGAGTTCAAATCTGGCCTCAGATGCTTAAAAGCTATATGACCCTGGGCAAGTCACTTTACCCTGTTTGCCTCACTTTTCTCATCTTTCAAGAGAGGTAGAGAAGAAAATGGCAGAGAACTCCAGTATCTTTGCGAAGAAAATCACAAATGAGGTCAGGAAGAGTCAGACATGACTGAAGTAAGTGAACAACAAAGTCTCTTTTCTCCTCTACTAGATTATAAGCTCCTTGATGATAGGTCCTCTGTCTTTTAGTTCTTAGGATGGTGTCTCAGCATCTAACATGGTTCCCCTCCATGTCATATGTCCTTAAATATTCTTTCTTTTTGACTTATTACTTCAGCAAACAAACATGAAGCAGTAGAAAAAACATAGACTTGGAGTCAAAGGAACTAGCTTTGAGTACCAGCTCTGCTATTTTGTGCTAATTGTGTCATCTTGGACAAGTCATTTTTACCATTCTGTGTATCCATTTTATCAATTGTACAAATCAACCTTTGCAGAAAATTGCTTCCTTCTGTGCTGTGGATGTATCATAGGATTGAACATCTAGGAGTTCAATAGATAGGCTATACCTATTCAAGTGGCCTACAAATTTATCCTACATATCCTTTCATCCTGTATCTTCACGATTTTTCAGTCTGTACCATGTTCTGGGAACATGAATCTTTCTTACCTCGATCTCTTGGAGCACTTAATATTTTCCAAAGTTTATTTCAAATCCCACCCCCTTCAAAGGCCTTTGCTGGTGTCCCCTGATTACTTTGTATATATTTTACATTTACTTATGAGCATATGGTCTGTTTTCCACCAATAATATGTAGACTTCTTAAGGGGATACACTACTAGGCTTTTGTGTCTGAATCCTCAGTGATTAGTACACATTAGGCACTTAATAAATGTTTAGGAAATGAGTGAATGACACAGCACCCCTTTCTATACTTCTAGATTATGTAACAGACTTGTGGGTAGAGAAATTAAAGGTCAAATGTGAGGCAGTCAGAGAGCATAGTGGATAGAATGCTGGCCTTGGAATCCAGCATCGAATTTGAATCCCGTCTTATATACTTTATTTTGATGTGTCTATTAGCCAGTCAGTTAGCCTCACATTGATTCAACTTTTTCATCAGTAAAATGAGAAAATTGGGCTCAATGCCCTCAAAGGTCTTCTTTAGCTTTAATTCTATGATCTAATGCCATAGAGGAAGTATCAGTAGTATTTAGTGAAAGGCTGATTAGGTTGTGATGCTAAACTGAGTACCATTTTTAAAATGTCAAAAGGGAAACATTTGGATTTCAAGTTTCCAGAGCAGATGCTCTTATGTAGTTAGGCAACTTTGTGAAAAAGCCAATAATCACAGGGGCTCATCATCACCACCCTCCCTCCATCATTGCCACCCTCCCCCTTCAACCTAAATAGCAAATACCGTCGAGCTACATTAGCACTGAAAGATTTCAGTGACCTTTACTAATCCACTACAGTTATGTTTGTAGTTTTCTTGCAATAAATGTAACATTACAATTATTGATGTCAGCACTTTCTATGGAAACAGTAGTGAACTCATTAAGAACACTGCCAGGTGTTGCCAACCCCAGGTGTGAACCTAGTGGTTAGTGAGATGTAAATAACTCTTTGTGGAAAATTTGCAGTCGAACAAATTAGCAGACTTCTAGGAAGCTAAACTAGTATCCTGTGATTTGGTTCATTACACCACTAGCTGAGATTCTGCAGGTCAAATCAAAGGCACGGATGCCCCTCCTTCTCTAATTTGAAAATATCTACTTGACCACTCACTATTTTCTGTGAACATCAGTACACACTGACAAAAGTTATTGAGAATCCATCTTTAAAGTATATGATTGTGTAATTTACATTTTCCTATCTTTCACTAGAGGCCACCTGCCATATTGATGGTGGCACATTTTGCCCAGCAATTGACATTTTCTTGGAAAACTCTGTAACTCCATTAATATTTGCCATTGAAGGAAACAACTTCTATTAGATTCAGAAATAATGATCAATTTCTTCAGACCCTAGTAAATCAGTTTCTCAATGATGAGAAGCTTTTGGTGTCTTTTTCCCTGATTCTAGCTCTATACTTTGCCACTTTTCCTATGAGCTCTCTGAGGCAAATGTCAACTTCATTAAGTTACAGGAGAAGGAACTATCTTAGGACTTTAATGCTCTGTTGAACAAATCTACAATGCTACCATGACTGCCCCTCTTTAGATTATATAGGCTTTATATTCATTCAGACACATGATGCATTTGTGTGCTTCTGTGAATTTCTTGTTGTCATGAAAACACTAACAACAAAGAGAATGCCTTTATAGACCTTGACAAGTACACTGGATATGTAGCACTGGAGAGGAACATTTGATTAAGCTGGTTCACACTTAGCAGGTTTTACAAAAAATAGGTTTTCAAAGGTTGCATCTTTTTTTGTGTTTGCCAATGTAAGCAATAAGTATTCCTACTCATTTGATATGATTGCTATTGTTGGGAACTGGAATATTCCAGATTGTCTTGTATAATCTTTTTTTTCAGGGATACTCTTTGTTAGATTCTTTAGTGTAATATTAATGGAAAGGCACTGTACCCTGTGGTTTATTAACTACGTAACTTTGGGCTAGTTATCTAACCCATGTGAGTCTCTTTTTCATAATTTGTAAAATGAAGGAGAATCCTTTTCATTACACTGTGTTTGGAAAGTGGGTGAGGGGTAGATGTGGTGCCACTTGCCTATAGTCCCTGCTACTAAGGAAGTTGAGACTGATAGATTGAGCTCAGGAGTTCTGATGTGGAATAGGCTAAGCCAAACAGATTTCCACACGAAGTAGAGCACCAATATGGTAAACTTTCAAGAGCAAATGCTATAGAGAGGCCACAGAATATTCAAGGAGGGCTACACTGGTCCATTATGGAGATGGAGTTTGTCATAGCTATCAGACGGATCATCGGTAGTATCAGGGATATAAGTAGCTACTGCATTTTTTGGTTGGGCAAGATCCAGTCTCCCCATACTCCCCACCCTCAAAAATGTCAGTGAGGGAGTAACTTTGATTTGAAAGGGAAAAAAGGTAATGGATAGAAAAATGAAAGTGGAGCAAATCAACCAATCCCTTAGGAAGGGAGAAAGGGGCAAAAATGGGTAAAGTGGCCTGAAAGAAGTGATGTCAGATCTCAGGAATTAGTTACAAGAAGTTTCCAAACTCAACAAGGGTTTCCATTCCCTAAGAGATTGTCTGGAATGATTCCTCCAGGATCCCTGAGATTTGCAAGGGATATTAACTTGGAATTTCTGGTTGCTATTACCCCACTGTGATGTGATGTGAATTTCAAACTGGACCTTGATTATCAGTTACTAAAGAATGCTATTAATTAGTGAAGAAAGAATTTCCAGTTTATGGTAAGTGGTGGCATATGGAAATGGCAAAACTAAACCTACTTTTAGAGATGCAAGGCAGTGAGACTAGGGGAATAATCATGGTTTCATTGTCAGAAGTGATGAATTAGGAGGAAAAATGAGCTTATGTTTATCATGTTGAATTTGAGATAATAGTAAAATATTCAAGTAGTGATGAATTTGCTAGTAAATAAGAATAGGAAACTAGACATGTGAGTGACAAATCACAGCAAGAAGTACTTATTGGGTACTGAATAGCAATGTAAACAGAGAAAATCAATAGAATTGTTCTCAGCCCTGATATTAAAATAAGTACCATGACTCAGCAGAGCAGCAACCTTATTTATTTGATATAACTCAGCTTGACCTGGATACCTCTGGCAAGGATGTTGAAGGGATTCAGAGTTGGTGCTGATCTTAGGACAACTAATTACGGTCTAGGACATTTCCAAAATGGGAAAATGGAGATCATTGGTAATGACCAAGAGAACAGTATAACCCCAAGCTACATTGTATTTACTGACACTGGATGTTTAATTTGTAAGGCTCAATAGAATAAAGTTGCAATGAACCCAACGAAAACAGGTTTTTCATGCCAAACATCTTATTGGTCACAGATTTGATGATGAGATTGTACAGCAGACATGAAACGTTGATTTTTCATGGTGGTGAATGATGTAGACATGCCTATGTTTCAAGTTAAGTGCAGGGGAGAGACCTGAAAGCTTCTAAACAGAAGAATCATCTGCTGTTGTCTTGAGGAAGTTGAAAGAAATTGCAGAAGCTTACTTTGGAAAAAGGGTATTACAAATTATGTTGTTATAGTGCCAGTACACTTTGGTGATTCCCAGAGGCAGGTCACCAAAGCTGCTGTAACCATCACTTGTCTCAATGTGCTCCAAATCATCAGTAGACCATTTCCTGCTACTATGGCTTATGGATGAAAAGGTTGTCCTTGGAGGTGCCTTTCAATATCTCCATTTTTACCATTGAAAATGACTTATCTAAAGTCAAGTCCAAAGTTGGGATACTCATTTGGGTGGGGAGAACTTTGACAACTGCATGGTGAGTTATTTCATTGGTCAAGTGAAAGCACCAGAAGGACATTAGTGAGAAGAGGGCTGAAAGCTAACTGCAAACCACTTTTGCATGTGTAATACAAATCCCCCCTTCCAATACCTAGACAAATATTGAGACTGACCCTCCTATCTGAAGTTTTCAACTTCTGTGTCTCTATCACTAGTGCCCATTTTGAAGTGCTGAATACAGACTTCTTTTGTGGCACACCGAACATTGTAGAAAAGGCCCTAATGGGGGCAGCTAGGTGGTACAGTGAGTAAAGCACCAGCCCCGGAGTGTGGAGGACATGAGTTCGGTTCTGGCCTCAGACACTAACACACACACACACACACACACACACACACACACACACACAAAATTAGCCGTGTAACCTTGGGCAAGTTACTTAACCCCAATTGTGCTCCAATAGGAAAGAAAGAAAGAAAGAAAGAAAGAAAGAAAGAAAGAAAGAAAGAAAGAAAGAAAGAAAGAAAGAAAGAAAGAAAGAAAGAAAGAAAGAAAGAAAGAAAGAAAGAAAGAAAGAAAGGAAG
>NW_027185655.1:59311037-59408710 GCF_028583685.1 Petaurus breviceps papuanus | reverse complement strand
AAACAAGGGAAGGAAGGAAGGAAGGAAGGAAGGAAGGAAGGAAGGAAGGAAGGAAGGAAGGAAGGAAGGAAGGAAGGAAGGAAGGAAGGAAGAAAGGTAAAAAAAAAAAGAAAAGGCCCTAATGATGCTAAATTGCATAAATCAGAGCTATGTGACATTTTTATAGTGTGTGGTTCCACTCATATCCTTGAAATCCAGAAACTTTTATGTGACTACTTCAATGGAAAGAGCTCAGCAAAAGCATTAATTCTGATCAGACTGTCTCCTATGGTGAAGCTATCCAGTGTGCCATCTTGTCTGGACATAAATCTGAGAATGTTCAGGACTTGCTTCTTTTGGAAATCAATAATCTTTCCCTTGGTATTAAAACTTCTGGTGGAGTTGTGACATTTCTTATCAAACATAATATGACCATCCTGAGCAAACAGGACCAAATCTTTACCACTTACACAAAGAGCCTTGTGTTCTCATTAATGTTTATGACAATGAGAGCAGTGACAAAGAATGATAACCTATTTGACAAATTTGAACCCAAAGTAATGCCCACCCTTACATCCCCAGGGGTGTTTTCAGATTGAAGTAACAGCTGACATAAATGCAGATGGCATCTTCCACATGTCTGCTGTGGATAAGAGCACAGATAAGGAGAATGAGATCATCATCATTGACAAAAGTCATCTGAGCAAAAGACATATTAAGCTTGTGGTCCAAGAAGCTGAGAAATAGAAGACTGAAGATGAGAAACAAGGTGTCTTCCAAAGCTCTCCTGAATCTTAAGCTTTCAACATGAAGATGACAGTAAAGGATGAGAAATTCCAAGGAAAAACTCATGATGAACACAAATAGAAGATCCTTGAAAATGTAATGAAATAATCAATTTGATAGATAAAGAACAAGACTACTAAGAAGGAATAATTATCAGCAGAAATATTTGGAGAAGATCTGCAACCCCATTATTAGTAAGCTGTACTATAATTCAGGGGACATACCAGATGGCATTCCTGATGGGTTCCCAAGTAGTGGAACAGCCCTATCCAGAGGGACTTCTTCTGGACCCACTATTAAAGAGAATAACTAAAAACACCAGAAGAAAGAGCATTCCACACAGCTTTCTAAAATTGAAGGACTCATATTTGTCACCAACAGTACAAATGGCAGTCCAAAAGTAGTGTTTAAGATAATATAATCTGGGCATTTTAATTACTTGAATGTGGGCAGAGGGAAAGGAATGAACAACTTTGTACTTCATCAACACTATAAATATGCGGAAATGCAATTCTTGTTCTGGAGAATAATCTTTTTAAAATTGGTGTCATGAAAAAAATGAATACCATCTATAGACTCATATACTGATAGAGAATTAATTCAAGTATTTCACACTGAGTAAATCCCCAAGAATTCCTACTCAGATGTAAGGGAGTTTTTATATTTTAATGTTCTCTGAAGCTGAGAGATTTCTCCTTCCTGAAACTTAATGATTTAGGTCTCTGGAAACTGCCTATGCTCTCTGATTCTTGGCTGTGATTACTGCAGCTTGTTGGCATGGTTCAGGAACTCCTTTGCTATTCCTGATGCTGCTATTCCTCACAACTACCGCTGTTGAGTCTTAGAAGCTCAACATTTTGCTTCCAGAGCTGACCTCTATCCCTGTACCTACCATGCATTAAAGCAACAATATTGTATCTGGTTTTCACTGCTCCAACAGCTATTGCTACTTAGGGGGAGTATAATCAGTATTTTAGAATGAGATCAACTGGATCAACCTGCCTGAGGCCCAGTCAACACATTTTCTGTTTTGTTGTTGGCAGTCTCACAGTTCTTCTTACCTGGTACACAAAGTGACTTACTAGGTATGTGCAACATTTACTGATTTTTACTTCTCAACTAAAGGCATGAGTGTGCTGGTAAATGTTTAAGAATTATCTCCCTTGCAAGGAGGAGAGAAGGAATGTACTCATCACACATTTTTAAGTTTAACTTCATTATTTTTTCTCCATCACTTTCTTAAAACTAGACAGTAAAGAAAACAATCAAGCAAGTACTGATTTGTAGCATTTGCCAATTTCCATAGGGTAAATACTCACACAGAAAATTTAACCATCATAACTCCTGAGCCATTTAGAGAAGGCTCCAACACCAAATGTCTTCAGCCTTTGCTTTTTGGTAAGTTAGTAGAATGAATTTGATTCACCTGCTCCACATCTGTGGTTATAGAAAGTGTAACCACCACATATGATTAGTATTCCCCATTGTTCTTGCTCTAAAAATCTCATAAGCCTCAAAAAATAATTGGAAAATGCTGCTCAAATTTTCTCCAACCTACAAACATTGTTGCAACAATTACAAATCTCATGCCCAAATAAAAGCAGCTTGACCTAGTGTATAGTAGATAGAGTCATACAGATGTAGAATAAAATCTTTCCTCTGCCACTTGCTATCTATGTGACCTTAGGCAAGTGACTACAACTTTTTTTAAAGCAGTTGGGGTTAAGTAACTTGCTCAAGATTACACGGCCAGGTTTTTCTGGGTGGGTGCTAAGTGTCTGAGCCCAGATTCGATCCCAGGTGTCCCGACACTGGGGCCAGCGCTCTTACTCACTACGCCACCTGGCTGCCCTGCTACAACTTTTTTAAGCTTCAGTTTCCACACCATAAAATAAGGGAGTTTGACTACATGGGCCACAAAGTCCCTTGTACCTCTTAATCTGTTGTCTAGTATATCACTGTATAACAATAACCAGTGTTACATAAGTGTATCAACAATGTGTAAAATGAAATACTGTGTGAGATCCAAGGGATACAGAAAAAAAAAACTATAGATAGATAAAAATATACATGTATTTTTATGTGTATAGATATTTTAGCTTTGTGGTTGTTTGCTGAAAGACAATTCACAATTTAGTTGATAACTCTTCTACCAATTAGAACTGCCCAGAATTATAATGGATATTTTTGACCAGTGAGTTCTCTTTCCTTGGAGGCCTTCAAGTGAAGTCTGTTAGATGATACTTAGGAATAATTTAGAGGGAATTATTGTTCAAGAAAGAAGGTGTGGCATAGTGGATGGAAAGATGGGCTCATAGCAGACTTTCAAACCTGCTAGGTTTTAACATGTATTGACTATGAGGCCCTGGGCAGTTTACTTAACTTCTCAGGACTGTCTGTAATTTTTGAAGACTCAAGTTTTAGGGAAAAAATTGGCCTGCATTGGTAGAGGAAATTTCCTCATCTGGGAGTGCTCCATATCAATGAAATGACAGATCCTGTTCTGATTCCTGTCCTACTCAAGCCTGAGTAGCGATGGATGACCACTGAGCTCTCTTCCAGGACTGAAACTGTAGGGATTTTGTCTAAGTACTTTCCAAAATGCTATTGTTTTATAAATTTGGAGACTAGGCTTGTTGCTCTTGTGTTATTCAGTTATTTCAGTCATGTCTGACTGTCTGTGACCCTATTTGGGGTTTTCTTGGTAAAGATACTGGAACAGTTTGCCATTTCCTTCTCTAGCTCATTTTACAGATGAGGAAACTGAGGCAGATAAGTGGCTTGCTCAGGGTCACACAGCTAGTAAGTATCTGAAGCTGGCTTTGAAATTATGGTTGTTGTTTTTTTTTTTTACTCTAGACTTTATGTTCTATCTTCTGTACCTCCTAGCTGCCTGGAAGCTAGGGTTACCTGTGGTTTAAATTCTACGTAAAAAAAATAAGAATAAAGCAAATAAAATACTGAACTTAGTCACTTATTCACAAGCAAATAAATGAGAGTCAAGACAGGCATCAAAATTAGACAAAGATTCTATCAACACTTTATGTCATTGTTCCTCTAATCCCTGGACGAGACATTAATAAAGTTTTTTTCACTTCATTTATTTTTGCTTTAGCTTTTTGTTTCTTTACCATAGATAAAAAATAGCATGGAACTGAAAATATTTTGTATCCAATAATTACAGCTTTAGGTAAAAATATTACACATTTATATGTATACATGTATCTCTCTGCCTATCTATCTTATGCAGTTAGAGAGTCCTAAAAATCTTAGTGCAATTTAAAAATATTTAAGTTTAAATTTCACTAAGACTTTTGAGATATCATGCAATCCCTATATCTTTATAGCTGCATATTCATATCTAAAACTAAGGTTCAGGAATTTTATCCATATATTGGAAAAATTGATTTTCACAAAATTATGTAGAAGTATGAAATCATATGTGACATCCAAAGTATCCCTCTTCCATCCCTCTTCCAAAGTACACATTACCTGGTTTTTCAATAAGAAGTTAGTCTAAGGGGCAGTCAGGTAGCACAGCAAGGAAGAGCACCGACCCCAGGGTCGGGATGACCTGGGGATCGAATCCAGGCTCAGAGACTTAGCACCCACCCAGAAACACCTGGCCATGTAACCTTGAGCAAGTTACTTAACCCAAATTGCTTTAAAAAAAAGTTAGTCTAAGAGTCAGAAAGACCTGAGTTCAACTCTTTCTGTGACATATACTGGTTCTTAGTCAACCCTGAGGAACTATACTAAATACCAGGGATTCAAAGAAAGACAAAAGAATAATTCCTGCCCTCAAGAAACTTAAAGTAGAATGAAAGAAAAGAAACAAGCATTCTTTATGGGTCTGCTCTGTCCCAGGGACTGTGTAAAATGCTTAATAAGTATTACCTACCTTATTTGATCCTCACAAAAACACTGGGAGAGAGATGCTGTTATTTTCCCAATTTTACAGTTGAGGAAACTGAGGAAAATACAGATTGAGTGAGGCATCCATCACATAGCTAGTAAATGTCCATGATTGGGTTTGACTTCAGGTCTTCTGGACTCCTTACCTAGTGTATCTACTTCACCACGTATGTGTGTCAAATGAGAGACACAACATAAAAAACAATTCATTAGGAAGAAGACTGTCACACCCTTAGAAAGATATTTAGGCTTTCTACATAAAAAACTTCCAAGCTTTGTTGGAAGAAGAAGGAATTTTCTCGATAAAAATTTCCTACACCAGAGGTGTCAAGCACAGAGTTGAGCCACAATTTGCCCAATATACTCCCAAGTGTGATCAGAATCAGATTATAATTTAATTGGGACATATTTTAAAAATAAAAATATCATAAAATATAGATAATATTAATATGTAGTTTTCTAAATTAGTATGTCAATTGTAGGGATGCTCACATACAGATTAGTGGTCCCATTTCTATCTTGGTTTAGCACCACTGTCCTACAATAATGTGATCAGAAGCATGGGGGGAATATACTTATATACATATATGAACATATACATATATGTGTGTATGCATATACACATATGTATATATATTTTTTCTTTAAAAGATAGCTTAAACCAAATGGCTAAATTATTTTTTAAAACATTTCCTGAGTTTTTATCTTATCAGAGTCAGAAATCCTACTGAGTGTTCTCCTGTACATACACTGATACCAAATCCTATTTCATATATGCTGTATTTCTTTAGATGGCGCCTCTTTCAGACATTTCAGATATAGTGTACACATTCTCTTCATTCCTTTCCAACTTCTAGAGTAGTAAGGTATTGTATAATACATAAAAGCTATCCTGTTAGTACAAGTAGCAGGGTCAGCAGAAGCCATGTGGTAATGGATTGTTTTAACCTCTTTATGACGTGACCTATTGTTCATCCTCAGGGCTACAATAGTTGAAAAATATGGCAATTATGGGTGAAGCATTCATTGTTTAAGTCCTGTAAATGCACAAACACTATAATTTTTTTAAGCGGTAGTGCCCATATTTTGTTGTAAGTGATGCATCAAGGGCAGTAGCATTTTCCTCCAATTTTTTTTCCACTGCATTCCTTTTGGACAAATGAATGTGGGAACTTTAATGGATTCTGCAATTCCTTCTTTGCCTCCTTTCTCTGTCACTTCCCCCCCCCGCCTACTTACTTGCCTTTTTATAAGATTAACGGATATGAAGTTGTGTCTTGTGCCTTGTGAGGAGTGATTTGGAGTAAGAGAGAAAAGATTGTTTTAAGAGCTAGCTTTCAAGTTCATCTTGTAATCACTGAGGGATTGGATAGTGAAGGGAAGATTATCAAATAAGATGGCATCCTTCATCCTTAAATATCATTTATTGGATATTTTTATGTGTAGTACATGATTATTTTCTTAGTGAGCTGTGTTAATGATGTCACTTATTCTAGCTTTTTAGTAACACAAAGAAAAATACATATTTAAATGATCAGTTTGATGAGATTATGTTATATTTTATATAAATACATTAATTTAATATCTCATTAAGAAATACAGTACATTGTGAAAGTAATTCTCCATTCATTTTATTAACTTTGTAATTAATTTTCTTTTCAAAAAGTAAATCAACAAATAATGAACTTTTTATGTGTGCTTACCTAGTATTTAGAAATATCAAAGTTTTTCTTTCTTTCTTTTTTTCTTACTTCTTTTTTTCTTTCTTCCTGGTATTTAAATCATGCACTAAATGTCAGGCACCTGCAAGGCTGTTTTTAACTCTCTCAGACACTAGGAGATCGCGAAGGACATAACTTATATAGTTAATCATTTTTGCAAAATTGTATATAATAGAAATAACTAGAGATGGATGGAGGGCAGCAAAGATTGTAGAAAGATAGAATGGGATGTACATTTTCATTTCAAGCTTAATCTTTCGCAGGGCAGTTGAAATGAAGGCAGGGGAAAGGACAAGATGACCTCACAAGGTCTTTTCCAATCCTGGGATTATACCCACAGTGATATAAAGTGACAGTTCAATTTAAACACAAAGGATTAAATTTGAAACAAAAACAACCTGTCTGTAAGAAATGTATGTACATTAAAAATTGATGTTCTTTTTTATATCCTCATCTATCTTTTGGTAAATCATTATTGTACTGCTTTGCTAATACTTTTCTAATATCATATTTGGCAGAAATGTAGGTAGAACTAAGCTTGAATAAAGGGCAGAATGGTTGAGAGGAAAGAACACCATGTTAAGAATCAGCAGATATTAATTTTCCCATTGGATCTTAAACAGACTTACAGAATGCATGACCTTGGGTAAGGAACTTTACCTCTCTTGATTTGAGTGTTCTTATCTCTTATGGATAATGATATTTGTTTTGAGGATGAAGTAATGTTTGTGAAAGTACTTTCAAAACAAGTTGAAAAACATTGTAAAATATAACAATTTAATATTCAGGTGATCTAGAAAGAGCATCTTGTTTTCTATGCATTCAGAAAGGTATTCTTCATGCTTTCTTGGGTCAAGCGGGGAAGGATCATGTGATATATGTGGTTTCTCATGGATATTCTCTTCATCCATATCTCTATCTGTTCTTTCCTCCCATACTTATCATTCCATGTCCCATGATTTCAACTTTTTTCTCACCCCTTTTATTTCCATGTCAATTAAAAATATGGGTTCAGAGTTATTCAGCAAGCATTTATTAAGTATATTCTATGCCAGGCACCATGTTAAGAATTTTAGATGCAAAATGTGCAAAAATAACCTTGACCCCTAGAATTTAAAAGCCTAATAGGGGAGACAACATGCAGACAGTTCTGTACATACCAGATGCATTCAAGACAAATTATAAATAATCTAAGAGGGAATAGATTAAAGGAGATAGAAAAAGGTTTCTTACAGGACATTGCATTTCAATTGAGCCTTAAAGGAAGTCATACAAGACAGGAGGGAGAGATAAAGAGGCAGAACTTTGCAGGCATAGGGGACTGATAATGAAAATGCTCTGATTCTGAAGATGGAGCATCTTATTTGAGCAATTGAAAGAATATCTGTTTCACTGAATCACAGAGTATATGAAGAAATATAATGAGTAAGAAGACTGGAAAAGTCAGAAGGGTAAAGGTTATAAAAGGCTTTAAAACTAAGTAGGATTTTATATTTGATCCTGGAAATAATGGGTAGCCACTGGTTACTGGTGAGCAGTGGGATAATATGTTACACATCTGCTTTAGGAAGATTACTTTAGTATCTGAATGGTGGATGGACTGAAGTGGGGAGAGATTTGTGACAAGGAGACCAACCAGAAGAATGCTTACAACAGTTAAGGGGTGAAATGATGAGAACACGCAAAGCAACAGCATCTCATTTAACAAATAAGAATCTTGAGATGCAGAGAAGCTAACTGACTTCTTGAAAGTCACAAAGGAAACAGTTATTAGAAGAGCCAATTCTAGATTCTAGATCCTAGGCTCCTACTATACTGGGTTTCCTTTAAGAACATTTCATTATAAGGATTTACAAATAAGGCCATAACTATAATTTTTGTAAATTTCTCTTCAATTAATAGTGAAAGTCTATGCTTTCACTAATGTCTTAGGAGCATACATCAGTTAATAATTCCAATCCAAGAATTTATGTTTAATAGGGCAATTTAACATTATGTACTATGGGATAAAACCTGACTCAGGTCCTCTCAATTATGAAATCATTGGCCTCTCTTATTTTTATATTTGAATTCTCAAATACCTGGCACAGTTCATGAAATGGAATGGGTGATTAATAACTTCTTGTTTGATGCCTATTCTTAATGTAGTAAAATCAGATTTTTACTTATATTAGAACTGGATTACATCAAAGGCTTATTTAGATTTTCAAGTGTATAGCAGTAATGCAAAGATTCAAGCAAAACAAATAAAATTTTCAGTAGAGCAGAGTCCATTTAATTTACTCATAGAATACACGATTCATTCTAAAAGAGATCTACTGTTGGGGGGGGAAGGGAAACATTTTTCATGACCATATGTTATTGTAAAACAACATATTTGAATATTTTAAAGACACTAAATTCAGCTCAAATTTAAGTATGCTTTTTTTTTCCTTCTGTTGACAATATGTAACATATGTTGGGAATATGAGCCATAATTAAGCAGTAAGACACGATGGGGTGTATGTGTTTTGTTGGGAACATGCCATGTACGGGGTATGTTAAGTATGAAGCCAAAGATGGAGACCCCCACAGCCAATCTAGTAGTGGCTCTATTCCAACACAACATATGCCATGCAACATGTTTCCCCCCTCCAAATGTGGTCCTATTATGAATAATACTATTACAAATGTATGAATATTTTAAAATCCATACATTTTACAAAAAGAAATGCAAGCATAATATTAAAAAGCTATGTTTTTCCTTTTCCATTGAACTTGCATGACATAACTTTGCATTTCTACAGATTGCCCCTCCAAAGCACTCTAATATAGCATCAGATTTCAAATTGGTAAGTCAAATACCTTGATAGACTGTTGGGAAACATGTAGGTTATTTGAAGGCAGCAGTTAAGAAAGTGTTAAGTCAAAGTTCCATGTCAAAAATTCTTCTTGAAAACTACAGTCATTTGTTTTTTTCTTCCTACTTTCAGGAAATACGTTTAACCTTCTGAGGTACTTAAATGAGACTCGTTTGCAGCCTATTCCTTTGGTCCCTTGAGTTTTTCAAAATGGTCCATAAAGAACAGAATTCTAAATTTACCATTTTCACATTATGTTTTAAATGTGGCTTTGAAGATGTTTTGGGAAATGGAAAGAAAGTGATTTTGCATTTTCCTTTAATTTTCTGCTTTCCATTTTAAGAGTTGTAAATTACACAGCAAAACTATTTGTCTTTCAGCCAGTTTCTTAAATAGTTCATGATAGTAAGTTGGGCCCATAGGGAGACATAATCAAGTCTCTGAGACAGAAAAAGTAATTTGCTGTAGTTTTAATTCACTAAATGTAAGTTTTCTGAAAAAGTGATTGTATTTATCAATAAGACACAAATTCCTGCCAAGGTATTATATAGACTAGAATGAAATACATATAGCATATGATAAAACCAGAGCATCTTTGGACTTTGGGGTGAGGGAAACTTACAAAGAAAATAATAAGTTGATTGACATATCATTTGGGGCCTCTATAAGGATAATACACAGACAGTAGAAATATACTCCTTTACTAGGCCACTACTCTGAGTCTTTGCATCTCAGTTGCATCTGCCAGAGTTTGTGATCTGCAAATAAATTTTGAGAACCATGATCACTCAAAACAATGAGTAAATAGAACTCACCCAAATAAAAATTCCTAAGAGTAGAAACCCAAATAAAATAAGGGATTAAAATATGAAGATCTAAAATTGTATATTCTTAAATTAGAAGTGTTCACATGGAGACCCCTTTAAGTGGATTTCATTGAAGCTGACAGTGATTTGAAGTCCTTTGCAGCTGGGAGCATTCACTGACCCCTTTCTTCCTACTTTCTTATAGGGCAAGATAGATTTCTATACCCCATTTTCTGTATACCTTATTTCTCAATTTCATGTAAAAACAATTTTTAACACTTGTTTTTAAAACTTTGAGTTCCAGCTTCTCTCCCTTCTTCCTTCCTTACCCCCTCCCATTGAGAAGACAAGCAATTCAATATAGGTTATAAATGTGTAATTATGCAAAATATTTCCATAGTAGTCATATTGTGAAAGACCAACTATATGTCCCTCCATCCCATTCTGCTCCCCATTTATTCTATTTCCTCCTTTGATCCTATCCCTTTTCAAAAGCATTTGTTTCTGACATTCCCCTCCTCCAATATCCCCTCTCTTCTCTCATCAACCCCTACATTATCCCCTTTCCTTCTACATTCCTGTAGGGTAAGATACCCAGTTGAGTATGTATGTTATTCGCTCCTTAAGCCAAATCCAATGAGAGTAAGGTTTACTCATTCCCTTTCACCTCCCAGCTCTTCTCCTCCATTGTAACAGCTTTCTCTGGCTCCTTTTATGTGAGATAATTTACTCTATCCTATCTCTGCCTTTCTCCTCCCAATACATTCCTCTCTCACCCCTTAAATTTATTTTTTTAGATATCATTCATTCATAGTCAATTCATCCTGTGCCCTCTGTGTATATATGTACACACATACATACACATATATACACACATATTCTCACCTATACATATATTCCTTTCAACTCTTCTCATAGTGAGAAATGTCTCATGAGTTAGAAATATCATCTTTCAATGTAGGAATGTATATAGTTCAACTTTAATAAATTACTTATGATTTACATTTTAATGCTTCTCCTGAGCCTTGTATTTGAAAGTCAAATTTTCTGTTCAACTCTGGTCTTTTTATCAAGAATGAAAAGTCCTCTATTTCATTGAATGACCGTATTTTCCCCTGAAGCATTATACTCAGTTTTGCAGGGTAGATTATTCTTGGTTTTCATCCTAGCCCCTTTGACCTCTGAAATATCATTTTCCAAGCCCTTTGATCCCTTAATGTACAAGTTGCTAGATCTTATGTCATCCTGATTGTGTTTCCACAATACTTGAAATGTTTCTTTCTGACTGGTTGCATTATTTTCTCCTTTACCTGGGAACTCTGGAATTTGGACACAATATTCCTAGGGATTTTCTTTTTAGAATCTTTTTCAAGAGGTGTTTGGTGGATTCTTTCATTTTCTATTTCACCTTCTGGTTATAGAATATCAGTGCAGTTTTCCTTGATAATTTCTTGAAAGATTATATCTAGGCTTTTTTTTATTGTGGCTTTCAGGTAGTGGAATAATTTTTAAATTATCTCTCCTGGATCTGTTTTCCAGGTCAATGATTTTTTCCTCCAAGGAGATATTTCACATAGTCTTTTTCTTCATTCTTATATATTTGCTATAAATAGCAAAGGGAAAGGGGTAAGGTGAAGATTTGTTGTTGTTCAGTCTTTTTCAGCTGAGGTTTACTCTTTCAGAATTCAATTGGGTTTCCTTGCTAAAGATACTAAAATGGTTTGCCATTTCTTTCTCCAGCCCATGTTATGGAGGAAGAAACTGAGGCAAGAAGGGTTTCATAATATCTTGATTTCTCATGAAGTCATTAGCTTCCATTTGCTCCATTCTAATTTTGAAGGAATTATTTTCTTCAGTGAGATTTAAGGCCTCCTTTTCCATTTTGACCAATTCTGCTTTTTAAGGCATTCTTCTCATTGGTGACCAAAAGCACTCTTTTCTGCCTCAGAGGAGTACTCACTCTCCACAGCCACCACAAACTCTGCCACACCAAAGCTCTTCCTTACCCCAGGATGACCATCCAAGATTTCAACCCAGATCTAAGCAGGGCAAAGCAAGAGAATCTTGCCTCAGTGCCAGCAAAGAGATTCCTGCAATTGCCTTCTAATCAGCACCTTGATTTCCCACTATCTGTGGTCTGGGAGCTCCAGATGCAGCCACCACTGCTGCTACTGCTTCTGCCTCTTCTACAACTGCCACCACCAACACTTCTAACACCCTGGTGCTGGGTCTGGACCACACTCTTCCTCTCACCCAGGTCCAACAGAATTTTCCCACTGACCTTCTTTTTTGTCCCTGGTGTTTGTGGGTTGAGAAATCTGGAAACTGCCACAACTACCGAGGATTCAGTCCCCTGAGGCCTGCTCTGGGTTCAGGATGTGCTGGGGCAGCATAAACAGGCCTGTACTCTTCTCCCACCTCGGTGGGATAGACCCTTCATGTCATCCTGTCAGGCTCCCTTCAACTGGAGATGTCTCTGTCATTTTGTGGATTCTGTACCTCTAGAATTTATTTAGAGTCATTTTTTATAGGTATTTGGAGGTGTTTGGAGGGAAGAGTTCATGGAAGTTCCTACTTTTATTCCACCATCTTGGTTCTGCCCTAGAGTTAGATATTTTAAAGTGACAGTAACTTAGATCTGAGACTGATGTTTCTAGGTCTCAGGCTATAGGTGTGGTAGACCAATGCTATTAGCGGCCAAAGCTGCATCAACTACTTTCCTTTCTTCATGACATTTGGGGCTACCCACAGAAGGGAATTTCTACCTAAATTAAGAAAATGAATATCTATGTCTTACTTTGTAGATCATATAATGGAATGGTCATTGACATATAGACTTAGTACCAAAAGGGACTTAAGAGGTCAATTAATGCAACTGTCTTTACAGATAACTGAGGCTCAGCAAGGCTAAACTATTTATTCAGGGCCACCCAGACAGAGAGTAGTAGAGCCAAGATTTAAACCCACATATTCTAGTACTTTTTTTTTTCATCTGTGGCCTTGCCTTCTGTGAAAGTAAATAAATAGCAAAGGGAAAGGGGCAAGGTGAAGATTTGTCGTTGTTCAGTCTTTTTCAGCTGAGGTTTACTCTTTCAGAATTCAATTGGGTTTCCTTGCTAAAGATACTGAAATGGTTTGCCATTTCTTTCTCCAGCCCATGTTATGGAGGAGGAAACTGAGGCAAGAAGGGTTAAGTGACTTGTCCAGGGTCATGCAGCTAGTAAGTGTCTGAGGCCAGACTGAAATTCAGCAAGGTAATTCTTCCTTATTCTAGACCTGGCACTCTATCCACTGGGTCACACAGCTGCCCAAGGTTAAGGTAGCTGTATTCAAATTAGTTGAAGGGAGAAAGAAGAAAGTGAAATTTAAAAGTCGTTGTTAGTTGGGGAAAGAATAGGTCATCTCTTACAAAACAGTTATATTTACAGTACAAGCCAGAATTGGGTCTATCTTTGTTGAAATGTTCCTTTAGCACACTTAGATTTATTTTAGTACTACACACTGAGGATTGAAAGCTTCTTCAGATAATAGGAAGGGATTGTTCGTTCTTTATTCACAGTAATTGACTCTGAAATTTGCAAGGAATATTGCTTGGTTGAAGAATGATACATTGAACACAAAGCTAGTGGATTAGAATTACCAGATGTGAAGCATTTTCCAACTGGCCAAAAAGAGAAGCCCTGAAAATATATTTAAAAAGCCCAAACAGCAAAATTTAAATACTTCTTGTCATATTACCCTCTTTACAATGTTAGATTTTTTTTTCCCCACACCTGATTAAGTTCAGTGCTGGCATCTTAGCCATTTCACCCATGGTCTTTAAAAAAGGAATAGACTTCCTCCTTCAAAATGTTTTATAACCAACATTTGTTTTAGAGAAGAAGAAAACAAAAACAAGCTTTGTGAAAAGAAATAAATTATTATTATTGTTTTATCCATGTCATTCTATATATTTTTGTATTGCATTACTCAACCTCACTTTCTAAAAGTTGAATGAAAACTTGGATAAGATTTGACTTTGGAATATAAGAATGTGATTGAGAATTTAAATTATACCTTTTCATTTAAGCATCTTATGTATTTAATGACTTTGATCAGGCTGAGGAGAAATTTCATTTTCATCATATAGTACTATTATGCTAGGTTATTTCAAAATTTGTACAAGGCCAGCTGAAAGCAAGGAATTTAAATTGATTAGACATTTTTTATACTCTAAAAAGATGAAGAAATATAGATGAAAATTTGTTTCGGTGACTTAAGAAATTCTAAAGATTATACAGAGGGTAAAAAAGGCCTTCCCACTATTTGAAACATGATTTTTTTTTTGCTTTTTTGAGATCCAATTGGGGTTAAGTGACCTGCCCAAGGTCATATGGCTAGTTTTTTGTGTTAAGTGTCTGAGGTCGAATTTGAACTCAGGTACTCTCTATTCACTGTGCCACCTACCTGCCCCTTTGACATATGATTTATAAGGGATATTGAATGTCATTGTTAAATTTAAAAGTGCAAGAGAATTTAATGTTATGAATGGATGAGGCCAAACCATCAGTATTTACTCGGCTATCTTTAATTGGAAAATTAGTTAGCTTAAACTTCATAACTCCTGCCAATTTCTAGTGAAGAGATTATAAGAGGAATTTTTGGTAGGGTTTATTATTGATTGTAATAATGGTGATAGTTTTGATTTTCTGACTTCATGAATGATGGATTTTCTGTTGATTCCCATTTAAGTAGACACTGCCTAACTGGGTCTAATTTTTATTGGCGGTATATTTTTTTGTTTTTACTATATATATATGGAAGAGTTCATTTCCAAAAGAAATAAAGGTAGAGAGAGGAAGATAACAAACTAGAAATTTTGATCAATAAAATTTTAAAAATATTTTGAAAAATTAAATCCAATTCTTTTGAAAAGTGTGAAATAAAGAGTTAACTGGAAAGGGGAATTTTGGAGCAGTTTTCCCTAATAAGATATCATTTTCAAGATATCTATATCTATACGTGGAAATAATTGAAATTTATGGGTGTAAGAGTCTTTTCCCAATTGACAAATAATCAATGGTTATAAGCAGGCCATACTCAAAGGACAAAATCCAAGTTATCATTAGCCATATTAAAAAAAATCTCTAAATCACTAATAATTAGAGAGAAAAATTAAAAGTGTTTAATTGTAGCCTTCTCTAGAGCTGGGTGGGGAGGGAGAGAGAAAAAAAAAACAATAAAAAGTACACATCAAAGGATCAAAGAAAATTCAGAAGACAGCATAGAAAAGAAGGGTAGTTTTGAAAACAATGTGTAGAATTTATTATATAGTTTCTTAAAAAAGTAAATAGTCTTAAAGGGAAAATCATGGTTTTATATTAAATCACCTCTTTACATCCTGTTGTATACATGGAAATATTTTTTCTCTCTTTGAATTAAGTTCAAAATGAGTATTTTCTTAAAAGCTGAGAAGAAAGGATTATATATAAATGTGTGAACTGTTTCTCTACAATGTTTTGTTTTTTTAAAGAGATATGCAGTATAGGGGAGGCTAGGTGGCACAGGAAATAGTTCAATGGCCCTGGAGTCAGGAGGACGAGTTCAAATGCAGTCTCAGACACTTAACACTTACTAGCCGTGTGACCTTGGGCAAGTCACTTAACCCCAATTGCCCTGCCTTCCCCCTCCAAAAAGCAAAAAAAAAAAATGCAGTATATTTAATTTCATATGGTACGTACTCTATAACTCTCATTGTTCTAATAATTATCCTGCCATCTACCAAGTGCATGCCAATTCTTTTTTTTTTCCCATAATATCAAATCCTCGAGTTTTGAATCCCAGGCTTTGCATTTAGCTAACCCCCTACTATATTCCTAATTTTGACAGATACTCTTCTCTTGAAAAATCCTGTTACTTCTGTGCTTTCAGCTCCATGATAGCAATCTCAACTAATGACCTTGATCTGCATTTTAGATATCAGTACCACTTTATCCTCTCTTCTCCAAGAACTGTATCTTCATTCTAGGTCTCATGTCACTTAAACTATAGAGTTTGACATAAAAAAGGAAGATAATTGAAAGCTGGAAGAGGCAACAAGCCGAGAGGTTGAGTGAAAGCTTGTGTGCTTTGTCTTTAAGATAGAGAAATTATTAGGGGTGGCCAGGTGGCTCAGCAAGTAAGAGCACGGGCCCCAGTGTCAGGATGACCTGGGGGATCAAATCTGGGCTCAGATACTTAGCATCCACCCAGATATAACTGACCATGTAACCTTGAGAAAGTTACTTAACCCCAATTGCTTAAAAAAAGAGAGAGAGAAATTATAACATGCTAATGACAAAGACGAAGGACTCATAAGAGAGAAAATGTAGATTATAGGATGGCTAATTTCCCTTAGAAGGAAGGAATGGAAGTGGCCAACAATGTAGCTAAAAGGTCTACTTTAGAGGTAGAAGGTGTGATAGTTCCTTTCCTTGAGACTGGGAGGAAAGGAATATAAGTCAATGAAATGTAGAGAAAAAGACAAAGGAAGAAGAGAGGAAGGACCTCTGAAATATCCATACACTTTGCCATGACATAGGGAACAAGGTCATCTGTAGAGAGATTGTGAGACAGGAGATGGAACTGAAATTATTCGAGGTAAAATATGTGAATGGCCAATATATGAACAAAATAATCACCAAGGAGCAAAAGCACCGAACTGAAATTTTGCTGAATTAATTTGTAACGGTCCAGGTCTAAACAGCATCCTCAAGCAGTAATAGTTGGCAAGGACTTGGATCAAACAAAGTTGCCAATGAGTGCAAATCATGGTTGATTCAGGGCTTGCATGGCAGGCTAGTAGAAATTCAAAGGGATTATTATAAATTAGACAAATTTATAATTCGTATGTAATTTTCAAGTAACCCCACAAATCAACTATTCATTTGTAATTTAAAAGTGTGTTTATTAGGCACACTTCTAGCCATAATTGTAGGTATCTCATTAAACATCCACTAAATTGTATTGCATAAATATTTTATAAGCGATTTTTTTATCTCATCATTAAACTGACATGGATTCAAGAGAATGGAGGGATTAGCTCATTCCTGTCATCTGTATTAATATTTTTTATCTTTTATTTATTCATTCATTCATTGATTCATTTATCTATTTATTTATTTATTTTTAAAGCAATGGGGGTTAAGTAACTTGCTCAAGATTACACGGCCAGGGGTTCAGTCACTTGCTCAAGGTTACATGGCTAGGTATTTCTAGGTGGGTGCTAAGTCTCTGAGCCCAGATTTGATCCCTAGGTCATCCCGACACTGGAGCTGGTGCTCTTACTCGCTGTGCTACCTGGCTGCCCCCTTTTTTACTTTTTTGAAAGAAGACTTATGTTACCTTAACAAATGTATTTCCTTGCTCAGACTTCTGCTCAAATCTAATTTGATGATGTGAAGAGTGAGTATAGTTCAATAATTAACCCAAGGAAAGCTAAAATGAATTTCTTTTTGATTGGCTAATATAAAATTTCTGAGTGCTAAAACACAAAACTTTGACAAAAACAAAATAACCAAGTCTTTTTTTCCCATTGTTAGAAAGGATTTCCCTAAATAGAAATATTGCTGAATGATATAAAGAATATTATATTGATATTTTAATATTTGGTAAATTGTATGAAGGTTACAGTGTTTAGATTTTTAGGAGCTATTAACACTTCATGTGTTTATAAAACTCTTAGAAACATAGTTTTACAATGCAGGATGGCATTGCTACCTGGGCATCCCTTTTCTTTGACAGAAAGAAAAATAGAAGTTGGGAATTATCTCTTAAGAGCATGAGTTGTGATACAAAAGAACATTCTGTTTACAGGTGGAAATGGAATGTGACATAAAAGAGCAAGACCAAAAATAAATCAAGACAAAGATAGAATAAGCAACTGAATCTGACAGTTCAAAAAAGAAATCATAGAATCTTTCCTGAGAACATAATAGAATTCTTTCAAGGTTTGAAACATGGAGCTAGGTTCATATTCTGAGTAAATCTATTAAAATTCTCTTCTGTAGAAATGTCCTCAGAAAAATCTATACTGAAAGAAATTTCCCAGGTCAGTACATTGTTTCTTTTGGGGAACACTGCTTTGATATAAGGTCATTTTGAATTTTTAGAAGAAATAATCACTGTTCATTTCAAAGATTTAAACTTATTAATGAATATTAATAATAGCTATTTTTGAGATTAAACTATTTTGAATCAATAACACAAACTTGGAACCCTTGCCTTTGTCTGCTAATATGATATTGTATATAATGTTATTCAAATTGAAAATTGTGTTTGAGTTTCTCAGACTTGTTAAATTTAAATTGTAGTAGGATTCTATTTTTCCTTATTGTCTTTGTCCAAGTGTTTATATGATGCAGGGATTAATTGTAATATTCTGAATGATAAAAATTAAAATACTAGCTTATTTAAAGTAACTGGAAACTTTGAAGGTAGTACAATTGCAAATCCAGACATATACTTTATTACATTGTCCTGAGCAGCAATTATTTCAGTTATTCATATATTAAAACCACACCCTGCTTTAAAATCCTTAAAACCCTACTTTTTGAGAAATCGCCTTCTCCTAGATACTCTCTCTCCCCTGGGTTTTCATGACTCTGTTCAATTGGCCCAAACAGCTCTACTAGATATTGTCTAAAATTTCCTCTCCCTTTCATCGCTAAACTCCTTGAGAAAGCCATCCATAGAAACAACCTCCTGTTCCTTTACTCTGATTTGATTCTAAACCCTTAGCAGTGTGGCTTCTGACCTTTATCATTCAGCTGAAATTTTTCACTACAAAATGATCTCTTAATTGCCAAGACTAATGGCCTTTTCTCAATCTACATTTTTCTTGAGGTCCTGGAAGAATTTGACCCTATCAATTACCCTTTATCCTTGATATTCTCAATACTCTAGATTTTTATGATAATGATCTCTTCCATCTAAATATTTTTTTTCTTTGCTGGATCTTAATCCAGTTTATATCCACAATCTGAGGTTGTGTCTTTATCCCTTAAAACTGTATATTTTATTTGTTGATCTCTTCAGTTCTCACATTTGAGAACTGAAGTTTGATTTATCATATCTATGCAAATAATTCCCAGTTCTATATATCTAGCCCTAACCTCTCTCCTGAGGTCCAATCAACAAGTTCCTTTTGGATATCTTCAACTTTTTGTCTCACAGATTTCTGGAACTACTAATGTCTAAAAGAGCTCATTATTTTCCTCAAACACCCCTTCCTTCTAGATAATTTATTCCTTTTAATGCTAATTTCACCATCATCCCCCCAGTCATCCAAACATCCAAACCACAGTGTCATTTTTGGTTCTTTGCTCTCAGTCACCCCACATATCCAATCTGGTGACCAATCCTATAGTTTCTACCTTTACATCATCTCTCCTATATAGATATACAAATATATCCCCTTCTCTCCACTCATACAGCTGTCACCCTGGTGCAGGTCCTCATAATCTTATATGTGAAATAATTATAGGTGTCTTCTGGTTGATATCACTGATGTATGTCTCCCTCATTCCAACCCATCCTCCACTCAGCTGTCAAAGTAATTTTCCTAAAATGCAGGTCTGACTACATCATCTCCCTGCTCAGTAAGTCCCAGATGTTCTCTAGAAACTCCAGGATCAAATGTAAAATCCTGGTTTTGCAGTTAAAACTTCATGACCTGGTCCATTCCTACTATTCCGGTATTTTTACATTTCCCCTTGCCTATACTCCAGTAACTAGTGCCATTCTTCTTTTTGCTCTTCCCATATAACAGCATACATCCTGTCTCCCTGCTTTCTCAAGTGCCACACATACTTTGAATATTCTTACACCTCATCACTTTGTCCTGGGTGCCTGGTTTCCTTGTAGATTCACTTCCAATTCTACCTTCTGTAGAAGGTCTTTTCTTTTTCTACTTCTTCCTCCTTTATAAATATATATCCTTCTAGTGCTGAGGTTACCTTCTAACAACAATAACAAAGATAAAATCACCAACATTTACATAGCACTTACTAAGAGCTAGTGCTTAAAGCAGTAAAGCAGTTAAATGCTTTATAATTATTTTCTCCTTTGATGCTTTGTGGTGGGTTCTATTATTATTCCCATGTTACATTTGAGGCAACTGAGGCAAACAGAGCTTAAGTGACTTGTCCACAGTAATACAGATCGACAGTTTCTAAGGTCACATTTGAACTCAGCTCCTCTGAACTCTATGCCTATATCTAGGGCATCCACTGTGCGACCTAGCCGCATGAAGATATTTACAATGTGTGTTTCTTGTGCATACATTTTTACATGTCTTTCTCAAGAGAATGAGCACCTGCACTTGCATTAAAAAGAGAAAAAAAATAACCTTTCTTTGTATTCCCAATGCTTAAAATCGAATGTATCTTTTGACAATATATCTTCTAATCTTATGATTCCGAGAAATCAATTGATGATGTTAGTTGTGTCATCTATATGTGTATGTGTGTATAAATGTATATTTATGTTTATATGCATAGTATATATTCTCCATATTTATAGCACAACAGCAAAAGACTATAAGCTGTATAAAGGTCTGAATATTCACATCTTACCATCATGGAAATATGTCAATAGTGTATGTGTCTATGTATGTGTGTTTATATACACACATATACATATCTAGTGTATGTTTACATATGTATACATGTGTGCATATATGTATGTGCGTGTAGGGGTAACACAAACAAAGACAGAAATGGGTTCTGGAAACACTCCGTTAAGCTAGTTTCAGTGGAATGAAGAATTTGTCAAAGGGATGGGAAAGGGCGATAGAAGTCCAGAAACAAAGATTAGAACAGAATTGTAAATGTCAAACCCAAGAGTTTTTTATTTTATTTTAGTATGCAGAAAAGAGACACTCAAGATTCTTGAGCATGGAGTGATATGGTAAGCAAGACCTGTGCTTTGGGGAGATTATAACGACCTCTGTGTGAATGATGGATTAGACATGGAAAAGACTAAAAGCAAAGTCATTGTAACAGCCAACGCAAGAAGCATTGAACTTCTGGACTTGGAGTAGTGGTTATATAACTGAAGAGAAAGAAGGATGCAAATTCAGTTTTAGAATTAAAAAAAATCTAAGATTTGATAATGAGTTGTATGTAAGGAACTATTGAGTAAGGGAAAAGAAAAGTCAGGCATGACTCAGACATTGAAAACCTGGCTAACAGGAAATGATCTTATAAGTAGTAGGCATCTTCAGAGGAAGGAGAGTTTGAGATAGTGGGAGGATAAAGATTTCCATTTGTGCCTATTGAGTTTTGTTACACTCATGGGGCATTCACAAGGACAAATTCTCTAAGCAGTGGGCAATCTGTGACTGGAACTCAGAAAAAAAGATTAGGGATAGACATAGGTTTGGCAGTCAACTGCAAAAAGGTAATAATTGAACCTAAGTGAGCTGATAAGACCACTTACAGCGATAGTGTAGAGAAAGATGAAGATTCCAGAAAAAACCTTGTGTGAGACTCATATTTAGGAGATTAGGTCATGGATTATGAACCAGAAAAGCAATGTTCACACAGTTAGGAAAATGAAGAGAGTAATCTCAGGAACACCTTGGACACAATCACTTTCTCCATTTCTGTTTCCTCATCTATGAACTGAGGGGGTTGAACTAAAGGATCTTTAAGTCTTAAAATCTGAATCTAATAGCCTATAAGAGTTATAAGGGTCAAAGGAAAAGAGATGGGAGAAGGTGGTGATCAAATGTCAACATTTACAGAGTTAAGAAGGATTCAAACTGAGAAAGGACTATATTAAGTTTAGCAATTAGAAGATCATCCATAGACCTGGGAGAACAATTTCAGTAGAGTAATGGGTTTGTGAGATTAATTATAAAGTATTAAGGGGTAAGTGGAATGTAAGGAAATTGAGGCAATGAGTATAAAGAAATTTTTCTAAGTGTTTGGCTGTGAAAGGGTCAATAGCCTGGACTATATCTGCATGATAAAGTACATTGAACTATAGTATGTTGTATGATTTAAATATTTTTCCTGCTCCATTTTCCCTGTCTACACAGAAGGTAAAAAATAGACCATGGCTATCCCCATATGGTTCAATTGAGTTCATTTATCTTCTTGTTAAATGGTTCACTGAAGCATTCCTATAACACCTGCTTCAGCTCCCACACCATGATGATGAGGATG
This sequence comes from Petaurus breviceps papuanus, assembly GCF_028583685.1. NCBI lineage: Eukaryota > Metazoa > Chordata > Mammalia > Diprotodontia > Petauridae > Petaurus > Petaurus breviceps. Next base: position 59,386,475 of record NW_027185655.1, on the reverse strand, counting down.
AGGATGATTTCAATTCAATTAATATCTACACTAGTAGGTATACATCAAAGTAAAAGTTTAATGTCTTTTTTTTTCAAAAAAACTTGTGCAAGATACTCAGCCATTCAGGAAAAAAAGACCTATATCCCTAAATCCTCTCACCTAAAACATAATTGGACATATGGTACATCTAACTCTAGCTTGACCTGTTGAACATGTATACATTCTCCATGTTGCAATACAAATTCAAAATTTTTCATGAAACCTTCCCTTATTCTTTTAGTTAGAAATTATCTTTCATTCCTAAGCATTACAAGATGATGGAAGCTTCCTGATTGGAAGGACTATTGCATCGTTGTCTTTGTACTTTTAAGCACACAGCACAGTTTCTGGAACATAGTAGACATTTAACAAATATGTATTGATTTGTTTGTAATTACTCTATTGAATGATTATATCTCAGATATTATGGCTACCTAAAAAGTTTTCTCCTCTATGCTAGTTTAATATCATTCATGGTGAAGAGCAAGAGTCATTCACCTTCATATCTCAAGTGAGGTATGATAGTTTAGATGTAAACTGAATTGAAGACATTATCTGAAGCCAATACTTATTAAACATTTACTTTATGTAACATACGTTTCTGGTGATTAAAGAACCAACAAGACACAAAAAACTATTCAACATACAAATATTGTAAAATGCCAAATTTTATATCACTATGCCAAATATCAGAAATGCAAAATTGTTTTTCTTTGTTTTTTAATGACACAGTTTTCACCCATAAGAGCTTAAATCATGCTGGCATTATGGCAGTGGGCTTATATCCTATACTTCACACAAATAAGTATGATATGAATTATAAGTGTTGGAGATATTTAGACAAATTTCTATAGAAAAAATGAAATGAATGAGAGGAAACAATTCTTGTCTTTTATGGCTTATAGGTGACAAAGGAGCTTGGCCATGTAGATAATGAAAAACAAGCTATATAAAGTGCTAACTTGGCAACATAATCAGTATGTGCTAAAGAAGCTGAGATGAGGAAAGCCATGAGCAAAAGCATACAGTCAGGCAAGGACAGCTGGACCAAAGTTTGATGGGATTGCCCTGATGTCCTCATCACCAACTACTACAGTGTTTCCCCGATACTAAGACCTATCCCGAAAATAAGCCCTCCCCTTACTGTGTATGAGTCCTCTAAAATAAGCCCTCCCCCGAAAATAAGCCCTATTGAGATTGCTACTGTAGTGGAGGTGATTCCCTGCGCTACACGCTACATTACAGTACCCTCTGTATGAACCGCCCCCCCCCGTGAAACACACGCCGCGCTCTGAGATGCATCCAATCAGAGCTGCAGCAGTGAGCGCGTCATCCTGTTCTTCCTCAGTGATTTGCTTATTGAATAAAGGTACATTTTTTTGTTCACATTTACCTGTTTATTAAAATTGCTGTCAATGTTCATTAAAATAAGCCCTCCCCTGAAAATAAGCCCTCTGGTGTTTTTCTGTCCAAAAAATTAATAAGACAGTGTCTTATTATCGGGGAAACATGGTATATCTGGCCTAATGTGCAGTTGGTCAATTTCTACCTTGTTCCCCTTATCCACAGGTTGGCTTTTGTCCAATATATTAATGTTGTCTGGAACACCTATCTATCCTGAAAGTCACATCAGTCTTGAGTCATCGTGTCTCCTCCCTCCCCCCGCCCTGACTTTGGAGATGTATCTGTTGACCCGGGGATGGGTTCAGATGTCTTCAGAGCAGTCTCAGACAATTTTTTTTGCCACTGGACAGATAGGACTTCTGGGATGGGACCCTGAAATAAATCCATCTACCCTATGAAATGTAATTAGTGCAACTTTGCAGGTAGTTTTAGAAAATGAAAATGGATGTATCTTGCTTTCTTTGCTACCATTATATGCAGTCTTTGACTAATTCTCTGTTCATCTCTTCCTATCCCATCCTCCTCCAAGTTTGGCTAGACTCTTAATTCACTCTAGACCTTCACAGCACCTCTTCTTTAACTAAATGGCAGTGACAATTGATGTGGTTTGTGACTCTAGACACACAATACCATTCCAACAGAAACTTATTGAAAAAAGAAAATATATCAGAGTTCATCTTACTACAAATCATACATAAATAAGAATCTACTCTACAACATCTCTGGGATGGTTATTCAAATTTTGCTTAAATGCTTCTAATGAGGGTATGTTTACTACCTATTAAAGCATAATATAATATTTTATATTAAAATTATTTCTTTAAATTTACTAGTTGTCTTAAATTTTGTTATTTTTTCCCTTATGAAACTGCAATATATTTCTCTGAAACCTCTCCCTGCCCCCCTTTATTCCTATTTCTTTTCTCTGAAACCAAATAAAACAAGACTCAACTCTCTTGCACACTACAGCATTTCAAATACTAGAAGATTTACATCTTAGGCTCTCAAGTATCCTCAAAGAGATGCACTCTCCCTTCTCACTGTAACTCTTGTTATGTGTCCCTTGTTTGCTATTAATGCCAGCAAAACATCTCAACAGCAGGTTGCTCTCTATTTTGAAACAGAGCTCATTGTTCTTATCCTGCTGGTCAGTGCTGTCCAGAGTGCTGATATGTATACAAACATCATATCTTGCTCTAATATTCCTCTTCTCCAGGCTATACAATCCCAGTCCCCTTGTCTATTCCTGATGTATCACATATTCAAGCCTCTTTAGTTCCCCTTCTCTGGCAATGTTCTAGTTTGTCCATATTTTTTTCTTAAAGATTTTGGTCTTGCTAGGCCCAGCCTCTCAGCTCCTACCTAGCCCCCACTGCCTACTTCTCCCTCATGAAGAGCAGGTCACCAGGGCAGAGCCAACAGCACTACAACTATGAGGCTTAACAACATCCTGCTCACAGGTATGCCAGGGGTTGGAAAGACCACACTAGGTAAAGAGCTTGCATCATGAACATGACTGGTATACATTAATGTGAGCAAATTAGCACAAGAAGGACAGTTATATGATGGCTTTGATGAAGAATATAAATGTCCCATTTTGGATGAAGATAGAGTAGTTCATGAGTTAGAAAATAAAATGAAAGAAGCTGGAGTTATTGTTGATTACTGTGGCTGTGTCTTCTACCCTGAACAATGGTTTAATATCATTTTTGTGCTTCAAATGGATAATTCTGTATTACATAGAGGACTTGAAAAGAGGGGGTACAGTGTAAAGAAACTATAGGACAATATTCAGTGTGAAATTTTCCAAATTCTTTATGAAGAAGGCATGGCCTCCTACAAACATGAAATACTACACTGGCTGCCCAGCAATGTACCAGAAAAACTGCAGAATAATTTGAGCAGATAGTGAAAAGGATTGAGCAATGGGTAAAAGATCATAATTGAACTTTGAGGGCAAATCTTGGACTTTCAAGGTTTTCCACATGAAGGTTAAATATTTGTTTGATGATTTCTCCTTCCCCATGCAATAGAAATTAAGAAAACATACATCAAATTTTATTATCCAGGATTGTGTTGTTGAAGTAACAGGTGGACAATATGTAAAGTTGAGATATGACTAAATTATTTTTTTCTCTATGAGAAAACTGAAAATTCCCAAATACAATGAATAAGAGATTAAGAACTTTTAAAGTTTAGGAATATTCAGCATTCTCTTATTTTGGTTAACTGCTAAAGAATAAGCAAATTTGAGAAAATACTTGGAAATCTTTAATACCTGACATGAAAAAGAAAATGAAGGCTAAGAAGAACTGCTGACTTATAAATAAAAAACGTCTAAGGATAAAGCTATAAGCAAAAAAATGATTTTGGTCTTTTCTGAAATATTAATACTTTTTTCAAAGTTGTGATCAGTTAAAAGAAAAAAAGTTTTATGAAGTCATATGTTAAACCTGAGAAAAGAAATTCACTCAGTCATATTTGAGCTCTGGACTTAAGCATTGTAGTGATAAGTGGGTGCTTAACATAATTAGGCTATCAACATAACTTTAAAGAATGTTTTAGTTTTGGTTCACTTAAATACTTGAATGGGTGTGTGATCTCCTCAATACTGGTGTTCATTCCAATGAGGGAGATTTTTATCTGTCCAGTTCTTCTAACCTGTGCAACTATTCTTCATGTCCTCCAAAATCTTCTACATGGTATGTACTCATTGTTGAGAGACCTTCATCACTTTATTCTGTCATCTTCCAAAGATCAGTTGAGCAGTTTGCCATCCCTCACTGTCACTGCGTTATTAGCCCATCCTGTCCTACAGCCATACAATTAATTGATGACACTCTGTACCCCTGTTCTTCTTTAAAATTAATCATTGAGCATATGGTGAGCCTTCTCACACTTACCATGAGATTTTTCATTACTCAATTATTTTTATTAAAGTAACTGTTAAAAGTACAATAGGAAATTGCTATCTGCAGCAAGATATATGAATGTATTTAGTGAATATAAGGTTAACAATATTAGTGTGTTTGTAAGTCAGTGAGCACTTCCTAAGTACCTAACATGTGCTAGGAACTATGGTAGGGGTTGAGGAAAAATATACAAAGAATCAAACAATGCCTACTCTCATGGAATGGAGTATGGAATTTATACACACACACACACACACACACACACACACACACACACAAAATTAAAGGGCTGAAACTAAAAGTCAGAAAGCTTGGATTCAAAGCATGCTTTTGCCAGTATTTCATTACCTGATCTTGGGTGAGTCTTTTCCCATTTTTAAATTTCCATTTTTGATTCTGTAAAATAAGTGGCCTAGAGTACATAACATAAAATATCTTCTTTATTTTTTCCTTTTTTTGGAGGGCAATTGGGGTTAAGTGACTTGTCCAAGGTCATATGGCTAGATTGTGTGTGTGTGTGTGTGTGTGTTAAGTGCCTGAGGCCGGATTTGAACTCAGGTCCTCCTGACTCCAGGGCCAGTGCTCTATTCACTGTGGCACCTAGCTGCCCCCACATAAAATATTTTCAAACTCTTACTTTCCCTACTCCTGATATCAAAATAAATTAATAGTAACAATCATTGAAAAGTGCAAGAATAAAGCATATAATTAAAATATGTATTTGAATACATAATAATGATTTAATGTTTATACCTAATAATAATTGTATTATGTAAATATTTTAAAATATTATTTATCACATAGTATGTGCCAGGCACTGGGGATACAAACTTAAAAAAAAGGAAAGGGAGATCTATCTTCAAGAAGCATACAATCTAAAGGGACAATCTAAATCTAAAATCTTACAATCTAAAGAGACAAACACACAAAGCTATGAAACTGTTGGGGAGGAGGAAAGAAAGGTCCCTAATACCAGGGAGAAGTCATTTAGAAAAGTCCCCCCAAAAAGGGCAGCTGGGTGAGAAATGAGATGTCTGATCTGAGCTCTCTCCCTAAATAGAGGTTTAGAGGTCATGGTTCTTCCCTCCAATCAGATAGACATAGGTAAATGAGTTGGAGAATGAAGGCCAATGAAATTTTACAGGATGATAATGTGATCCCACAGACTTTTCTGGAGCATGGTGCAGAAATCAATGAGAGAAGGCCCAAAATAGTGTAGCCAGGTGAGAACTACATATTTGAAAAAAAAATACATGGATGATGCTTGAATAGCTATATATATATATATATATATTTGGATAGATCTTAATTATTTTATTGTAGTAGATGTCTTTTGGCATAAAACTCTAATTAGAAAATATAATTCAATACTTATAGTTAAAATATCTGTTTTATATCACTTTTCACATTTTGACCATGCTTGAAGACAAATTATATCCCTTTCAGAAAGTGACATACATAATACTATATATCTCTGACCAAATTGAAGAAACATTTCTACTTTTAATAAGAACTTACATTTGAAAACAAAGTACTTCATGCATCCTGTTTGGTTGTTATTATAACAACTCTATCAAGCAGTTAGAACAATTATTCCCTCTTCCCACCCCTCCACCATTTTACAGATTAGGAAATTAAACTTGGATTAAATGAGGTCACATAGCTCCTTGTTCCTGGTACTGGACTCTATCTGATAGAATTAAGTATTAAATATTTGACTTTGGAATGAAATATCTTGGACTTTATGCCTATAATATTAGATAGTACACTTCTTGCCTCCAGGGACAGATTGCAAGTATCTTTGTTTATCTGAAGAAAGCTCTGTATCATAGGCTGTATTTTCCTTCTGTATCCTTGTTCACCATGGGATGGGTTTCTGGATACTTGTCCACTCATGAAATTACCTTCAGTTTCCTATTAACTAGAGAAGAGCCCTCATCAACCAGTAATTCTTGTTGCAAGACCCATTCTGGCCTCTTGCCTATGTGTAGATATGCTGTAGCCTTCCATGAACTCTTTGCCCACCTCTTTTGAGTCAACAGATGCATGGATGGTTGTCTTCTTCTATCTTACTTGATGTCAATCCTACTGAATCTCTGTACCTTCTGATCATTTCTCTTTATTTTTTGCTTTTTGGAGGGAGGAAGGTAGGGCAATTGGGGTTAAATATCTTGCCCAAGGTCACATGGCTAGTTTTGTGTTGAGTGTCTGAGGCCGGATTTGAACTCAGGTCCTCCTGACTCCAGGGCCAGAGCTCTATTCACTGTACCACCTAACTGCCCCCTGATCATTTCTTTTGACCATACTTTAATTCCAACCCTGTAGCCACTTTGCACATTTCAAGTGGGTCCTTATTGTGTTGAGCTAAAACTCCCTAACTCAAGTTGACTAATGGTGCAGAAATATTAATTCATTTTTTTACAAAATTACATTTTACAAAATACAATTCATTAAATTCTTTTCCAAAGAAAGGAGATTGTTTTAAAAATTATAAATAGGGGATACAATGAGCATAAAATTATTACCCACAGATAGATATAGATATATCTACGTATATATGTGTGTGTGTCTGTGTGTGTGTGTACGCACAGAGAGAGATAGACAGAGAGATATGCCTACATACTTTCTGTCACTGTGTTAGATATCAGGGATACATTTTTTTAATGACATAGTTCTTACCTTTAAGTTTCAGCTGAAGTTAGAGCAGGGGGATAACAATGTGTATTTATTATATGTATTAATACATATATTACATGCTTAATTTAATGTAATTAGACTTGTGATGTATTAGATACATTTATTACATAACTATATAAATATATGTGGCATTAAATAATAAGTGTTAGATGTATTCTATTTTTTTCTTGGAAAATCTAATGAGTGAGAGGACATAATGTTTATCCTTCAGGGGCTTATAGGTGGTAAAGTAGCTTGGCCATGTATATAATAAAAGACAACATTCACTAAGGACTGACTAAGCAGTACAATCCATATATTCTAGAAGATTTGAGCAGAGGCAGTAATCATCAGGAGTTGGGGAATTATGGCACAAAGAGGGGGTACTTGATCTGAGCTTTGAAGCATTGGCTGGTTTGGAACTGTATTTGTAGCAATATCATTAGTGGATTGAGGTATCTGAGATATATTTAAAAATAAGGACAACTAGTTCTGGAAAGAAAGCAGAAGTCAAAATAAGGACACCTACCAGCTTGTGCCAGTGGGATAAAAACATAGATTCCTGTCCATTGTCTGCTTGTTTGCTCCTGGGAATGATTACTCGGCCAAGAAATGATCTCCCATTGATGACTTGTTTCTTATATGGCAGTATTCCAGATTTCTTACTTTTAGTTTCCTATCCTGATGGAAATATGCTGAAGGAAAGGTAATCTATTCTGTTTTCATTTATCCAAACACCTTCTAAATATTAGCAATATATTTCATCTGAACTATTAGGCCCAAGTACTTGAAATAAGTATTCTTCCTTTCCAACAAGTTGTAAGCCAGTCTAGCCTCCCTACAATATGATATGCATGATATGCTATGATGTTAAAATTATGGATAAATATTTTATTTCAAATTTCTGAAATATCAATAAAAGGAACTTAGCTGGACTAAATTTAAATAGGTGTCTAGAGGAAATTCTCAGATATCTTCAATTACTACAGATCATGGCAAATAGGTGATGGCTCTGGAGACTCTCTGCCATTTGCAGACCAGTTTTCAATGAGGTAATTTCGAGTTATAAATCCTAGTGTGGGAAACAGACCAGTTGAGCACTGTAGGTACTCTGCTAATTGAGAGAAATGTCGGGGCTTAGGATGATACTCTACTTACCCAGGGGTCTTTATCTACCCTTTGGTTCAGGTGCACTCAGCTATAAAAGATGCTGCACTGATTTAGTTTAATTCTGCTCTTTGCAACAGGAATTTCCAGATGCTAAGTGCTAATGCATGATTTAAAAGTCTGTTATTTGCTAGTTCCTTTTGGATTGCATAGCTTTTGTCTCTCCATGCTGAAAACAGAAAGATCAATTTGAGGTCAGACTGACACTAAACCATAGGATGTAAACATCTGTGACCATGTTATACTGTAGGTATGAACAAAGCACTCCTCTGAACACCTTCTACTTAGCAGACTTTTCCTGCTTTGGGCTTCTTTTTCTGATCATTTTTGAAAGGGAGAACTAACAGTGGGCTATAAACAAGATAGATTTTCCAACACTACAACATACCCTCTATCTTTGAGATAGCTTTCACAAGACTATTGTGATAGGGGTGGAGGGATATTGAAATTTAATTCAATTTTATGGCGTTTCTTGGTGAGCATTAAGACTCTAGAATATAGCACACCTTCAAAAACTAGCTCTGTCTGGATGTTAAACTATATGCTAAATTATTGTTTACTAATTTTTAACATCATTAAATATTTTTCAAATATATCATAAACTTGGTAGTGCTGTATCTAAATAGAAAAAGCATGATTACACGTTTTCCAGAATTTATAAATTGCATGATTTTTCTTCTTTGAACCTCATCATGATAGCAGCTGTACAAAGAATAATCATAAAATATACTACTGACTGCCCTAATTTGAAGTAAGCCTCTTGTTTTTCACCATAGATTACTCAGTAAGAATGACAGATAAAAGATCTTTGAAACTTCCTTGATATATAACTTTTTGAATTGCATCATTTCAATGTGTTTATATGCATTTCCTCTCACTTTATGAGATACAATAGAACTCTAGGAAGATTGGCAATAAAGAAACATTAAGTACCAGAAATTAATTTCCTCAATGGTTCCTGAAAAATTTCATTAGCCTAGAGGGTTAATTTTACAGTTTTAGTGCAATCATTATTTATCATCTCTTGGTTTACGGGAAAGAATTAGAGTTATTAGCTATTAAATTATCCATGAAAATTTGACACTACTCTAGACCAAACAAACCCCGGGGCTTGCTGATTTTCCCAGTGTGAAACATCTGTGGCTTCAACTAGAAAGAACTTAACATTGTCTAATTAGATTTCTAAGATTTATAAGGTTCAAATACTCTGTTATTAGAAATATGAGAATTAGAGCAAAAGTTTAAACTTGTACTTATTAAAGTTTATTTAAAATGTTTTTAATAGCACTGTATTTTTATCAAGGGTATTGACTTGTAATTCAAACTAATTATCCAAAGATCTTCTATATGTAATGTCATAAGCAGCCTTAGATAACATAATTTGTTTAAGTATTGGCAAAACTATCCTTAAATAACTTTCACAGTCCAGACAATAATTAGAATGAACAATTAGGCTGCTTTAAGTTTCAAATAATTTCATAATACAAGTTATAAAGCATAGAAAGACAAAAAAAATAGTAACGTAAGACAAATAGTCAGCCTATAACTGGGGGGAGGGGGGCAGGGAATGCAAGAACTTAGAGGCTTAACAAATTGCCAACTCCTGGCTTATCTTCCCATCTGCCTTGGCTAAAGAAAAGAAAAAAGCACAGGAACATGAGAAGTAATTATGAAGATGTTGATTTCTCTGCTTAGTTCCCAGTCTATGGCCAGTCTTCTAAGACAACACAAGGAAGATTCATTTTTGCAGTCTTTCCAAAGAAGAAACTGTCGGTAATTCTGTCCATTTAGTTCTTCAAACTGAGGTCTGCTTAAAATTACAGCACCTACCTCATTAAAAGTTGCCCTGGTTTAGTTCAGGATACCTAGCAAAGAGGCAAGAATTTTGTCACATAACAGTTTCAAAAATCATTGTCATCTAAGTAAGGTTGATGTTGAGAACAAACATCTACTTCCTTGTTAAATGAGAGAATCTCAAATAAGTCAGTCAGCTAGTACTTATAAAGTATTTACTATGTGCTAGGCACTATCTTATTGTAATGGAAATGGAAATTTTAAGATCTTCCCTGCCCCTAGGCTAAAGTGCACCTGGAGCCTGGGGTGGGAGGCTTGTTTTTCAGTAGATACTTTTTGATTGGCCAGTGGGTCAATAAGGTTGTTACATTCTCTGAGCCAGGAGAAGGCTATATAAGCCCTGATGTGTAGCTTTGTTTTGGGGCTCACTTTGAGAAGTGTTCTGTGATTTGATCAGATGAAACTCTGGGAAGCCATTTTTGAGAGCCCCCCAGCTTTGAAAAACCCAGATGTTGATTTGGTATGGATGTAATGGTTGGACAATTTGAAACTGTCTACTTGATCTGTTTGTCTGTCTTGATAATTCTGTCTGTATACTCTGAAGTTCTGGGTGCTGACCTTTTCCCCCTGAATTAGGTAAACCGTACATATTTGACTGATTAAAGTAAGCTTGTTAACCCATTTTGAGTTGCTTTCCTTTATCAAAACAGATCCAAGAACCTGTGTTGGCAGACACCCTGGGGACACTGGGGTGCTTGCTGCTACACTTATACAAACAAATTTTACTAAAATATTCAGAACTCACCTTAGACTTTGAATATATTTTCTATTTTCTCCCAATAAATACTGGGGGGAGGGGGGAGAAATACCACTTTCTAGTGAAATTAAGTCCAGATATTTCACCTTTTTTATCACTTGAGACAATGGAAGAAACAATATTTTAGGCAGAGAGTGGTTTTGCATTGTGTTTAAACTTTTCTATCAGTGTAACAAGTTCCAAAGCCTTTTACCTATTTCATCATTTAAGTCAGTGACAAACCCAAATATTTAAATTCTAGTTTTACTATTCTGTGAACACAATTAGTTCAAAGTCTTGATGTTTTACCATTTTTATCACATAAGTCAAGACAAACAAATATTCTATATAAAGAGAGTTTTAAATTCTAGCTAAACTTCTCTATCAACTAAACTAGTTTGATATTTACCCAGAGAGAATCTATAAAGCAACTGTCAAATATATGAGTATTTATTAGAAATCTAGTCTGTGATAGGCCCTGAAATAAGTTCCATGGATAGTAATAAAGGCAAACAATAGTCCTTGCTCTCAAGTTGCACATAGAATAATTGGGAAGATAACATACAAGCAGTTATAAACATATAAGACATGTGCACAACAAATTGGAAATTATCAACAGAAAGAAGGTATTATACTATGGCATGTATGTTTATACTGACCAAGTGGTCATAGGAATATAAAGAGTCTCTGAGTTTAATTTAAATTTTAATGTATTATCCAGGATACTGTATGCATTTTGTTTGCTTTGCAGAATACTTTTAATTTAAAAAGACATAACATTTTTGAAAACTTGGATCTGCAACCAATCCTGTTTCTCTATGTTGTTAAGTGAGTTGAAATATCCTTCTTGAATTATCAGAGAATTCTTCTCAATGTTAAAGTCAATTGGAAGGAACAGTGTCATCTCTTAAAAAGTATAGGAAAAATCAATCAAGAAATTAATTACAGTTAATTTTGCTTAACTGATTTTTCCTCTCTTTGGCATCCTCTGAGAAGTGAATTAAAGTGAAAAACGAAAACTTTTCATTGAGAAATGTAGGTGATATAAAAGCAAAAGATGTAAAAAAATACCTTAAAAGAAGTGTCTTATACATATAAGAAGGTCAGTATGTTATATTGCTAAATCAGTGATGTGGGCAATAAGTTAATAAGGATTTAGAATCTGGAAACAGCATTGGGGGATAAAATAGGTAAGGAAGGTTTCATAAAGGAAACAACTTCAGCTAATATTTGTTTTGGGAGAGGGATATGTGAAAAAAATTCAAGATGGGAAAATGATATGAGCAAAGGCATGAAGATGTTTTTGAGTGGCTCAGCTTGTCTTAAGTAGACAATCTGTATTGGGAAACAATAGTAGGGAATTTTGGAAAGATATATTCTACTTTCATTATTCTCAGTCAATGAAACATTATATTATCTCCTGGAAGAAGGAGGGGGATATAATGGAGATATTTCTAGGGAAGAAATGTTAAACAAAACCATTTGGCTTAGTGATCACATGTGAGAGTACATGATGTTTGCCACTTTCTACATCCATCATGTCTCCCTTCTCCAGTTAAATGAGGCAAGAACATGGCCTCATCTCATTTTCAGACCCAAGATTGGTTGTTATAACTATACTATACTTAGTTTTATTTCAGTAGGTTTAAATTTTTGAATTGTTATAGTTGTATATAGTATATTATTTTCCTTTTTTTTCTTACTTCACTCTGAATGAGGCCATAGTACTCTTTCCATGCTCTTAAATTCTTTGTATTAATTACTTCATAAAGAATATTATTTCACTATTTTTTATGCCAATTTTTATGTAACTACTCCCCAGTTGGTGGCCACTGACTATCTTTGCAAATTTTGGCTGCCACAAAAAGGTAGATGGTACTTCAGCAAGAATTTAAAAATGAATCAACCAGTAGATATTTAGAGACAAAGAAAAGATGCCTTTTGTCACTCTTCTCCTGACATGAGTCACTCCATCATTAAATTAGCCTCAATACTAATGAAAAACAAATAGGCATATCCCTTCTCATCTGTTGTGTTTGCCTTTACCCCATTTACTGGCTATGCTAGTCACAGAAACAAATAAAGTTGCTTTTTTTTTTTCATTTGATGCTAACAGCAATTTAATAAGACTCTGATCTTCCTCCTAAGTCAGCAGGGGAATGTATTGACTGCCCTTTCATTTTTGCTCTTTTCAAAATTGTGAATGTGTATACATAAAGGTATATACGTGTGATGGGGGAGGGGATCCCAAAAGGTTCAGCAGATATTCTGATCTTATCCAAGACCAGAAAACCTGCAATATGGTCTGGAAAGAATTCAAGGTCTCAGGCTTAATTGGAGTGAGAGTTGTAGAAGTTTATTGTTACGCTTCCATGAAAAGCAGGCAAGAGTCCTTTAGGGGACCTGCAAGTGCGAGGGGTACATGCTTTTACCTTTAAAGGGTAGGGCTGCCATCTTCAGGGCTGGCCTGACAGGAGGGGCCTCAGTGCATAGACAAAGGTCAGAGTTGACCAAGAGGAACATGTGAATAGATAGTTTAGATAAGATTTGGGCCAGGTCTTTAAGGAGACAAAAGGCAAGGACAAAGGAGGGTGTGGGCCAGGCCTGAGAAGAGATGAAGAGATTAAGTAAGAACAAAAGGGGTCGAAGGATGTTGCCTAGGTGGATTGTGGGATAGGGGGAAGGGGCAGATCTCAAGGGCGGGAAAGGACAAATCACAACTTCACAGACTTGCTCCACAAGTTGGTCCGACCTAGACCCCAGGTACCTCATCCCCGTGTACCATGTATAAAATATTTTATGCTGTTTATGATATATGCATAATATATGTATATAATATTTATTTGTAAATTTGTAGGAAATACTGTTCCAAACTTACTTGACAGAAAGTGGGATGTTGTCAGAAAGTGTCTTCCCTCAAGGAGCTATCAGTCAAGTATATATTATAATAATATAGACAAATTAATACAAAAATGTAAGCTAATTGAGTGGGGTGAAAGAAAAATGTTCTATTATTAGAAAATTGTCTCCATTCCTTTGATTAGTTTCCAATTTCAATAATTATGTATACTGACATTACTGTTTGTTTTGCTTGTAATCATGATTCTTCTAGGAGCAAGGTATTCCCAATTCATGTCCCTAAAATATCATCAAGAGAATATTGGCATTAAAGTGCTAGGGTTTTATAAGACAGTGAAATTTTGCAGTGTAGTTTCCCATGAAAAGAAACATGACCCTATACCCCCAAAATTCTGGAAATCAAATATGAAAATATTATTGACCTTTTTCTTTTAAAATAATTATACAATTGTGCCAGCAAGTTATTCTAAAGCTTATTCAAAACTGTACCCATTCCACATGTAACTTGGAGTTTAATAATAGGAATCTGTCCTAAAAACTTATTTTTCCATTGGTAATAAAACACTTTCTTTAAAACTAAAAATACATGAAAATTAATAAGAATATTCTCTTTGGATTCAAAACTAGTAATTGTACAATAAAGTAACTCATTCCCTTTGTTGTCTGGGATTGATGAGGCTGTTCAATGCTAATTTCAGGGTGTCACTAGTAACCATTTTGGGAGAAAAGATTGATTTGAATAACAATGACTTTTCCTTGGGGTAAAGAAGAAATACAATTAGAGAAAGGAGCTCATAATTTATCCAAGCTTTCTGTACAAATATTATCCAAAAGTTTTAGTTCAATCAACAAATGGTAGAATGAGCCTGGTAGGCGAATTTCCAAACCTCCTTGTCAGCTTTAGACCAAAACCCAAATCAAATAACCCCCTCCTCCATCAGTGTGTAGTTTGTTCAGTCACAGAGTAGAAAAAGAATCCTGATTTAGATGCAAGATTTCTGATGGATTTCAGATAACTACTGTTTGTAATGTACATGGGATGTAGGCTTAGAGAGGTAATAAGACACTGTGTGTCAGAGCACTGCAGCAGTAGGCACCTCTCTTTCTTAGATTACTTTGGTTCATATCTGTCAGGGTGTGATGAAGTGAGAACTAGGGTTGAGAAGTGAAATGTCTGAAGCTCAATACAAACACAGCAGAAGTGTTCTTAGGCAGAGATAGCTCAAGGATATGGACAGAAATGGATGAAAATTCTTTATCCCTTTCATCCAAAGAAAACATGCTGTGACAGGGATCCTTCCATCATCTCATTTCCAGGCTGACATCCTACAAATACCAGAGATCCCGCCAGGTTGTCATGGTATAGATGTATTCCAACTTCCAGAGATATTGCTAACCCAGTCAACTAGTATGAATTGAGAGTGTGTTGGGTGTTCAGAGGGATTAAGGTGTATGAGAGTATGAAAAAGACTATGAAATATGTGCCCATCTTTGCCAGATGAAGCAACAGGGAAAAGTTCTAAGAGGTATGCAATCAAGAACTAAATAGTATGATCCATATTCAGAAATCCTGTAGGAATCCAGGAAAGGAGGAGGCAGTATAGCTTCCATCAGGTGCTCTCCTTTTGTCCATAAACTCAGCTGACCCTTAATGGGCAGTAATCCATAATTCATTAAAGATGTACAGGCAAAATACCCATTTTCTTCCAAAGGGAGAATATAGGTTTGTATTCCAACAATGCATGTTGGGTAAGACATTTAATCATACACTGGACCTCAGTTTTGCCATTTATAAAATTATTAGAATGTAGTGAGACTGTGCTGTGTGTTCCACCTGCAAATCGATTGTCCGATTATGTTAATTATCACTTTTGTTTGAATTGAAATAATTATTTTTGGCTAAAAGAGAGCCCAGTTAGTGAACTAGGGCTTAGGTGTATATTACTGCTCAAGAGATATCACTGATTAGTATTATTTTTAGTAATGTGTTCTAAACATTCAACTAAAATATAATTTTATCAACTATTGTTGGTTATATTTTTATTCTTAGAGAATATTTGTAAAAATAGCATTGGTCAGTGTCGAATTTTTCATATGCTGAGATTCTTTCTAATGACTGGAAACTTTGACACCAAAGTATCATCTACATTGTGCAGAGCCCCTGCCAGGCAAAGATGAAAACTTTTGTGGTATGGGACAGAACTGGCAATGAACCAAGAGAAATGAACTATGAAACACATTGAAGTTATGTGGGAAAAATTACAGTATAATACTCGAACAAAAATAATTCTTATCTTTCCTGTTTTATCACATTTGAAATGGGAGAATTGGAATATATAAGCATTATGCAAATCATCCAATTTGATGTACAGTAAGTTACTTTAAGCTGTTTCTGAATATATAACATAGCTTGCTGTGAAGCAGACCAATGTTTTAGAACCAACACATTAATCTTATTTTTTTTTTTTTGCTAAATGTATGACAGCTAATATGTAAAAACAAAGCACTTTTAAAGGATGCAACTTATTTTATGTTTACAAAATATGCTTGGGTAACAACTCATTTCAAATATGCAGCATTATGAATTTGTCTGGTGTTACCACCCATTTCAATGAATTAAAATACTGCTCATGTGAATCCTGCTTACATTTCCATTAATGCATTAATGTTCCATTGAAATGCTACTGTTACTGTAAGTAGTAATTAATTAATATTGAATGGATTACTTTTTTATTTTTATTAAAATGCTCCAAATAAAATTTAGTCATTAAGGGTTGCACTCTAGCTAGTAAGCAATTAAATCCATCCTGTTGAACACTTAGAGCACTTGTTTATTCACCTGACTCATAGCAGGGAATATATGGAAAGGAATGAAGTGATCCTGCTTCTCTTACACGCTGCCCCTAAATAACCTGCTTCTACTGAAATACTGAGTTTCCTGATAAAGAAGATGCCATGCTGTTAAAGAAGCAAAAACCCCCCTCCCCCGCTTTTTCCAATTACTCTCTAATCTGAAATACATATTGACTGGATTGAATTTGCTACTCTCTAATCTGAAATGCATATTGACTGGATTGAATTTGCTACTCTCTAATCTGAAATGCATATTGACTGGATTGAATTTGCGACTTTCTTAACTCTACTTTCTAGATCCCAAGATCTGCCCCTGCTATACTGCTCCATGATAATTCATTCCACTTCCGTACTGAGACATCATCATATTATCCTTTTCTCTTTATTCTCATGCATCATCAATTTTTCTTTCTGAAATTATTTTCCTTCACTTTTCAATCTTTTGAATCTTTCTTCTATTCTAAAGAAGCCACACTCCCAGTTTTCTCAGTTTCATGACCAAACTCCATGAATAGGCAATTTGTAACTACTTGTTTGTTATAAAGTTGTCTGCTCAGCCATTTTTCTTAATAGTTTTACAGAAGGCTATCATCAAGTTACCTTCTTGTTCTTTGGAATTAGAGGTTAAAGTGAGGAAAATTTTCACTCTTCACTCACTGGGCTCCATTGAGGGCAATATGAGAGTATTCCAGGTATTTTATAGGAAAGAGTCATACCTAGTGCTTTGAGGATCCTAGGGTGGTTTTGTTCATTTAGCAGAGCCCACTTCAAATTCAGTGAGTCATATAGACTGAATTAAAGGGTTTGAGGCAGGGGGCAGGAGCTTCTCCATTGAAAACTTATTCTTCCCTCAGAAAAGGCAGTCACCATCTTTGGCCATGAGAGCTTGGAATATGGAAGAAAATAACCAATGTCTCATACTTGAAGGAAGAGTTAGGGAGGATAAGCCTTTGAGTACAAGAATGAATGAGCCTGGAAGCATACTTAATAAATGCTTGTTGACTTGAATTAAGTTAAGTAATAGATGGGGCTATGAGAAACAGATATTTTAAGATCTTTCTTTTGAACTCTTTTTTCCTCTTACCTTGTTTTTGAGGGGGAAAATTGAAGTAAGGAAGGAGGAACATTGACCAGATTTTTGGAGCCAAGGGATTTGAATATGTACCTATCATTAATTGTCTCACTTAATATGTGACAAAGGAAGAGATGCCAGTTCATTGTTCTTGGAAACTCTAACAGATTATTTACACTTTGTTGACATCACCATAGGCTTAGAACCTATTTTTTTATGTTTGTAGACTCATTTTATCCAGGGGTCAATAGTATTTAGGCTGTTGATTCACAATACACAAATATATTCAAGACTGATTTAATACTGAATTACAGTGCTAACCTACTAATCTATGATGAAACAGATGTAGAAGTTTTTGCAATGGTGTTATATCCTAAGCATAGGGTTAAGTACTGGGACTATTATTGGGCCTGTGATTTCATTAATATAGTATCTTTCATGTAAAAAAAAAAAAACTTTCTACCAATGTAGGTTGGCACATTCTCTGCAACTTAGACTTTTAAATCATTACTAGAGCACTCAGAGAGTGAGTAATTGACCCAAACTAAAATTGTGAGATATCCAGTCAATAATTTCAGATTAGAGGACAAATGGAAAAATTGTGATTTTATCTCTTAAATAACATGGCATCTTCTTTATCAGGAAAGTCTATTTTCAGTTGAAGATCTGTATCTGAAAACTCATAATTATCTATTTCTTCTATGTTTGCCATTGAGAGAGATTTTTGTTTTGCTTTTTTGTAAATATCAGAGAGCTCTTCTACAACTGGACTACTAAGGCTTTCTGCTCACTATAGGAGTGCAGAACCTTTATAAGTCTTAGTCTTTAATAGCTGTCTGCCATAGCTAATACTTCTGCCTTTCATTGCTGGGTCGATCAGCAGGCCATTCGAGATAATATATAGGGTAGACACATAAAGACCACAAGTGTCACAAATATAGCTACCAAGGATAACACAATGCTTGTGTGAACTGGTTTGTGTATTCTCTTTCAAGTGGGAAAGTCTTCAGAAAAATGAGCATAAAAGTAAATATCTTGGGGATGAGAGACCAGAGGACTATGGATGATCTCAAAGGAAGGGATGTTACCTTAATCACCTAATAGACAGCCTATTGATCCTATCTGCACTACATACACCTGCCAAGGTTTCTGCTAAGCATCACACACACACACACACACAAACACAAACATTCTCTCTCTCTCTCTCTGTCTGTCTTTCTTCCCCATTTCTCCCTCTCCTCCTTTTACTCCCTCTTTGTTTCACTTTCTTTCTGTCTGGAGATATATAGGTATATATGAATGTGTGTGTCCTTTTTCTCTTTTATTTTTGAGTAGTAGTCAAAGGATGCCCTCACACTCTAGTACACATACTCTGGCACTCTACATGACAGGATCCTAGACTAAGAGCTTGAAGAGACCCAATCCAGTAATTTATAGACCAAGAAACAGACCTAGGGAAGTCAAATGACTTAGCCAAAGTCATAACAACTAATAAGTATCAGAGCCATAACTTGCATTTAGGCCTTCTAACTGGAGACAGCTGAAGTTTTACTATACCTTCACCGTACTACATGATATCAACTGAAACAACCGAAATGTATTTTCACAGGTAAGCAACAATTAAGTCAAAAGTTGTTCCTGGTTGAATTTTGTATCCATTATATGATTGGAGGGTGCAATAGATTTATTTGGGTAATTGCCTTCCTGGGGTAAAACACTGGGATTCCACTATTCCACTCTAGGGCAAAATTTGTGATAAGTCAGTTCTGTGGCTGAATGCTGATTTCAATTGTACATTCATATTTATTATTTTCACTTCAGTGATTATGTAATTAACAAGGTACTTTTTTCTAGGTTTTCATTAGAAAAACGGCAAAGTTAAATTGAAGAGTGAAAAGTACTACCAATTCCATCTCCTCATTAATGTGTGGATTTTCACCCATTTCACACAGAGTTCTGGGAGAATGAGCTCAATGTACAATGTTGGGTTCATAAAATCCTAGATTTAGAGCTATAAAGGAAGTCTAAAATCAGCTAGTTCAGCACCCTCATTTTACATATGAGGAAACTGAGCCTCAGAGAGGTGATATAATTTGCCCAAGCTCATAATAACAATAGGAGGTAGAAGTCACATTTGAATGTATATTTTGTTGTTTATGTCTTTTTCTTTCTTTGTATGCCCAGGGCTTTGTACAGAGTCTGAACACAGAGTTAGCACTGCATGGATGCCTCTTAATTGATTAAATAAAAAACTGACATATTTATTTTCCTGTAAAGTCTCAGGTAGTTATTCATATAACTGAATTGAGTGATTGGATCAGTCAAAAGAATAAATCATTGGTCATTTTTTTGTTTGCATTGAGGAATTACTAGAGAATATGGCCAGATTAAGGACTTTAGTTGCCCCAAGTAGAAAGACTATTTCTGCTTCTGATCCTATGTGGCCTGGTCCTAGATAAAATTGCCCATCAGCTAATTTGTTTCCTAAGCATCTGCCATGAGTCTTGTACTAGGTCAAATAAATTTTACAATAAAAAATGTGTGTGTCTGTGTGTTTATGTCCGTGTTTGTGTTTATTGGGACTAGGACTTTTATTTAAATAATATAAGGAACTCCTACCTGAGGAAATTATCTCAACTAATAAAGATTGGTGCCTTCTTTGTGACCTATGTGACCATGGGCAGTTCAGTAGCACAGTGGGTAGTCAGGAAGATGCCTCTTCATAAGTTCAGATCTGGCCTCAGAAACTTAATAGCCGTGACACCCTGGGCAAACCACTTATCCCTGTTTGCCTCAATTTCCTTATCTGTAAAATGAGTTGGAGAAGGAGATGACAAATAACTCTTTTATCTTTGCTAAGAAAACACAAACGGGGATACAAAGAGTTGAACACTACTGAAATAACTCAACAACTATGACATAGGTTTAAAGAATTAGTCAGAATATTGAATCTTTAATTTGTCAAGGACCACATACTAGTATGAGAGAATAGATATACACATGCATATACATATATGTGCATATGTATATACACATATACCATACATACTGTTATGGTACAATATTACATATCTGTATTCGGAAACACATATACCTGTATGATATTTTTCCTGCCCTAAAAATTTTGTAGCTGTCTATTGTTTCTATTTCTATCCCTCTGTCTCAGTGTCTTTCTATATACATATATCTATATTGTTCCTATGGTAGAGTTTACCTTCTAAGTGATGAAAATAATATAAATAAAATTCAGAAAATAAATCATCATAAAATTAAATGTTAATTCTGTCAGATAAAAATAAATTTGAATAGAGCTTAAGAAAAAGGGATAACAGTGTAGAAATGATGGTAGGAAGAAGAAATACGTTAGGCCTCAAAGATGAATATGGAGAGAGGAAGAAGGACGGGGAACAAATACACAAATGGGAGGAGAAAGTATGAGAAGAGTAAGAGAAACAAAAATGGGTATAGGGAATAGGAGAGTCCATAATGAAACCAGAATCACTAGAGCAGATGAACTGTGAAATATTTAGAGAAAAGGTTAGAGAGGCACAGTGTGGCCAGGTCTTTTGGATTTAATCCAATGGAGGATAAAGTACCATTGTAACTTATTGAAAGGGCAAAAAATGACATATTGGGTCCAAAATTATGATGGAATTTTGCTCAAGCAGAAACGTCATTTAATATCTTATAATGAGATAGAGAAATCAGCCTGGAGTTCAGGAGAAAGGCCACGGCTAACATGTCAATATGAGAAGCATTAACATAAAGGCATGGAATAATAAAATCTCAAAGTTGGAAAGGGTATAAGGGGTTACCCAGCCAATCCCTTACCCCTGCTGAAACCTCACTGTAGACATGAAGGGATGACAAGACTCATTTCTATGTCAAAGTTCAAGCCAAGAAAGATGATGAGTTTTCCAAAGGAGTATAGAAAGATGCTGAGTATCTATGGACATGTGAAGTATTATTTTGGACAGATCCTGTGCTTTTTCCTTTTATAGTCAGTTAAAGTAGAATACAAAACATGTGCTGTAATGATCTAGTTTATAACTTTAATCCCTGTCATGGCAATCTGTGCTTGAAATAGGTCATTTTAATTTTTGTCCCTTAGACTTTGTCCTTTGATTTAGCTTCTTTTTAAAAACTACATTAGGCAGAGCCAAGATGGTGGCATAGAAGCAAGAAAACTCTGTGAGCTCCCCACATAACTACCTTAAATTTCTATAAAATATGACTCTAAACAAATTTTAAAGCTATAGAACACACAAAGTGACAGACAGAAACAAATCTCCTGCTCAAAGCAGCCCGGGAGGCCTACAAGAAGGGTCCATTGCAGCATGCTGGAAGCCAAGCCCAGCCCCACTTGAGCCCATGGTTTTAGCTCCAGGGTGGCCCTGATGAGCAGTGGCTGGAGTGGATTTCAGGAGAGTGGATCACCAGCAGCTGTGGTGGTTTCCAGAATTATCAACCCATAAATGCCAAAGACAATGTAAAAGGTCAATGTAGACTTTGTGGGAACAGGGGAACCAAGGGTGTGGTCTGGCCACTGCCACCAGAGCAAGAAGGCAAGAAGTGGAGGAGGTCCTGTGGCCCTGCAGCCTTCTCCATGTGGATGCTTCAGAGCCCCTGGCCTGCAGATCATAAGGGAAGCATGCGACCATTAAGAGGGTAATGCACACTTGCTTGGATATGGATCACTTCCTTGGGTGGAGGTCCTGGGGTGTATGATCAGTGAGCCAGAGCTTGTGGGAGCTGTAGAGATCATCCTCATAATAGCTCCAGCAGCTGCAAAAACCCCAGCTATTTGGGACAAAGCTCTCCCCTCTGGAAGAAAAGTTCTACTGTGGCAAAGAGCTCAAAAGTCAAGTAATTGAGTGGCAACATGAGCAAGCAAAAGAAGCAAAGCAAGCACAGCAATCAAACCTTAGATCCCTTTTTTGGGGAGAAAAGGATCAAAGCATGGAATAGGAGGAAGAAAACAAAGTCAGAACTCCAGATCCAAACAAATGAAATATAGAAGACAATGTGAAATATCTCATTGGAAAAAACACTGACCTGGAAAATTGATTCAGGAGAGATCATTTAAAAATTAATGGACTACTTGAAAGCCATGATCAAAAAAAGAATCTAGAAATCATCCATCAAGAAGTTCTCAAAAAAAATTGCCTTGATGTTTTAGAACCAGAGGGCAAAATAGAGGTTGAAAGAATCCACCAATCACCTCTTGAAAAAGATCTCAAAAAGAAAACTCCTCCACCCTGGGCTTCAGGATCTGCCACTGGTTTGCTGAGGTGGAACTTGCTGCTGACTTACTGGGATGCCTCCTACCTTCTACTGGTCCCCTTCACCCAGAGTAACAGGGAACTTTCCTGTTCATCCCCCTAGCCTCACTTGCTAAAAACCTGAAGCACCCCCTTTTTCTGATGGCTCTACTCTTTCATGATTTTTGTGGGATGGTATTTTCTGTGTTTTTCATTTTCATTTTCTTCTCTTTTTTGTAAATTAATTTATTTAGTTTTACTTTTCAAGATTAACTTACAAAAGTTTTAAATATTCTCCCTATACCTTCTGTCTCCCCCTCCCCAAGATGTCATGTGATCCAGTATAGCCTCTACATATACATTCTTTTTAAACATATTTTCACATTATTAATGCTGTGTAGAAGCAATGGAATGAATGGGAGGAACCACGAGAAGGGGAAAAAAACTAAATTAACAAGAAAGAAAGCAAATAGTATGCTTTGATCTGCACTCAGACTCCATATTTCTTTCTGTAGATGTGGATGGCATTTTCCATCATGAGTCTTTTGCAGTTGTTTTAGATACTTTCATTGCTGAGACGAGCCAAATATATCAAACTCAGTTATCACAATTTTCTGGATTTTTCAAGGTCAATAAGGGAAGGTGAGAGGGACATACTGCTTACTCTGCCATCTTGGCTTTAGGAAATTAAATATATTTATTTTTAAATAAGACTGTTGGCCTAGAAGCATCTAATTGGGAGCCCTGGGAGAGACCTTAAAGGTTATCCTCTGAGTTTCTCCCTTTGCAGTTGAAGAAACTGAGGAGTCAAGGGTTTTTAGGCTCTCTTTCCAAGTTTAGAATTTTAATTTTGTTTTTATTCCAGGGACACAAGAATTATATGATGCTTTTGACCATAGTAACAAGGACGCTAGCTATCTCTTTTTGTATTTCTTTATTTATTTGTAGTTTTCAACATTCACTTCCACAAGATTTTGAGTTCCACATTTTCTCCCTCTCTCTCTGCTACTCCCACCCCCAAATTGTAAACAAACTGATTACTCCTTCCTCTCTTTCTTGTATCTCCCCCATTCCCCTCCTCCCTTCTCCCTTACTTTCTTGTAGGACAAAATGGATTTTTATACTCCATTTCCTGTATATCTTATTTCCCAGTTGCATGTAAAATCAGTTTTTAATGTATGTTTTTAAAACTTTTAGTTCCATATTCTCTCCCTTCTCCCCTCCTCACCCACCCCCCATTGAGAAGACAAGCAATTCAATAGAGGTTATACATGTGTACTTATGCAAAAAACTTCCATGGTAGCCATATTAAGAGAGATTGACTATATTTCCCTCCATCCTATCCTTCCCCCATTTATTTTATTTTCTTCTTTGACTCTGACCCTTTTCAAGAGGGTTTGCTTCTCACTACCCCATCCACCAATCTGCCCTCACTTCTATCATCTGCCTCCCCCATCTCCTTTCCCACTTACTTTCCTGTAGGGTAAGATACACAATTGAGTGTGTATGCTATTCCCTCTGTATGCTAAATCCAATGAGAGTAAGGTTGGCTCATTCTCTTTCACCTCCCTGCTCTTCCTCTCCATTGTAACAATTTTCTCTTGCCTCTTTTATGTAAGATAATTTTCCCTATTCTATTTCCCCCTTTCTCCTTATCCCAATATATTCCTCTCTCACCTCTTAATTTGATGTTTTAGATATCATCCCTTCATATTCAACTCACCTTGTGCTCTCTATGAATATATATATACACACACACATTATATATACACATAAACACACATACATACATATGCATACATGTGTATATAGATATATATTTTGATATATCTAGATTTATAAATCTACATATCTAGATAGATAGATTCCCTTCAACTATCCTAATACTGAGAAAAGGCTCATGAGTTACAAAAATTGTCTTTAATTAATTTAATATTTAATAAATTTAATATTTAATTCATTATGATTTCTCTTTCCTGTTTACCTTTTTTGCTTCTCTTGATTCTTGTATTTGAAAGACAAATTTTCTATTCAGTTCTGATCTTTTCTTCAAGAATGTTTGAAAGTCCTTTATTTCATTGAAGATACATAGTTTTCCCAGTAGGTGATTCTTGGTCTTTATTCTAGATCCTTTGACCTCTAGAATATCATATTCCAAGCCCTTCAGTCCCTTAATGTAAAAGCTGCTAGATCTTATGCTTTCCTGATTTTGTGTCCACAATACTCAAATTGTTTCTTCCTGACTGCTTGTAATATTTTCTCCTTGACCTGGGACCTCTGGAATTTGGCTATTATATTACTAGGAGTTTTCTTTTGGTGATCTTTTTTTTTTGCTTTATTGGAGGTCAATTGGGGTTAAGTAACTTACCCAAGTTTACACGGATAGTATTTTTTTGTGTGAGTGTTAGTGTCTGAGGTCGGAACCGAATTCGGGTCCTCCTGACTTCAGGGCCAGTGCTTACTCACTGTGCCACCTAGCCACCCCTGGTGATCATTTTCAAGAGGTGATCAGTATTGGGGCAGCTAGGTGGCACAGTGACTGCAATCCAGATCCAAGCAGGTTAAAGCAAGAGCAATTACCCTCTGAATGGTCACTTGGTCCTCTTGTAATGTGCATGCCAGGAGCTCCTAAGACAGCCATCTCCACTGCTTCTTGCCCTGGGGTCAGGGGCTGGACTTTGCTCTTGGTCCCCCTGTTCCCACAAAGTTTCACACTGACCTTTTACTTTTTTTTTGGCATTTATGGGTTGATAATTCTGGAAACCACCACAGCTGCTGGTGATTCTTTCTCCTGAAGTCTTCTCCAGGTTTCTGATGGTTGGGGCAGCCCTAGGGCCAGGGAATTTTGTGGCTCACATGGGGCTGCACTCAGCTCCCAGCCTGGTGTGATAGATCCTTCCTGTGAGCCTGCTGGGCTTCTTTCAGCAGGAATTTTGTTTCTCTTTGTCTCCTTGTGGGTTCTGTAGCTCTAATGTTTGTTTAGAGTAATTTTTTTTACATGTATTAGAAGTGATTGAAGGGAAGCCTGCACCAAGTTTGTGCTTCTACTCCACCATTTTGGTTCCTGAGATAATGTTTTTCAAAATTCAGATACCTCATTTTGGATTAAGAAATTGGAAACATGAGGTATGCTATTTGCAAGAGATTTGTTCATTTATTTTATTCTCTTCTTAAAGTAATATTAAAAAATATTGAAACTACAACTAAAATATAATTTCTCCTTAGTTGGAACTTTTGAATAAATTTTGGTACCAGTTTCTTAGATGGAGAGTATAGGGTGATAGCAGAATTAGGAGAAGAAAGTACAAAAGGTCCTTCCAGTACAATAGGGCCAAACCTAATAATCATTTAAGCTACTTAAGGGCTGAAACTGTGGGGCATTTTTTTTTTTGCCTTTCTTAGTCCCCCAGCCTTTAGCACAGTTTTCTGCATGTATTAGCAAGTACAAAGCTCTTTGCTAAAACAGGTTCTATTTTATACAGTAAGGCATCATTTTCTTTTCAGAATAAGGGGGAGTTGGTCCCCCCAAAATATGGGAACTTAATAAATGAAAGAACTTTTCTTTCTCCTCATATTCCCTTTTCTCACTAGAGCATGTTATGAGTTCCATAGGTTATATCTGTCACATTTCTTATCTTAACTTTCATTTAGTAAGAGATCTATATTTGGATAAAAAGGACCTCAAATATTATCTAGTCCAGCTACCATTTTATGGAATAGAAAAAAAGACTGTGCGACTTGCCCAAAATCACATAGGATGTAAGGGACAGAATCACTCAAAATTAAGTTCTCCTACTTCCAAACCAAATCCCTTTTATAAGACAGGCATACCATATCCATGATAAAGGGGGAAATGGTGCTTGCCTTCTCTATCTTGTTTCTTCCCATTTCTGCAACTTTGCTTCTGCCATTCCTCCCACTTAGATGAATTCCACACTAATATTGCTTGTGAATATCCTTTCTTAAAGATGTAGAGCTAAGAGATCAGTGAGTCCAATCCCCTCTATGTACTGATGGGGAAAATGAACATCAAGTAGTTAAGCATGCAGTTTTGAGTACATTACATTGTTTTGTAGTATCCCCAGCTTAATTATGGGATCCTAGAACAAGAGCATTAATTGTGTCTTCAATCTCCCTTTTGTTCTGTCCTTGTATCATAACCAGCATTTCCCTAATCATTTAACTATAGAGAATTTCTGATCTGGGGTTATATGAATGGGACCCACAGAAAACTGGTTTGGGAACTGAGTGATTGGAGTATCATGGGGAAAAGATGAGATGATATGCTGGGAGGAAACAAAGGGAAATTAAACCAATTCTTATACCTAAAATTTCCGAGCATTCTAAGTACGTAATAGTTGTTTCCAAAATGTTTGTTGGATTGAGTTGCCGTCATATACATACTTTCATGTCTAATATCCCCAAAAGAGAAATAAAAGTTTTTCCCCTGTTGCTCTTGTCTCTATACTGTGGGACATGAATGTCTCAAAGAACATAATTAGTCAATGGCAGTTGAAGGCAGTGCTTGGCACGAGGTTCCTGGATGAATAAAGGAATGCATGAAGGGGTCAGTTTCTCACCTCCCTTTCTCTAGTGTTCTGTCGTGGAATAATCCACTAAGTTCCGCCTCTTCTTTTTATCCTTTGTGTTCTTCTTTAACTGTTCACCAGGATCCATAAAAGTCTCATCATAGTGTTGGAATATTCTCACCAAATTTGCACAGTTTATCTGAAGAAACCAAAAATATTTATTAAATTTTAAAAGACACCCCGACTGCTTAAAAAAAAAAAAACCTTATGAAAATGAATGTTAAAAGTTGTCTTGGGGCGGCCAGGTGGCTCAGAGAGTGAGAGCTCTGGCTCCATTGTCGGGATGACCTGGGGATAAAAAAAATTTTTAAAAGACAAATACTAATCTCTCTTACTCCAAACCTGACATATCTACTCTTGTGCTATTATGCTTTCTTTTTGGAGGGGGGAAGGAAGGGTGATTGGGGTTAAGTGACTTGCCCAAGGTTACATGGCTAGTTTTGTGTTGTATCTGAGGATGGATTTGATCTCAGGTCCTCCTGACTCCAGGGCCAGTGCTCTATTCACATCATGATGCTTTCTTTCCAGATTGTTGTACTAGCTGTAACTCAGTTTGGACCTCTTTCCCTGCATTTTCATTTTCATTTTACTTTAGTATTTGGCATACTTTCAAAAAACTCTTC
This sequence comes from Petaurus breviceps papuanus, assembly GCF_028583685.1. Taxonomy (NCBI): domain Eukaryota; kingdom Metazoa; phylum Chordata; class Mammalia; order Diprotodontia; family Petauridae; genus Petaurus; species Petaurus breviceps. The sequence continues at coordinate 59,358,448 of NW_027185655.1, read as the reverse complement.
CTATCCGTGTTCTTGTTGTTCAGTCATTTCAATCATGTCCAACACTTTGTGATGCCATTTGGGCTTTGCTTGGGAAAGATACTGGAGTAGTTTGCCATTTCCTTCTCTAACTCAATTTACAGATGAGTAACTAAGGCAAAGTTAAGTGACTTAACCAAGGTCACACAAATAATAAATGTTTGAAGTCAGCTTTGAATTTGGGAAGTTGAATCTTCCCATTTTCAGAACAGGATCATTTAGGGAATGAGTAATTTTTCTGAGAATACCAAGTTCATAGAAATCACAGTTAAAAGAGGATATGAATGGAGTAAAAATGTCAAAAATTTCACGTGATGAAAAAGCATGGAAAGAGAGCAAAGTGGAGCTACAGTTGGTACAACAAACTGTAAAACTTCAAGGTACGATGGTAAATGTGTCGAATTTGAAGTAAGAGAAACTACTAGTTGTCTTTTATAATGTTATTGATACTTGTGGTTTCTTCACATAAATTTTGTTTCCTAAATGAGACTACTGCCCCAACTAGCTGCCCCTCTGCCTTGTCTTAGACCTGAATATTAATTATTTGTGTTTGTTCACTTTTTTATATCTGCAGTAATATATGTGTGTGTATATATATATATATACATATATGTGGTTATTACTAACTTCACCATCCATATTGCAACACAATTAACACCTCCCACTTGTGGTATATTTTTAAAACTATTCACTGTTCTATATATTCAAAGTGTAATTGTTTACCTTGACAGAATACTTATGAAAATGCAAGTAAAAATCTATTACTAAATTAGTAGAAAAATTCATTTCTGTCATTAATCCACATTGATATTTTCCTCCAAAAACAACCTGCTGATTAAAAAAAATTGTCTCTAGATCACTATTTTCCATATATATATGTATATATACACACATATACATATAATAATGTATGTTATTATATGTAAATATACTATTAAAATATATAAGTTATATATGACTCATTTCATTAAGTTATATATTTAAAATTGCTTTGATTTAAACTCAGATTTTTGTATGCTATCTATCATAAAGTGAGACAAACTCAAACAGGTATCTACTACATTATAAGCTCTTAGACTTCTCATACATTATGTCTTCTTTTTTTCTTCCCTCTCTATCACCTAGCATCTATGAGAACACATGCTTATGACTAATCCCTTCCTAGATGTCCCTTCCCTCTTATTCTCTCCCTGCTTCCTCCAGGTTCCTTGTTATTTTGAATATATTTCTATACTATAATCTCTGTGAGCGTATTTTTGTTCCAAACTCCTGTTCCACACTTCCTGCCCTGGTCTCTTTACTTTCTGTCAAATTTATTATCTTGAAATGGAAAGATGACCCAAAATAATTTCTTTTACCCACCATTACCTAATCTTTCTTCTAACTTTCTACCTAATCTTTCTACCTAATCATTCTTCTAACACTGTTGGAGAAGTTGTGAGGGGAGCAGGACAGAATGGCTTCATCTACCCCATTGTGCTCTTGAAGGTTAGAAATACTTTTTTGAAGCTTTCAAAGGGCTTATTTCAACAAATTTATGACTAGTTGTTGCTGGTTTTACTGGGCTAAGTAATTGAGAAGTGAAATCGTTAGAAAACATATGGCATTAAAATAGCAATTGCATCTAGTAATTAGTGATAGACATAGAACTTAGCCTGTATTGTCATTGATAATTTGAACCCATGGGTAAAGAAACTTTTTCTTCAAATGAAGGGCAACATTTTCTCTGCAACTTGTAAGTATAATGTCCTACCTAGAGCAGTAAGAGATTAACAGCTTACCTAGGGCCATACAGTCAGTACAAGTCAATGAAAGGACTTAAATGCCTTTCTTGCTAGATTTAAGGTCAAATCTCTTATGTACCACTAACCTTCATTCTCTTAATGAATAACCCCAAAATTATGCACAGTGTTATATGACTCATGGTTCTTTGTATATTTTCTGTGCATCATTAATTCTTTTTTAAGTTAGTATCTGAGAGTGACCGCAATAGGAAGATGGAACTAAGGGTGACTAGGTGACACAGTGAATAGAGAGAGCACTGGCCCAGGAGTCAGGAGGACCTGAGTAAAAACTTCATCTCAGAAACTTAACACAAAAACTAGCCATGTAACCTTGGGCAAGTCGCTTAACCCCAGTTGCCCCTCCAAAAAAAAAAAAGATGGGGCTAATATAAAGTAACATGGCTTCAAGATAAGTCTGTTTCACCCAAAATGTCCTGCTGATTATGAGGCAAATAAGTGGGGTCATAACTGTGTTATCTTAATAAAAGTAAATATTTAACAAAGAAATTATACTTCCAGCTGTTTAGTTTGACACCTCTATGCATTTAAAATTGGAAATAACTCAAATATCTGATAACTGACTGGTTGACTCTAATACACAATTTTTTCTACCTCTGTAATATGAAAAGAAAATCTCATAGATATGACAGAGAGTAAAACTGGTCTGGGTGACCAGAGAAATTTTATGTTACAGTGATTATTCTTTGATATCACAGAAGTAGAAACACTTCATTTTATCTCTTTCTTTCATGGGAGATACACCTGATTTAACTAAAACAAACATTGTCACCACCAGAGAGGGATATCAACCTGATCTCAGCTCTTCAATGACCTTCACCAAGGAAACATAGGCTACTTGTTGAATCTGGAGTTGGGCTGAAAGAATTATCTGTATACCAGGCAGCAAAATGGCTCATTGGAGACAGTCTTAGTCTTGTCCATTAAAAGAATTAGGCATAAATAGAGAGATAAAGTCAATATTTTTGTAACTGGATCATATAGCATAGGCAGTCCTTCCTTCCTGAGTGAATTAAAACTGAGACAGTCCAACAAATTTGTTGTCTGTGATTTGCACAAGATGGCACTTTGACTACATAGCAAACAAGATGGAAATATCCATTTTGACATGTGAAAGCAAATTGATCTGTAGAAACCTGGAGCAAATGAATAATGAGTTCAATAAATATATTCTAATTTGTTGTGTACATATATATATATAATTTTATTATGTAAATTATACAAATCATATATACATTATTTTTATTTTATATAAATTATACACATATATAAAATATTTTTATTTTATGGAAGGAGATCCTGTTTTCACAAAGTCATATCACTTTAGTAGCTGAATTACAATAACATTCCAAATTAGAATACTTGTGTGTGTTTGTATTTCTTTGTACTAGATCTATGGTTTCATTGAAAAGTAATTGCCTTGGTCAGCACTGATGCTGTGATTTAGACTGTTGATTGGATCACTGAGGGCAGAAGTGAATTGTCCAGGGTCACAAATCTACGATAGAGTCAGGACTTGAAGCCAAGGGTCTTCTTCTTGTGGCTTTTCTCCTTTATATCTCCATTGCTTAACAATTTATACATATGATAAATATTTGTTGAGTAGTTCCTGACTCTGGGTCTAGGTCTCTTTCCATTACACCATACAATCCATATTACTTTCCATACAATTTCATCTAATGAGAAGTTTTTTTAAGTACTTAGCATAGTGCCTAGAAGACAGTAGGCATTTAATAAATATAATAAATTATTTAATTTGATAAATTTAATTTAATAAATTATTGTTGTTTACTCTTTTCCCCATCCAACCATGGCAGAGTAGGGACCAAAATTTGTGGAATTGAAAACTGTTTGTATACTTGGTTTTCTAAGCTGCAGGAGATATAGAGGAAGAAGAGTAGTTAGGGTGAAATAATGTTGAGATCCTTATCAAAATCCAAATCCAGAACAGGGAATTCTCAAGTTAGGAATTTGGGAGAGGTAAGGTTCTAACAATCTACACATATACATATATGTAAATAAATATGTATGCACACATACATATATGCATATATGTGTATGTATACATACATATACATAACATTTATGAGAAATGCTGAATAGAACAAACTCTTTTAGATCACTTCTTTGTAAGAAATGTGATGTCTTGAGTTGAAATGTTTCCCACATTTATACTTAAAGAAACTCTAGATGTAGTTGCTATGCATTTAGGGATCTGATACCACTGAGATGACTTGTAATGAATGGACAATTTAGAAAATTTCATTCTAAAAAAAAAGAGTTACGTGTTAGAATAATTCAACTTCTAACACAATTGCAATAAATTGAGTCGGCATAGTAGGAGTCGCCTTTATAGCAGAGATATTTGTTTAAAAAAAAGTTCTAAGAATGAAACAAATGGCCCTTTTCTTAGTGCCAGCTAACATTCATCAAGCCTGGATAGTAAATTCATGAAGCAGCTGGTTCCCAGTAGTCCTTGAGTAATCCCCTCACAATGGTAGTCTCAATGATGGCCCTTGAATTTCCCATGGTTCTTGAACTTCACTTAGCTAATTAGTTACTGGTCCTGACCTGATCTTTCCTCAGTGCTATCAAGTTATGTCTCCCTCATCTTATCTTCATCATAGCTTCAAAAAACCATAACTAGGCTTGCTGAATGTTCTTAATGTGCTTCTTCTCTGTTTGCTCCCTCTGGAATTTCTTCTAAAGCATTCTCTGTCCTGAGTGGTAGAGCCTAGCATACTGGTCAATGTAGACAAATTAATTGCAAATGGCACTCAGTACTCAACGTCCCCTAAGGAACTGATGTATACCACAGATTTAGGAAAAGAAGTATCAGAAATTATTGCATGTTAAATGTATTGGGATTGTTTTGTAGATATGTAAACTATCCCATTATTAATACAAGGATAAATATGAAAATCAATTTTAGGGGGAAATTAGGGAAAATAAAATATGTGAATGCAGGAGAACCTCATTAAATGATTTGCCCTTAACAGAATAAATCTAATAAGGAAAAATAAATCTGTTAATGGGAAATGGCTCACCAGTTCCCACTGCAAATATTTATATATGTGTCTCAGTATATTAAGGAACCTCATAAATGGAAGACTCATAAGTTTTAGCCGAACTGTTAAAATTACCTTCTTCAGTCAAACTATTCTTGGAACACCAAACAGAGTGATACAGTGATAATACATCAGTGTGACTACTGTAAATTCAATAAAAAGTGTTATTTTCAGTCTATGCTGAAGATATAAAGCTAATTTAGCAGGCAGACATTTCCCTTTAGGGGGAAAAACTTGTAAAGAAAAAAAGTCACTTTTTCATCGAGATCTTATTAATAGACTTTGCTGACACACTTTAAGTGAGAATTAATTTTCACCCAAAATTTGGAATGCCAAAACTTTGGGGGCTAGAATTCTCCATGGAAGAGTTTTAACTTGAAAAAAAAAGCATTAATGAATAGGAAAAATTGGTGCAGTGAATAGAGCACAAGACCTGAGTCGGGAGGACCTGAGTTCAAATGTGACCTCAGACACTTAACCCTTAACTAGCTGTGTGTCCTTGGGCAATTTGGTTAAATCCAATTGCCTTGCCTTTCCCACTCCAAAAAAAATTATATGAAAAATGGAAACAACCAAGAAAAAGGGGGTTGCCATCTAATTGCAGAGACTTCAGTAATCAAAGAAAAAGGGTCACCAATAAATGTTGAGAGCTGGAGGGACAGGAGAAAAAAATAAAGATCAAAGAGATTCTGATTATGTTTTTCAAGCGTATCACCTATCCTAATTATTTGTCCTTTTCATACTTATGCTATTATTGCCAAAGGTCTTGATTTGTTCAAGGGGATATATTTGCTCCCTAAGCAAAGTAATGATATGCAGTGTTAGAAACCATTCTGCCAGTAGCTGAATAGTACATGTCCATTGTTGTATTTGATGATGTATGAAGGATTTCTCTCTCTAAGAAATATTGGTTGCAAATTCTCATAAGGATTTTATCTTCTCAGCTGGTGATCTGTAATAAGTCAAAAGTTTCTTCCTCGTGGCAATTAAAGGATGGATATCATATTCTCTGGCAAAGCTTTTGCAAAAGCCTTTTACACTCCAAAATTTGATGATGTAGATGAAAATGATCAGGGAATTCTAGTGCTGCACATTCCAAACCTTCCTCTTTTTATCTTCTTGTTTTGGTTTTAATTGAAAACCAAACATAAAAGAATGTTTCAAGTCAATTTTGCTGTGGCAGTACATGCCTCCCTGGCAGATATGGCTTTACCTGCAACGTTTATTTTTATATATGCCACAACTTTTCTCTTCCCTCTACTCAAAAAACAAAAAAGGACACTAAACCCTGTTAATGAAAGTATTTTTAGGACATTTGACTTCCCTTGGTGTCAGTATATACTTACATAAAAAATGAGAGTGTCTGACTAGATGACCATAAAGTATTAAGATGCTATCCAATACTAATAATCTTTGAGATTATCATCTTTTGAATCTCTCTATCAGATGGTGCCTGGCTAATGTGCAGGTGATATTTCCAGATATGGTCTCCAAATCTATGTAGCAAAAGAGGGGGGAAATTCCATGTTTGTAGATATAATTTTCTCCTAATAAGAGGCAGAGTGGTGTAGAGGAGAGGGTCCTGTACTTGATGTCAGAAACACTCCAACTTACAGTGGAAGCCAAGTCCTTCCTGTGAGACCATAGCAAAGTCAGTTTACCTCTGTGCCTTATCTATACAGTGAGTTGGAGTTGAAGGCTTCAGAGAGTCCTCCCAAGTCTAAATCTATTATTCCATGATTCCCAAAAGGGGAGGGGGAGAGGGCCCTATATGAAATATCAGTATGGCCTAAACAATCAATCTGGTATTGCTCAGCACAGAATTATGTCTGAAAATCCACAGAAGAAACCAATTTCTTGGATTTGGTTTGAGAGAAGCTTTTGTTAGTCCTTCCTGTTAAGCAGCATGTCAGTGGCCACCTGTTGGTATCCTCTCCCTACAACATCCCCACAACTATCCATGCAAAACGACCTTGAAAACTTTTAGAAACCTGCTACATTGGTGTGATTTTAATCTTCAGAACTTATTACATAACTTTTTTTTATAAAACAAGCCAATGTTACAGGCTGTTTAAATCATGTTTTAGCCAATTCATAATTTTATCAAGGTGAACTTTGATTCATGAAGTTTCTGGGATTTTCCCAAGGCAGATTTATTAGCTATGTCCAAAATTCCTTGGCAATCTAGAAATGACTATCAGTGTACAGGCAGTATACAATAAACACCTCTGTGCCATGAGTTGTACTCTTTTCTTCTAGTGAATGACAATTGCCCATGATATTTTGGTTTCCTGAAAAATTAGTCAGGCTTGATGAGTTTATTCTTTTATAAGTTCAATTGAGATATGATCTTAAGCAAAACTGTGACCTATACCACATTACATTTGTGTTCCCTGGCAGCTCATATTCCCCTAAGCTTTTCTGAAGAGTCATAGATGCTTCAGAACCTACTGCCCCATGCACAGAAAAATCTTTCTTTTGTCCTGTTTCTTAAGAGTCATACTGGTTTTCTGATAAAATAAGTCATAATAATGGCTTAATAAGGTAAAATGAGTATTTAGGTGGTACAGTGGATAGAATGTTGGGACTAAAATCAGGAAGACTCATCTTCCTGAGTTCAAATTTGGCCTCAGATGGGGCAGAGTCAAAATGGCAGAGTAGAAGCAAGACCTCACAGTGGCTCTGACTTCCATCTACCCCAATCAGTGTAACAAGGGGACTCTGAACAAACTTTGGAGCTGCAGAACGCACAAAATGACACAGAGAAGCTAACCTCCAGCTGAGGACATCTTGGCAGCCCAGCAGGAAGCAGGCAGTGCAGTGCTCTGGGAGCCTAGCCCAGGCCTGCATGAGCCAGAGGTTTTAGCCTCAGGGCAGGTCTGACCAGCCACTGGCTGATGAGACTCCAGATCAGCAGCAGCTGTGGCTGTTTTCAGAATTATCAACACATAGATATGAAAGGACAAATTGAAAGGTCAGTGCAGTCTGAACTTTGGGACCCAGTAAGTGGGAGTGCTTTGGTTTTTGCCCCCAGGGTGAGAAGCTGCTGAGAAGCCCAGCACAGCCATCCAGCACCACATGGCAGCTTCAGCTCCTGGCCTGCAGAGTGTAGGGGGACCAAAGGACCAGTGTGAGGGGTAATCACTCCTGCTTTAACCTGCTTAGATCTGGATTGCAGTCTTGGGTGGATGTGGTGGGGCTTGTGTCCAGATTGGCAGAGTGTGTGGAGGCCTCAGAGAGGGAACCCATCTAATACCTCTGGCAGCTGAGAAAACCCCAGCATTTGGGACAAAAGCTCCCCTGTGTGGTGGCACAGTCTTACTGTGGCAAAAAGCCCAGGAGTCAAGTGACTGAGGGGAAACATGACCAGGCAAAGGAAACAAAGCAGACAGAAGATTGAAAATTATTATTTTCTAATATTATTATTAGACTCCTATGTTGGGGACACAAAGGAGCAAAGCATGGAACAGGAGGAAGACAGTGAAGTCAGAACTCCTGCATCAAAAGCTTCAAAGGAAAATATGAGCTGGTTACAGGCCATAGAGGACCTTGAGAAGTGGAGGAAAAAATGGGAAGAAAAATGAGAATGATGCAAGAAAATGAAATGAGAATCAACAGCATGACTGAGGAAAATAATACCTTAAATAATAGGCTAACTCAAGTGGCAAAAGAGGCTCAAAAAGGCAATGAGGAGAAGAATGCCTTAAAAAGCCAAATTTGCCAGATGTAAAAAGAATCTCAAAACCTCACTGAGGAGAATCCTTGCTTCAGAATTAGATTGGAGCAAATGGAAGCTAATGACATTATGAGAAATCAAGATGCTGTTAAACAGATCCAAACAAATGAAAGAATAGAAGGCAATGTGAAATATCTCATGGGAAAAACCACTGACATGGAAAATAGATCCAGGAGAGATAATTTAAAAATTATTGGACTACCTGAAAGCCATGATCAAAGTAAGAACCTAGAAATCATCTTGCAGGAATTTCTGAAAGAAAACTTCCCTGAAGTTTTATAACCAGAGTGCAAAATAGAGGTTGAAAGAATCCACCGATCACCTCCTAAAAAAAAATCCCAAAAAGAAATCAAGGAATATTATAGCCAGGTTCTGGAATTCCCAGATTAAGGATAGAATATTATAAGCAGCCAGGAAGAAAAATTTGAATATTGTGGAAACACAGTTAGGATAACCCAGGATCTGGCAGCTTCTACATTGAGGGATCGAAGGGCTTGGAATATGATATTCTGAAGGTCAAAGGATCTGGGATTAAAACCAAGAATTGCCTACCCAGCAAAACTGAGTATCATGTTTCAAGGGAAAATATAGTAATTCAATGGAATAGAGGACTTTCAAGCATTCTTGATGAAAAACCCAAAGTTGAATAGAAAATTTGACATTCAGATACAAGAAGCAAGAGAAGCATGAGAAGGTAAACAGGGAAAAGAAATCATAAAGAGCTTATCAAAGTTGAGCTATTTACATATGAATACATATGTGAATGTGTGTATATATGTTTACAGGTATACATAGATAGAGGGCACAGGATCAATTTAACAGGAAGGGATACTTAAATGGTGAAATTAAGAGGTGAGAGAGGAATATAATGAGAGGAGATGGGGAGAGACAGAATGGGGTAAACTATCTCATAGAGGCAAGGGAAAATGGTTAGAATGGAGGGGAAGAATGGGAAGGCAAAAGGCAATGGGTCAAACTTACTCTCATTGAATTTGGCTTGAGGATGGAATGAAATACACACTAAATAGGGTATCTCACCCTACAGGAGAATAGGGGAGGAAGGGCATCAGAAGGAGATGATGTAAGGGAGGGCAGGCTAGGGGAGAGGGAAGTTGGAAGCATCCACTTTTGAAAAGGGACAGGATCAAAGTAGTGAATAGAACAAGTGGGAGGTGGGATAGGAGGGAGGGAAATATAGTCAGTCTTTTAAATCTATCTACTATGTTATTGTTTTGCATTAGCTACACATGTACAACCTATACTGAACTGCTTATCTTCCCAGTAAGGGTTTGTGACAAGGGAGGAAGGGAATGAATCTGGAATTCAACGTTTTAAAATCAAATATATATATATATATATGTATATATATATATATAAATTATTAATATTATTTTACATCTAATTGGGAAATAAAATATTCAGGCACTGAGGCATAGAGATCCACCATGCCCTACTAGAAAAGTCGAAAGGGGTATAGGAGAAAATATGGGAGAGAGCAGATTGGAGGAGGGGATATCCTGTGGGACTATTTTGGGGTGGTGGGTAGGGTAAAAATGGGGAGAAAATTTGTAACTCTAAATCTGGCAGAAGTGAATGATGTAAATGGGAAGCTAATAATGCATTTGAAAAATGGAAAAAAAATGGCCTCTGACACTTCCTAGTTTTGTGACCTTCTGCAAGTCACTTAACGCTATTTGCTTCAGTTACCACATCTGTACCATGAGATAGAGAAATGGCAAACGACTCTAGTAGCTTTGCCATGAAAGCCCCAAATGAGGTAAAAGAGGAAGACATGACTGAAATGACTTAACAACAACAAGGTTAAAGTGAATCAGTACATAGCCTCCAAGATACCATTTGCATTTTGATAGGTACTTATAGTGATACAATATCATAGCCCCATAAAAATGAATTTTTAATTATTAAAATTAAGGCAGTAATGTTCTAGAATTTAAGGAGTACTGGACAGATACCACAGAGAAGTGGTTTCTAGTCCAGCCTCTGCTGATAACTAACCATGTGGCTTTAGATATTTCTTTTCCACAAACATTATAATAGGTTTATTTATAGTTTCCCGGGCATGTAGCTAAAAATAGTCTTATAAAGCATTGATACCAATCCCTCATTGGCATTAGAAACATCCATGGAGGTAGTGTATAATAGGTGGTAAGCAGAAGAGTGAATTATTCAAACTTAGATCACATGATCTAAGTTCAAAAATCCATGGTACCATACTGCCCACTCTTTGCCAGGCACTGTTATAATTAGAAATTTCAAAGAGAATTTAACTTTGCCCTGCTCTCCTAAAGAAATTGCATTTGCATGTGTAGAAGAATAATTCTGCAAAGAACTTCTGATAAAAAAAAAACAGAGAAATAAATATACTTAGTGGTCAAGATGATAAAACTACAGGAGCTTCTGCCTGCATTTCTTCTCTTTTTTTCCTAGGTGGCATCATTGATATATACTTCTTGTTTTCAGCAAAAAAAAATCATCTTGCAATTATCTCAAAGTATTAGAGTAAAAGAGAGGCTTCTCCCCAAATTACAAGTAAAATATTATTTATTTTATAGCATTAATAAATCTACATGTAAAACATATTTTTGAAAGTATGTATTTTCATAATGTGCCCTCAGAATCTTTGAAGAAAAATGATCAATTCATTATCATCAACAACAACATTTATTATGTACAGGTTGTACATGTCACAATATAGTTTGTTATGGAGAATTGCTATCAAAGGAAAGGACATGTTTTTGTCTGCAATCTGAAATGAAAGACAAAGAATGTACAAAATCAAAGGCTGATACTTACGTAGTTTCCATGGGAAAATGAGGAAACAAATGAGGAAACTATAAAAAACTACCAGTAACCAATTATTCCAATGGTTTACAAAATAAAATGTCATTTTTGTCATTTTTAGACCTCTGTATGTGGTAAAGTCCATTTCTGATTCAGTGAAATAGATCACTTAACACTTGTAAAGATGTCTCCCCATCGTATGATGGACTGAACAGATTCAGAGATTTGAAGTAATAGGATTGGAGTTCAAATCTCAACTCTACCTGCAACTCTGGATGATTAACTGTAGCTTCTATTGGCTTCATTTTGAATTTTGAGTTCTTCCAACACTAAATCTTTGATAATATCTATGTTCAATCAATAAATGGTAGTGAAAAGGCATATTAAAAATTAACTTGAAACTAAATAACCTAATCCTAAAGAACAACTAGGTCAAAGAACAAATCATAGAAATAATCAATAATGCCATTAAAGAGAATGACAACAATGGCGACAACATATGAAAATTTATGGGAAATAGCCAAAGCAGTGTTCAAGCAAAGTTTTATTTCTCTAAATTATTACAAAATCAAAATAGAAAAAGAACAGATCAATGAATTGCGCATGCAACTAAAAAAACTAGAAAAAGAATCAATTATTTCCCAGTTGAACATCAAATTGGAAATCCTGAAAATCAAAGGTAAGACTAATAAGATTGAAAGTTTATAAAAAGCCTGTTGAGCTTTTTAATAAATATAGGACTTGTCTGGTTTTATTGGTGGGGGAAGGGATGAAATAGATAAGGCATTATTTAATTTTTAAAAAGAAAGAGGAAAACCAAATATCCAATATCAAAAATAAAAAGGATGAATTCACCACCAATGTACAAGAAATTGAAATAATCAGTGGTGGATAGAGCACCGGCCCTGAAGTCAGGAAGACCTGAGTTCAAATCCAGCCTCAGACATTTAACACAAAAACTGGCCATAAGACCTTGGGCAAGTCACTTAACCTCAATTGCCTCTCCAAAAAACAAAAAGAAATTAAAATAATCATTAACAAATATTTTGCCCAATTATATGCCAGTTTATTTGACAATTGAGTGAAATCAATAGACATTTACTAAAACATAAATTATCTGGATGAAAATATCAGGAAAATTGAATGTCCAAATTATACTATCTTAGAAAAATATAGTGAACAATGCATTAAAGAGCTCCCTAGGGGAAAAAAAAAACCCAGGCCCAAATGGGTTAACAAGTGAATTCTACCAAACATTTAAGGAGCAATTAATTCCAATACTATATAAATAATTTGGAAAAATAGGTGAAGAAGAAGTCCTACCAAACTGCTTTTATGACGCAAATATGTTGCTGATATCTAATCAGAATGAGCTAAAACAGAGAAAGAAAATTATAAACCAATTTCACTAATGAATATGGATGCAACAATTTTAAACAAAATATGAGCAAGGCAATTACAGCAATATATCACAAGGATTACACAATATGACCAGATAAGATTTATACCAGAACTGCTAAGTTGGTTAAATATAAGAAAAACTACCAGAATAATTGACTACATCAATAATAAAACCATATAGAAATCATATGATTATCTCAATAGATACTGATAAAGCTTTTGACAAAATACATCACATATTTCTATTAAAAACACTACAGAGGACAGGAATAAAGGGAGCTTTCCTTAAAATGGAAAGTGGTATCTAACTGAAACGTAGCAGTAAGCATTATCTGTAAGAGGAATAAGCTAGAATCGGATCCAGCAAGATTGGAGGGAAGCAAGGAGGCCCATCATCACCACTATTATTCAATATAATACTAGAAATATTAGCTATAGCAATAAGAGAATGAAAAGAATTTGAAGTAATTAGAATAGACAATGAGGAAACAAAACTATCACTCTTTACAGATAATATGAAGGTATATTTAGAGAACCCTAGATAATAAAATAAAAAAAAAATCCCACTTGAAAAAATTAACTTTAGCAAAGTTGCAGGATATAAGATAAACCCACATAAATTTTCACTATTTCTTTATATGATGAACAAAGCCTAGCAGCAAGAGATAGAGAAATCACATTTAAAATAACTGTAAACAATATAAAATACTTTTTAGTCTACCTGCAAAACAAACACAGGAATTATATGAGTGCAATTACAAAACATTTATTTTTCATACAAATAAAGTCAGATCTAGCCAAATAGAAAAAAAATTATCAATTGCTCATGGGTAGACTGAGTCAATATAATAAAAATGACAATTCTGCCTAAAGTAATTTACTTATTCAGTGCCATACCAATGAAACTACCAAAAATATTTGATAGAGATAGAAAAAGTAACAGAATTCATGTGGAAGAACTAAAGGTCAATAATGTCAAGAGAATTAATGAAAAAAAAATTGCAAAAGAAGGTGGCCTAGAAATACCAAATCTCAAACTATATTATAAAGTAATAATCATAAAAACTATCTGGTACAGGCTAAGAAATAGATTGATAAATCAGTGGAATAGATTAGATACACAAGACATAGTAATCAATAACCATAGTAATCTAGTTTTTGATAAACCCAAAGATTCCAGATTTTAGAATTAGAACTATTTGACAAATTCTTCTGGGAAAGCTAGAAAACAATAGGATATAAACTAGGTATAGATTGACATCTCACACCATACACCAAGATAAATTCAAAATGAGTGTATGATTCACTCACTAAGAGTGACACCATAACAAAATAGAAGAGCAAGGAATAGTCAGATCTATGAGGAGGAAGAAGAATTTATCACCAAAGAAGAGCTAGAGAGCATTACAAAATGTAAACAATTCAAAAGATTTTATACAAAAAAACAAAAAATGAAACCAAGATTACAAGGAAAGCAGAAAGCTGGGAAACAACCTTTACAAAGCAAGTGTCTCTGATAAAGCCATCATTTCTCAAATATATAGAGAACTGACTCAAATTTATTAGAATTCAAGTCATGCCGCAATTGATAAGTGGTCAAAGAATATGAATGGACAGTTGTCAGATGAAGAAATCAAAACTATCTATAGGCATATAGACAATAGCTTCTGAATATAGAAATGAAAATTAAAATAACTCTGAGGTACCACCTCATGAGTATCAGATTAGCAAGCATGACAAAAAAAAAGAAAATAATAAATGTGAGAGAAGATGTAGGAAAATTGGGACACTAATGCACTGTTGGTGGAGTTGTGAACTGATTCGTCCATTCTGGCTAGCAATTTGGATCTAAGTCCAAAGGACAACAAAACTGAGTATACCCTTTGATACAGCAATACCACTGCTAGGTCTGAATTACAAAGAGATCATTAAAAAAGGGAAAAAATATCCTACATGTATAAAAATGTGAGCAGCTCTTTTTGTGTTACAAAATATTAGAATTTGAGGGGTACCCATCAATTGAAGAATGATTGACCAAATTATGGTATATGAATGAAATGGCTACTGTATATATGTATACTATATAGTATACATATATATATAATATATGTATATTCTATAAATACTACTGTGCAATAAAAAATGATGAATAAGCAGGTTTCAGGAAAAAAAACCTGGAAAGACTTGTATGAACTGACACAAAGTGAAATAAGCAGAAGCAGGAAAACATTGTCCACATTATCAGCAACATTGTGGAATGATCAATTGTCAGAGTCAGCTCTTCTCAGCAACACAGGTATCCAAGACAAGTACAAATTATTCATGAAGGAAAATATTTCCACATCCAGGATAAAGAACTGATTGACTCTGAATGTAGATTAAATCACTTTTTTTTCACTTACATTGTTCTTTTTTTGTGTTGTTGTTTTTTTCTTTGTGATATATTCTTTCACAACTGTGACTAATATGGAAATATGTTTTACATGATAGAACATATATAGCCTATATCAAATTGTTTACCATTTTCAAAAGAAGAGAGGGAAAAAAAATTTGGAACTCAAAATCTTATAAAAATGAGTGCCACTAATGATCTTGCCATGTAATTTGAGGAAAAATGAAATACTATTGCTTTTGAAAGTGCCCAGCGGACAACAAAAGAAAACCTTAAAGGAAGCAAAGAAAACCTGGGTAGTTTTGAAAGCAAAGTGTAGAATTTTAATACATAGGTTTTCTTGAAATGGAATGTTATTGTTTTTTTATTGAATCTTCTCTTTCATGTTCTGCTGTGTGCATAGAAATGTTTTTTTTTTCTTTTCTCTTTTTGTGCTTAAGCTTGAAAAAAATAAAAAAAACCCCCCCCCCCAAAAAAAAAGAACTAAGTTTGAATCTAGCCGCAGACACTAGGTGAGGGACACTGGGTAAGTCACTTGAATTAACCTCTTTTTGACTCAGTTTCCTCATCTGTTAAAGGGGATGATAAGGATACTGGCCTCCCAGGTTTGTTGTAAGGATCAAATAATATCATAATTGTAAAGTTCTTAGCATTGTACCTGGCACATAGGAAGCACTATGTAAAGTTATTATCCACTGTACCACGCAGCTCTTACTTAACTCATTAGAGTCATTATATCTTTTGATCCTTTTGATCTCTCAATTTCATAAAGCATATGCCATCTATTGCCTCTATTTTCTCATTGGGAAAACTCAGGTTGAGAGAGGGTAAGTAACTTTCTCAAAGTCTTGTAGGTAGTAAGTTTCCAAGTAGCATTTGAATATATGCCTAGGATTCCTTTATACTACAAATGGATGCAATGCCCTCCACCCAAATATTAATACAAATTGTCAAGTGCTTAGAGTTACAACATTAAAATTCCTATAATCTCCTGGTGGTTAAAGCTATATATTATCAATCTTTATTATGGACTTTAATGTCTACATCAGTGGTTTGAATTAATTGAATGAACAAATTTAACATAAATATAAGGCTTTTCAATCTATAAGAACATATCATTAAAATATAAAGGGTCCTGTAGAGCAGTGACATCAAATTCAAATAGAAGTGGGGTCAATGACCCATACATAAGGATTCCTGTGGTCCACATATTGGCTTAGAAAACCATATGTTAAAGTTACCTATGTTTATTGTATTTTTACTTATTTTATTAAATATTTCTGAATTATATTTTATTCTAGTTCAAGCAGCACTGGGGAGTGTTGTGGTACCTGTACAGTAGAGACCACACTTTACTCTCTTGAATATTTAATCAACAAGAACTATCGAGCTCCTATTGTGGGCCAATGTTGGGACTATAATGAGAAAATGAGAAAAACCTTGCCCTCAATGAGCTTAAATTACACTGGAAGTGATGAAACATGTTTAATGATAAGGAAATAATTTTGACATAGAAGTGAAAAGATATCCTTTGATAGTATCTTGTGGGAAAAAGTAAAACCTATATGAAAATGTATAATTTATAGTAAAACAATTTAATATGGTAATTAAACTTCAAGGAAACATTCTAGGTAAGATTACTGATGTTGAATTGTTATGTTATTCTGTTCCTGCTGTAGTTTCAAGCATTTCTCTGACAGAAATTCTTTCCTCCTACCTACAACATGAGGAGGCTTTACCTAAAAGAAAACAAAGCAGCCCACAGAATTTGCATGGCCTTATTTCCCTGATGCAGCTTCTTGGTCATCCAGGAGGCATCACAAATTGCAGCCACCTTGAGTCTGGGTCTCTCATATATGGCACGTTCCAAAGATCTTATGAATATATATGCCCTGATGTGCTAAAGACCATACTAGTTTTCAGATGGAGATGCCACAGGTTGGTGCTGAGAAGGGGGCAAATGTTCCAAGAAGCTAAGTATCACAGTATTCTTTTTATGAGCCCTTCCTGCATTAGGGCAAAGTAAACCTCCTTTTATAAATGATCAGTGACTTGTGAGGGTCTCATTTCATCCTAACATCAAAACTTAACTAAGAGATTGTTGGAATTATGATTTTATGTCTGATACCTCCTCAGTATGTCTTTTCTCTGGTAATATTCCTCTGTTAGTCACCTTGTTCAAAACCCCTAATAAGTACAACCAGTCTTGCAAATTGTGTTGTTAACGCTGTTTATAAAAACAAAGTAAATATATAGAATCCTCAAATTTAACTAAACTTTCTCTGACCTCAAAGGAAAAGGTTTCAGGCTCCCATTAAGGAACTCAAGAGAGAAGGAGACTGAGGATTACATCCTTGGATTTGTAATTCATAGCGTTTCCACAACAAAGCTTCTGCCCTTTCACATTCTTATAATAGCCTTGGATGAATCTTTGTCACTTTTTTTTAGCTAGTTTTCTCTCCCTATGCTTCCCTTCCAGTTCTCCATGGCCTCTCATAGCTTCTTATTCTGCAAATCCATGTGGTTTCTACTATTGGGGGCTGAGTTTCTCCTTCAATCTTTCTCCTGGCCTCATTGAATTTTCAAATGACACCTAGAAAATTAGTCTATTATTCTTCATCCTTTATTGCTTCTTTTCTGATTCACTTAAGAGACTCATTCATACTTTACAAAGGAGTATTGTGGGACCTGACTGCTTTTTTATAATTAGTTTAACACCTTGTTATCTTGCCTTTTTTCCATGCTGGGGTTTGTAAGAGACCACCTCTTTTGCATACGGAACTTTAGTACAATGGAAGGACCCCTGAGTTTCAAATCTGGAAGTCTGGGCTTCAATCTCATTTCTATTACTTATTTGCTGTGTAAAATTCAACAAATCACTGGTGCCTTCCTTGCTTCTTCTGCCAAATGGCATGATAAAACTTAAGAAAATTGTATGGTACAAGACAGATGGTGAATTTGAACTCAGGAATATTTCAGTTCAAATCCCACCCCAGATGTTTACTAGTGACCATGGAAAAGTTACTTAATCTTTACCTTACTTTCCTTATCAGTAAAATGAAGACGATAAAAGCATTTACCTCCAATTGGTGTGTCTAAGGAAAACAATATGATATTTATAAAATGATTTCAAGCCCTGAAGCATTACACAAATGTTAAATGAAGTTATTATTGTTCTTCACCTCACACTGTTGTGATGAAGATTAAATTAAATTAAGCAAAAGTTGAATAACAACTTGTCAGTATTGTTGCAGAAGTAAATAAAAATGTACTAAGTGAGTGTTAGCAATTATTATTACTGTCTAACCTCTGAAAATATCCTTTATTAACCCAGGACTTTAACTTTTACATAATCTTCATATGGTACAAACACATTGGGGAAAATATGCTTAGGTTGCATAGGACATGGTGACGTGTCTTGTACTCATGCAGGATTGAATAGGCTCTATCTTCCTCTCTGTACACTGAATTTCTTCTAGTTCCCACTACCTTGCATGGCAATCTTTGGTAACATCAAATAAATGTTGTCCTTCCCTTTATATGAAGACTGAATGCCCTTTGCATGATGGTATAATCTAGTTTATTGAGAGCAATCAGTCCTTCCACAACCCTAGTTTCATCACTGTTAGAGTACAAATACATATATAATTTATTTCAGAAATGACCTTTCCTTGGGTTGGAGTGCCTTGAATGCGGTAAGGAAAACTTTGGAGAGGCAGTTGAAGAGAAGGTAAATCCCTCAAGGTAGTTATGCCAAGAAAGGGACAGAACCTGAAATTCAAAAGACTTTATATAGACACACAATTATTTCCACCTTAAGATGTATTTTTTAATTAAGATGTATTATTGAGAAACAGCTGTTGTCAGTAGCCTTAACAGGAGCTATTCTCATTATAGATACATCTCTCTTGCACTAAAGCTGATTATTGTCAGTGAATAAAATTAGCAAGAGACTGAACCTTCCTGTTTGTTTTAGTTAGACTATTAAAGAACAGTTGTAAAACAGTATTTTGGAAGAATAAGAATGCCAGTTCAGACCCTGGTGGTGGATCAATGTAGGAAGAAGTTGTTTTGAGATGTTCTCATTTGGATTTCCTTATACCTATGTTTCTTTTTGTTTGTTTCTATATGTTATATGGGTTTTTAGGGAATCTTGAGCATGAGGCTGTGCAGTAAGCTTCTTGAAATTTTAGGTGCAAAGAAAAATCAGAGACAAAAAATTGATAGCTGGGTCATTGCATTTGCATTTTGAAGTTTCTTTTTAACGTGAGTACTGAGGAACTTTTAAATAAAAGTCAAGGTGATAAAGGTCTTATGATAATAGGTTGGTGACACTGGGCATGTTTAGCCTGTGGAATGTCCCAGATGGATTCGATAGCTGTCTTAGGGCTTTTTATGAGGTTTAGACTTGCTCTTTTTATTTTTAGTTTTCAACATTCATTTTAACACACTTTTGAGTTTTAAATGTTTCTCCCTTCCACCTATCTCCCCTCCCCAAGATGGCATGCAATCTGATATAGACTCTATGTATACATTTATATTAAACATATTTTCACATTAATCATATTGTAAAGAAGACATAAACAATGGAATGAACCATGACAAAGAATAAAGCAAAACTAAACAAAAAAGAGAAAGAGAACAAATAATTTGTGTAGATCTGCAGTCAGATTCCAGAGTTCTTTCTCTGGATGTTGATAGCATTTTCCATCATGAGCTTAAAATTGTGCAAAAAATTTTAGAATACTCTGTATTTCTTTAATGCCTACAATGTGCAAGGTACTGTGGAGATTCCTGTCTTCAGGGAGTTCATAGTCCACTGTGGGTGGAGTAGTGTAAAATGTATACCAACAAGTAAACACAAAGTGTATCTAAAATGATATGATGCAATTTTAAGACAGAATGTTAACAACTATGGGGTCCTTATATAGGAGGTAGCACCTGAACTTTGCCTGGAATAAAGCTAATGTTCTAAAACTTAGAGGTGAAGAGAGATAGAAATGAAAGACCCATTCAAAGGATGACAGAATAGAAAAAGGAAATGCAGTCACCTGCGTGGAAAACAGTCTAGTTAAAATGGAATAGTCAATACCTTAGGAAATGAGAAGGTAACAAGCATTAAGTACCTACTATGTGCCAGATACTGTGCTAAGTGCTTAGCAAATATCATTTCATTTCTTTTCTCATTTGATCCTTACAACAACTCTTTATTATAACTATTTTGCGTTTGAAGAAACTCAGGAAGACAAATGTTATGTTACTTGCCCAGGGTCATACAACTACTAAGCACGGAATCTTTAAGGCAGATTTAAACTCAGGTGTTCCTGATTCCAAGCCCAGCAATCTATCCCCTGTGGCATCAAGCTGCTTCTGATAGAGTAATATGAAGTAAAAATGAAGAGGTAATATGGAGGGTCTTAAATGCCGTGAAGGAGTTTCAGTTTTATCCTAGATGAAATGAGTTATTGAAGGTCTTTGTTGTTGTTGTTTGGGTTTTTAATTTTTTTTTTTAATTAGGGAAGTTACTCTATTTAGAAACATTAATTTGGAAACTTTATGATGGATGGATTTGAAAAGAGAGTGACAGGAAGCAGAGAGGTCAATTAAGAGGTGCTTTCAGGAGTGAGGAGAGTAGCGAGCGATTGAGGCAGGCGGAGCGTTGCGTTGTGTTGCGTTGCGTTGCTCCCTGAGTCTGGCTTCCCCGAGAGCGGAGACTACCCCCTCACACTCCCGCCATGGCCGAGAGCGACTGGGACATGGTGATGGTGCTGCACAAGAAGGGCCCCACGGCGGCCCAGGCCAAGTCCAAGCAGGCCATCTTCGCAGCTCAG
Source organism: Petaurus breviceps papuanus (assembly GCF_028583685.1). Taxonomy (NCBI): domain Eukaryota; kingdom Metazoa; phylum Chordata; class Mammalia; order Diprotodontia; family Petauridae; genus Petaurus; species Petaurus breviceps. Next base: position 59,337,398 of record NW_027185655.1, on the reverse strand, counting down.
AGAAGAGGAGAAGATGTGGAGACTTCCACGAAATGGGCTGCTGGCCAAAACAAACAGCACTCCATCACAAAGAACATAGCCAAACTGGACCGAAAGACTGAGCAACTTCACCATGACAGGGTCACTCTAGAAGTGGGCAAAGTGATCCAACAGGGCCGGCAGAGCAAGGGACTGACACAGAAGGATCTGGCTACAAAAATCAATGAAAAGCCCCAAGTTATTGCTGACTATCAGTGTGGACGGGCCATTCCTAATAACCAGGTCTTGGGCAAGATTGAAAGAGCCATTGGTCTCAAGCTTCATGGATAGGACCTTGGAAAGCCACTTGACACAGGACCAAAGGGGAAATGAACACAAAGCCTCGAAATCAGTTCGTTCAGACTGATCTTGTCTGGTGGGTTCTCCTTCACCACCAGAATCAATGTGTCTCTTCACATTGCTAAGCTGAACACAGGGGGAGGAACCTTCCAAATCTATACCTGCTGTAACAAAAACAAAAAACAAAACTTTGCAAATTAAAAAAAAAAAGAGGTGCTTTCAGTAATCCAAGTGAGAGGTAATGAGGAGCTGACCTAGGGAAGAGCCTGTGTGTCTGGTGAGAGATGGGCAGATATGAGAGCTATGAAGAAGGTATACTTTATACAACTTAGCAATTAAATGGAAGGGTTAGGGGCAGAGAAGAATCAAATTTGACTCCATGATGTTCTCAATAGACTCCCCAAAATTGTATGTGCCTGGAAAAGAAGGCATGAGCTAATCATGTCACCAAAGTCACAGATAAAGGTCATATGTTTCTTGGACTGATATTCATGGAATACCAAAAGAACCAGAAGAAAGCCTCTGACTGGTTGCTTTGGCTCTCTTCACATATTCATGGAAAGATCTGGGTAAAGATCAGTGTGTATTAGAGCTTGCATGGGTTGTAATCTCCTACAGTAGAGGAAGAACTCATGCTTACAAGACCCTGGTTGCACTAAGGTATGAAAATAGTTTTCTTTGTGCGTTTATGTCACATTTTGGATATTTTTGTCTTGTTTTTTTTTAAGTATCCGTTCATCTCAACCTCCTATGTGGTAATACTAGGACCCAAGGGTCCATCTGTTTGAAGTTTTCTTCCTGGAAATAGTGGGAATATAAGGGTCCCATTACAAATCCTTGGTTTGAAATACAGGTAATAGCAAACAATTAAGAAAAGCATCAGAGAGTCCACAGGAAAGATAAGGCTTTAATGATATCTTCCTTGGTAATATCTACTGTGATGACACAAACAGCATCTATTGAGAAGGTACTTCCCGAATAAAGCAACCCACCCATCTCATCTGTCTTTTGCTCAATGCTTCAGTTTCTTTATTGTGTATTTTTTTCTGGTTATAACAGAGGTAATATCTGAAGGGCAGCCCATTGTAAATGGATATTAAAGTCAAGGTCTAGTCTAGTATTTAGTGATGCCAGGAAGTGGAAAAGAACACTCACCTTCAGTCTCTGACCCGAATCTCTCTCAGGTTTCCCCTGGAAAAGGCTTTAATGTCCTCATGCATGCTTTTTCCTCATTTTCTTCTTTTTAAAAATATAATGAAACAATTTGTGTAATACCAAAGCTATGTCCTGCTGAGAACTATCAAGAGTACGGCCATGAAATGTCAGAGAAGCCATTAGACTTTTAAAGAAATATCAACTGAAGCCGATCAGCATTAGAGTAAAAGGGAGAGTTGGGGAGGGGGCAGAAAGGAAAAAGAAAGAGTAATAGGAAGGAAAGGAAAAAGCTGGAGTTTTATCGAGGCTATTTCTACTTGAATTCATTTCAGTACTGCTTAATAAAAATCTGTATTACAGCAGCCTGGATGATTATTGTTATAGCAATGTCATTGCTGATATATCCAGTGTAGCATAAGAAATTCATCACAATTTGGGAGTTTATTATACAACTTTATAGTTAATGGATTTATTGATCAAAATGGTCAGAATTGTGGAAATTAATGTTCATTAAAATCATACTCAGTCCTCAGAAGAAAGAATGGGAAAGAACTATTTCATTTTTTTTCTTGCACTTATGGAGATATTTTATCAGGAAATTGTCATTAGAGATTTTTTCAAGTTGACTATTGAGATTAGTAACAAGAAAAAGGAAGTTTTAAGGACCAAGACTTAAATGACTCAATGGAACAACGAACCAATATAAAATAAATTAAAACAGTCCTGTCTTACAAACTCTCAAATACTGACCACAGAAAGGGTAGTATTATAGGAGGTAAGTATTTCAAAGGCTAACAGAAGGACTAGAGAATGGCAGTGACCAATGGTCTTCCAAGTTGATGCCAATGGAGTAAAATATATGGTTAGTTCTCCAAAGCTAGAAAAGTTTCAAATATGGACCCAGCCATAGAGGATCAACCTAGCCAAATCAGAGACGTGAATCACCAAAAACTAAGCATCCAAGTCATTTTTAATTTTGTTTTTCCTCTAATCACTTTGACTATAGTAGGAAAAAACACTATTTAGAGTAATATTACCTATTCCCTTGATTACCTGTTTGACTTTGGGCAAAGCACTACACCTAGGCCTCAGTTTTCTAACTGTAAAATGAGGTAGTTGGACTAGAGGGCCACTTTATTACAAATCTAGATAATCTTTCCATTCTATATCTATGATCTTATGCTACTAGAATGTGGAAGGGTTTCAATATGCACTTATGATGGGAACCATCATAGCAGAGAAACAATATTTTTTTCTAAGACTTAAGTATCCAAAGTCATGGCAAAGTATATGTGCAGCAGCCCTATGGCTTAATTTCTCCTTCCCAACTGCACAGGAAGAGAGAGCAGCTAAATACTTCTTCCCTCAGGGACACCCCTGAAATGCTTAGGGATTTAAGTTCCATTATTACCATACACTCTATCCAATGTGATTACTACACTCCCATATTGATTATTCAGTTGATATACTTGATGCAGTTGATAGCTTTTACAAAAGAATATTTGCCAAAAAGCTATAGCAAAGACAGACATAACCCCTTACCCCAAAATATAAACTCTGATAGGACATATCCTCTTCTGTAGATAGTAGACTGAAGGCACAAAGGTAATGAGATACCCATATGGGGAAAACAAAGAGTTGAACAGAACTTCCTAGTTCTGAAAGTCCTTTTCTCCCTTCGCTGAGGATCATAAAGTTCACTTCTGAATGTGGCAGGGATGAAAGTTGTCCTCTTGCTCAGTTGAGCTATCTCCTTGCAGGCCATGGTCCTTCAGCTACCGTGTCAATCCAATGCAAACCTGAGTCAAGCAGGTCCACCCAAAGGCTATCTTGGGTCCTTGTTAGATCGCTCAGTCTTTCCAGTTATATGAATGGTGCTCCCTTCAAAGGGTATTTATTTGACTATGATCCGAAAAGAATAAACATGAAAGAGACAGATGAAACAGAGGTGCCTTGAATTCATAGGCAATAAGGGTCTGATGCTCCTTCCCTACCCAATGGCCTATGGAAATGCTCACATAAAAGCCATCAGGTAAGAGAACTAGAACATGTCCATTGAAACCTTTTGATACAACTGGCTCAGCAGCCAATTCAAAGGCAGTAAGTGACAGAAAGAGGGAATACATGTGTGTGTCCTGAAGTGGGGGAAAGGATACCACAAATAGACTTACCAAGCCTTCACATGAATCGGAGCCAGGAAACACATTGGGAAGATAGAGAATCTACCTGAACAAAATGGGTAAAGATTAACTTTAGATTTGAAGTCTGATCTAGTTGGCAATACCCAGAATGAGGAGAATATTAATCCTATCTTTCATCAGCCCAATCCTTCAAGATACTGGGCATAGTACAAGGAAATAGTACTGGGAAAAAAGCTTGGGTCCCCTCAATTTTAGTTAATTGGCTATTACTATGAGATGGAGATAGTAATTTATTTCATAACACAGTGCCTTTTGGTGGTTCTTAAGCTTTCTGAAATGTTTACAGGATAGCAGCGGTCACGTTCAGGCTACTTAGTACGTAAATAAATCTCAATTTAGCATAGTCTTCACTAGGTTTCTTAATTGTATTACATTGAATACTGCTGGATTCCTTGCTGCTTTCCTCCTGCCCACATATCCTTCTGCCTGTTTTAGGTATCATCGGAGCACATCAAAGAGAACCCTTGACAGCCATCCTGAGCTTGGGTTGATACAGCAGTATATTGTTAGCTTACTATAAACCTCTCAAAATTCTATGAACCTCCACAGAGAGAGACTGAAGTGAACACAGGTTTTATGTGTCAAACCTAACAGATCAAACAAGTTTCTGAGAGCTAAATTCTATTGATGAGATTCAGGCACATTACCAATGACCAGGTCTCTACCTCTTTGAGGTAGGTAGGTGACTTTATGCCAAGATTCCATTGATTAGGATTTGGTTTCTAACTTGCAGTATTGACAGCTGCTTTCATCTTTACCATAATGACACAAAAAGGCTACTGTCTGAACATTTTGTTGTTGTTCTTGACTTGTTTCAGTCCTGTTTGACTCTTTATGGCTCCATTTGGGATTTTCTTGGTAAAGATATTGAAATGGTTTGCTATTTCTCTCTCCCATACATTTTACAGATGAGGAAACTGAGGCAAACAGGGATAAATGACTCACCAGAGTAACATAGATAGTTTCTGAGGCTTAATTTGGACTCATAAGGATGAGTCTCCCTGGTTCCAAGTCCAGTGCTCTATTCATTATACCACCTAGTTGTCCTATTTTTTTTAATAAGTCCTGAAGAAAAGAAAAATGGAGAAGGGGACAAATCACAACCATATTTTAAAGAGTTTGAGAAAGGTTGATGAGTCACTCCCTGTCATTGGATTGAAACAGTTTTATAATAATTACAAAGTTGAAGGATTCTAACTGACATTTGTAATAATTACCATATTTATTTTAAAATGCCATCTAAGCTGGATAATGAGCAATTTTTGATATGATTGGCTTCTTTTCGACAGAGCAGTGCTGCAGACACATTGCTCAAAGTTCACCTGTAGAGTTGTTTGTTTTCATCAGCACCATTCACAGAAACACAGCTGCCAGTTTTTGTCATTGACAGAGGCAAAGAACACTCAAAGGGCATCTTTCTTGACAGAGGGTCTTTCTTTCCAAGATTTCTTTTATTTCTTCTTGTGATCGTTCACTTTGCCCCTACTATATCTATATGATCTCGAAGTAGAAACCAAAAATCATCTGTGATTAAGGAATGTTTATGTTACCACAGCAAAAACAAGAAAATAAAAACACTTTTTAAAAGAAGGTTGATATAGCTCATTGTAGAGTAATGGCAGTAAGCACCAGTTTAGGGTCAGAAGACCTGGGTTCAAATCACACCCCTCCTATTTGCCATCTGTGTGACCTTAGGCAAGGGCCTATTCACCTACCTTATGCCTCATTTATGGAAAGCTGTAAATAGGGGTATAGGATAAAAAAGTACTTCACAGGCTTTCACATTCTTGATCACCCTGGTTATTAATGCTCTCCCCCTACCTCATGATGATCTTGTATTTGCACTGTAGGGAGATAGTTATTGAGTTATTTCAGTTCTGTCCAATTCTTTGGACCCCCCACACTTTTTCTTTCTTTTTTGGGGGGGCGGCAAAGATACTGGAGTGGTTTATCTTTTCCTTCTCTATGTCATTTAACAAATGAGGAAACTGAGGTGAACAGGGTTAAGTGACTTGGCCAGGGTCATAGAGCTAGTTAGTGTCTGAGGTCAGGAAGATGAGAAGATGAGTCTTTCTGACACCACACCTGGGATTCTATGCACTAGGGTGTCACCTAGCTACTACACTCTGTAGTTATTCTGAAAATATTTCTCTGTGTTATTTCCAAGAATAATTAATACATATATTGTAAAAGGACCACACTGTAAATTAGGTTTTTAGAATGAAAAACATAACAAAACAAGAGGCATGGGATAGTAGAAAAAATAGCTATCTTTAGAGAAAAAGGAACTGCAATCAAATCCTGCCTCAGATACTTAACTTAAAGTCATTTATCCTACCTAAGGCTAATTTTCCTCATCTGTTAAATGAAAAGATTAGTCTAGATAGCCTGTGAGGTTTCTTCAAGTTCAGCTTCTATTTTCCTTTGAGAGATCTCGAATTAGAAGATTCTAATTATGTTGTTGTTAGGTCGTTTTTCTCTCATTTCCAACTCTTCATGAACATTTTTTGGGGGGCAAAGATAGTACGGTGGTCTGCCATTTCTTTCTCGAGCTCATTTTACAGGTGAGAAAATGGAGACCAACAGGCTTAATTGTCTTGCCCAGAGTTATAGAGTTGGCAAGTCTGTCAGGTTGGATTTGAATTCAAGTTCTCTTGCCTGTAGGGCTTCTGCTTTGTTCACTATGCCACCTATCTGAATGATTCTAATTACACCATTCTGTAATCAGAGAAGATGTTTAAAGCTTTTGTCTCCAAATCTAAGGAATATTTGTTGATTTTAAATATCCATCATTGAAATTTTGAAACATATATTACTAATATTTAACATAACCACAACACTTTAAAGATATCAGTTATTCTTCATCTATTTGTTCTTCACATCAGTTCATCTGGGGGAACTATTCCCATTTTATAGATTTGATAACTATGTCTTTAGCTCCAATTAACCTAATGTCCCTCAGTAGAAGTTACCACCTAGGTGTCCTGCTTGTATATGTGGTTGTTTCACCTCCCCTTTCCCTAGGACACACATGTCCTTATCAATCAGAGTTATTTCATGAGTGCTGATATCTGAAGTTTCAAAGATAGTTTAGTTCCATATTCCCAGGATGACATATTAGAAGATAAAAGATCATTTCAGTTCTACAAGCATTTATTGAGTGCTGTGTGCTTTCAAACACTGTGGTAGATTCTAGTTACATGAAAACAAAACAATCCCTCCCCCCTTACGGAGTTCGTTTTCCTGGGGGATAGCATGTAGGAATACATGCAGAATACCTACATTTTAAAGACAACGTAATTTTAGGTTGGGGTGGGGTAAGAGCACTAAAAACTAAAGAGATCAAGATTATGACAGATTGTGACAGATTATTAAGGGCTTTTAATATCAGAGGAAATTTTCTTTTATCTTTGATCATAAGGAACTACAGAAGTTTCTTGATTGGTCAGTTTTGTGATTTAGGAATAACCATTTGGCACCTGTGCTGAGGATTGATTGGAAAGGGGAGAAAAATCAAGGCAGGAACAACAGTGAGAAGCTAGTTAGGCAGTGGATAATGAACACTCAAACTGGGAGAGTTAATTGGTTATCATTCTAGAGGACCAAAATGTTGGGCTCAAGGGACAATGTGTCCAGTTGTGAATGATCAGATCAATATTAACTCAGCAGAAGGCTCTATGAAAAGTAGGGCAGAAAGAGTCTATATGAATATTTGAAGTGGAGATGACTCTAAATTTTTACATCTTGTGCTTCTTTTGAGCTGCTGGAACTAGTATGCTAAGCATACATCTGTGGAGGGAGGGAGATGGATGGGAGAGATGTCCTCGCAGAGGAAGACTCAACAAGGCTTTACCACTGATTGCTATTGGAAAGTAGGAGAGGAAAGAGCAGAGGATGACTCCAAAGTTGTGAACCTTGGTAACATTAAGAATGATTATGCCCTCAATTGAAATAAGGAAGTACTGAGGTCACAGGATGGGAAGAAAGATTGCATATCCTATTTTGGACATACTGAATTTTAGATCCTGTTGCATGTAGGTGGCAATGCCCAGCAAATGTTTGGAAATTAGGGATTAGAACTCAGCACTCAGCAGAGAGATGATGTCCACTACATAGATGTGGTAGTCATCTGCATAGTGATGATAATTGAATCCATGGAAGCCAATTTCTCTATGTCCCAGACAACATAGCCCCCTTACTTTTCCTCAGTTAAAACACACTAGATTGAATCTCTGTGTCTTTTCATGACCTGTCTCCAATGCTTTCTTTACCAATGGTTAAAAAAATTCCTAATTTTGTTTAAAGGTCATCTCAAGTACACTTTTTCCTCCAGGAAGCTTATCAATTTACACCATCCCTCTTTGCTAATTTCCTCCCTCAGTTACTTCATATGCATTTTGTATCAACTGATTTGTGAAAATATAACTTCCCTGAAGTATAATTTAAAGTCCCAGAAGGATGGGATTCTTTCACTTTTGTCTTTCTATCCATTGCACAAGGAGAAGGGACTTGATAAATGGTTATTGAATTGAGTAAATTCTTCCCCTGCCTCCTTGGTATCATAAAGATGTATACTACATTCTTCCAGTGGCTACTCTTTCTGTATATGAGGAACAAACTAAGTTCATTGTCCATAGATAAATCCCTAAAGTCTCTTAAAACAAAAGGGATTTGCTATATTTGTGTGTGTCTATTTAGAATTACTTCATAGATTTGGATATCTGAATCACTATATGCCACATTCACCTTGCTTTTGATAAATAGAAGTTGTACATAAAATGTCTGCCAAAGGAGGAAGAAAGACACCGTGATTGTAAAAATTTTATAATTTAAATGTAGTAGGATTGTTTTTAAAAGGTTTCAAACATGTCCATTTCTTTGCTCTATTGAGCACATTCACATCTATGTGAATGGAAGTGGAAGTTGGGCTCAGTAGACTTACTTTGTCAACCCATCTGTATATTTTATGCATATTACTTAGGCATCTTGTTTTTAAGATGTGAACTTAAAAGACAGGGCCATATTTCAGTGAAAAGTAATCCCTAACTTGGAATGTTAGAAAACACACAACCCTGAACCAGTTTAAAATGCTATTTGACTTTTAAAAAAGATAACTTTCCTTGTTCATTTTTTTCAATTTTAAGTGGTTTATAGAAACTCATGGACTTCTGTACAACTGCCTACCAGACATTTTATCTGTAAAGATGAAAACAGTAAATGTACTTGAAAGTTACCTTTGTTATTTTCAAAGAGAGCATATGATTTTATTTTGCATATAGCATATCTTTTATTCTCCTATGTTTCAAAGGCTAGTACACCAAACTCTTCAATTTTAGGCAGCTGTTTTGCTATTTCTGATGCAGGTCTGTAATTTATAAAGGAAACATTCTGATCAGGATTACATTGGGGACCATAGAAATGAGCAGAATGTCTATGTTTTCCGTATGTTTTTTTTTTTTTTTAAGCAATCGGGGTTAAGTAACTTGCTCAAGGTTACAGGGCCAGTTATTTCTGGGTGTGGTGCTGAGTATCTGAGCCCGGGATTTGATCCAGGTCATCCCGACACTGGAGCCAGTGCTCTTACTCTCTGAGCCACCTGGCCACCCCTGCCATATGGTTTTTTGCAAAGGATAACTCAACCAAATTAAGTTTGTCATCAAATTGGGAATTTTTTTTAATATGAGGATAACTTTATGTTTTATTCTTTTTCTGTTTATTTTCTCTATCCCTTTTTTTTCTTTCTCCAGTTACCTTGAAGGGAGGAAGGAGGAAAGGAAGAGAAATGTAAGGAGTTGGTAAGGAAGGAAAGAAGGGGGATAATAGGAAGAAAGAAGAAAGGGGAAGAGAAAGGGAAGGTGAAAGAAGAGAGAAATCTTCTAAGTGCTAAATTTCAACAACTGGTCTGTGACAGGGAGTCTGACAGATTCTAAGGCCAGAATGGGCTGGAATAGTCAGCCATCTGAACACAGGTGACCAACCAAGTGGTTTGGAAATAAGTCTTTGTTAGCACATGGCAACTTTTTTTTTTTTTAGTTCTGAGTGGGTGTGGATTTCTGCTCTGGCTACCACCTGATAAATGAAGGTAGAGAAGAGGTAGCAGCTGGTCATAAGCTGTGACATACATTACTGTGCCTTAAGGGCACAGCATGAGGAAACAATTGACTTCAGAGAACCTGGAGAGCAGAATGCAGCCTCAGCCTAGGCTACTTTGGAAATATATGCAAACTCTTTATTTTAAGTTGTCTAAGACACCCCACCCCCTCAATTCCAATTTCAATCAGAAGTAGCTCAGCATAACAAGTTATCTGAATGTGCTAAATGTCAACTGTCACTCTTCTTTGGAATTAAAATCAAATTCCCACATCTCATACCTGATTGTTATTTTTTTAGCCTAACATCCCCTATAATTTATTTTCAATATTTATTCCTGACTTTGTTACTGGAAAAAAAATGTATTTCTTGTGTGTGCCATCATATTCAATATATTGGATAAGTGAAGTTGTCTCAATCAATTAAAAAAATAAATAGTATCAGCCACAATGTAGCAAGGGGCCATGTTCTCCATCAACTTCTCCAGTCTCTTCCTTCCTCCCTATCCCTGCCCCCACCATAATATGAAAGACTTAAATTCTTACCAAAAGACAAAAACAAAAACCAAGGTCTCACACCAGTAACTGACAGAAATAGGGTCCTATAACAGCCTATTTGCCATAGCCCATTGCAAATCAGAACTCCAGGGTTCAAATTAACTTATTCACTAACCTGACGCTTCCTAAACAGCAGGGATAACAAGTAAGCATCACCAAGTCTGGGTAGGAAAAGCATTTAAATGGGCTCTTGTAAATGTATTGTGTTGGAAAACTTTGAATGGGGTTTCACAATTGAAGTTTTGCTTGGTTGGGACATGATTTTTTTTCCCTATAGATTTGGGAACAACATTTACCCTGGTAGTATACCTGGAATCATCAGAAATTTGAATTTCTTCTTTGGAAAAAAGATTAATAAGTCAATAAAAATGGGCAAATGGTTTTGGATGCTTAGGCTTTACTTCTATTTGACCAAAAACAAAAAACTAACCCTAAAATGACACCCTTTTAAGTGAAGAATTCTTAGGAGGTTTTTACTGTGTTTAAATGTTGACTATATGTAGATAAGGCAAAGGGTTTTGAGTGGCCAGCAGGTAGAGAGTTAACATATTAGCATAATCCATTTTTACTTACAAATGTAGAATTCATGCTGATAGGTTTTGAAGAAAAATGGATATTCAGAGTAATCATTTTCAATTTATAATAACGCACCCAGTGGAATGGAACATCTGAGGACATTTGCATATGTTGACACAAAATTATGAAGCTCCAGTAAAACATGGTCTATACTAAGTAGGTAATGGCTTATAATGAAAGTAGGTACACTGGACTCAGCTGGGATCATCAAGGGGATGCAATTTAGATCCATGAGCTTTCTTCTAAGAGCATACTACCACTAATCTTTGTTAACTCAAGCACCCAGGCCATTTTCAGTTGCCATGGAATCCTAGAGAGAATAATGTAAGAAAATTCTCTGGTTTTGTGAGGCAGCACCCTACTAACAAAAAAAGATTTTAGGAGTATTGTCCTTGTTGTCAACAGAGCCAAGAGTGGCCTTCACACTGCACTTTTTTTTTTATCAGCAAAAACCCCATTTCAGTGCTTGTATTAAAGGAATGTGTTATCAGGAAAAGGAGTTGAAGTGTGGTGGGTGAAAGTTCAGACTCTAATAAATGCTGCACAACAAAGATGTTGTTGTCAACTACCTGAGTAGTCAGGGGGGAAAGGAAGTATTGAGTTTGGAAGTTATAGAGCAAGAAAGAAACTAGGAATTGGGGAAGGGAAGGGATGGTAGCGAAGGATAGAGGAGGGGAGGGAGAGGAGGACTTTGCTATTGTTTTCAGGCCTTCCTTTTGACCCAATAGCATCATCTTCAATTTCATCTGTGAGTGAGTCCTTTAAAATTACCATTAGTTCCTTGATACATCTTTGGCTATTATGGAGAAGGGGAGAAAAGCCTTTTTATTAAAAAACAAAAAGTTGGGTTTACCTCCTTTTATTAAAGACAGGATATAATAGTGATTAATAACAATATTTTGTAATAATAGCAGCTAATGCTTCTACAGCACTCTAAGGTTGACAAAGTATATGTGTGTGTACATATATATGTGTATGTGTCTATATATATACATGTATATATATATATATGTACATACAGACACATACACACATATGATTTGACCCTTAAAATAACCTTGTGAGGTAGATGCAGTTTTTATCTTTATTTCACAGATGAGAAAACTGAGTCTACCATAGGTAAAGTAATTACTTAGGTGTCACATAGCTAATACCTCTCTAAGGAATAATTTTAACTTAGTTCTTTCAGACTTCAAGGCCCATATTCCCAATATTTTGTTCTCTCATTAACTAAATAGATAGATATAGTTTTTGCTAAGAACTTATGATTCTGTCAGGATAGCAAGCATCCTTGTGAGGACATTGTTTCTACCAATGCATAGAGGAACATGCTCTGCAACTTAGATTCTTTTTAAAATATAGTTTAATTTTAGTTGCATTTTAAGTTCCACAGTATCTCTCTCCTTCCTTCTCTACCTCACACTAGGGGAGGCCACCATTTAAGAGAGATAGATATATGACATATATCTATATGTCTACATGCATACACATGTGTGCATATGAAGTCATACAATGCATACTTCTATTTACCAGTTTGTTTGCTTTTTCCTCTGGAGGTGGTTAGCATCTTTATTGTAAGTCCAAGATCTATCTCATGTTACTGAAATGTTTAAATGACTTTCACTGGTTCCCACAGCCTGGACATATTAGTGGTCCTTCTTTTTCCAAAACTGCCTTTGTATTCACTGTGCTCTGAGTTGAGAAACTTCCTCTTTAAAAAAAATATGCTGAAAATTGTGTTCAATAGACGACCTCCATTTGATTGAGTTTTATGTTCATTTGTATGCCATGCGTCTTCTTTTCTGTTTTTATTCCGACTAGAAAGGTAATATGTGGGTATATATATGAGTCCTGAAATTCTTGGAATGATGCATAATTTCACTGGTCTGCCCATTTCCTTCACCAAGCAGATCATTCCAGACTTACTTTGCCTTCTTTAGGTTTTGTGACCAGATAAACATGTAGCCTGGTACCCAGGTTCAGGGTTATAAGGCCTTCCCTGTATCAGGACCATGCCACCTTGGTAGGAGCTGCTAGAGTTTGCACTCCATTGACATTGTCTTTTAGAACCCAGTGTGTTTTTGTAGGCCATGATAAGTCATAGGAGAAGGAACAGAGTCAAGGATTAATATTAGGAGAATAGAAATGTGAGCATCTTCATTTTAGTGTATATATATATTTTTTTTCAAAATCCTCCTTCAAGACTCTCATGTGACTTGAAAAACTTTCCACATGATATGCTGCAATGTTTCTACCTATTCTATATGTGCATAATTTTCCATTTCCCTCTGAAGATGTTTACTTTCTCAAAAATATTTAACTCTAAATCCTATAGAAAAAAATGTTAAAATTGAAAAATTGATTTTTGAAGAAGTTTTCATAATTTCATGAATTTCTAGCATGAAGGAACATCAGTGGTCATCTAGTCCTATTTTACTTCACTTTACTTCTGAGGAATCTGAGGTCAGGAAAGTTAAGTGATTTGGCTATCATCATACCTTTAGTAAGTGCTAGAGTTGGGGGAAGGAGAGGTTGAAGAACCCAAAGCCTTTTTGCTTTATCCTGCTATATTACAAAGAATTCATAAGCCAGGACATGAATTCATTGTGTAGAAGTGAAGTCAAAATGTAAAGCATGTTCATTTCCTGAATATCAAAAATTCCTGGTATTCAGTACATCAGTTCATATGTTATAATAACTCTGAATTGGGAAAGAAGACATATGGATTCTGTTCCCCACACTGCCACAAACTATTGACCTTGCAGAAGTCACTCAATCTGTTTCTGAAGTCCTACCCGAGAAGTTGTTATTATGACTCTATGTTTCAGAAGTCAACACCTATTAGCAAATAATCATAACTTTTGAGCCTAATTTATATTGACGTATCTTACATCTTATACTGAAACAAATATCTCTTTTAAAAATTAGGGTATGAAAAGGCAGGGGTGGTGGATAAGGTACTTTGTGTTTGGAGTAAGTCAAGTTGCTAGCATGGGAAAAATATATGTTGTCAGCCCAGCAATACAGATATAATGGCAGAAATAAGATGCCAGAGCTGAGAAATTGCTATGAAGTTCTAATTCACTGTTCCAGCTGTAAGATCCAGCAATACATCAATGACTTCCTTTCTAAAAGTATTTGATTCAGTCTCCACAAGTTTTCTTCTCTACCCAATTCTGTCCCCACCTCTTCCATTTCCCTTTTCTCTTCTTCTACTTTTCTCACTTCTCCTTCTATCTTTCGCACTCCTGCTTTTTTCCTCTCTCCCTCTGTTCCTTCTTTTCTTTCTCTCCCCTTCCCCCACTCCATTCTCTCCCACTCTGTCTCCTCTCCCTTTCTTTCTTTTATTCCTTTCTTCTTTTCCTCTACCTCTCTTCTTCTTCCTCTCCTTTTCTCACACCTGTGGAGAGGGGCAGGGATTTACAATTGTGTTATACAACATACATTTCTGTGGTTTTGGTCATGTTAGTATAGTTAGATGCAGGATGGAATAGGTAGTAGTGTCATGCCTGGAATCAACAAGGCATGACACTTACTAGCTATGTGACCCTAGATAGGTCACTTAACTTTTATATGCCTCAGGCAATTCCCTAATATTTATCTCTTAAGTGATAGATTGCATGTTGGTGGAGGTTGTTTCCACATTGAGTTCCTAAACATTGACAAAAACCACAGAATTTCTTTTCTAGAATGATATTTCTCCACAGAATGAGGTAAACTGAATCTGTATTTTATAGACTAATCAGTCATTATACATATAATGAATACCCACTGTCAACATTTCCTATGCATTTATTTCCTTGGGATATGATTTTATACTTGTAACATTTCAAATTGGCCAGTATTCTGGGGATTTTCTATGATCCTGATTGCTTCCCTGTTAGCCATAATGATCTTATCATTTGAGTGGACTTAGCCTTATCAACAGACTATTCTCACATCCAATGTTGAGAAGAATTGCAATTTTTATTTATATAGCAACATGACTTTCAGCATAAAATTACTGTTTTCTTCTTGCTTAAGATACTAAGAAGAAACAACAAAGTTATGCAACTGAATTCTGTTTTACTTCTAATTTTTTTTAGGTCAAAATTCAATTAAAAATTTATATGATAGTTCTTTGGTACTGAAAGTATGGATTATATATCTGCATTACAGAAAAGATATACATTTTATCCATATCTTTCTTCCCACTCCTTCAAAAAATCAGACTTTTTTTCTTAGAATGTAAGTTTTGGATCATTTAAATTTATAAAATATTATCTGGATGTGAAAATGCCTCCCCCCCCACCATATTATTGATTTTTTTTAATAGTGAAAGAAAAACAAGATCACATTTCCTAGGCAAGCATTTAAATATATTTCCCTTTTTAATTCAGCTGAATGATGGGCGATTTCTATTATCTTTATAAATAGATAAAAAGCATATAGATGTGAAAGAAGCATTGATGTGGAAAATGTTAAAATAACAAATCTTATTATAAGAAATAATTTTGAAATAACTTGCCAGGAGGGTAATGACCTCAATTAAATTTTATGTGAAATAATAATTGGCATTTTTAATAAAGGAATTCTATTGCAAATTGCATATTTGATATTATAATATTATGGTACATCTTATTTCCCCCTGGCTTGTATTTATATTAAATAAAAATCCTTGAGATAATCAAGTAAGATTTATAATTTAAAGGTTGTTGGGTTTTTTTTCAACGAGCTCAAAAGGATCTCACATAAATTTATATACAAAGAATGAGAAGACAGGGGAAAAAATTAAATCTTTTGGCAGAGATTTTTGTCTGCCTAGTGCAGGAGAATGTTGTGATATGGTGCGTGCCAAATATACATAATTTTTAAGAGTGGAAAAATTAAAAGCTACAAAATGTGGAGACATCTCCTTGAGTTAAAACATATGCAGCCTGAGCAAATGGACTATGAATCCCTTGAGAAATACCAAATTCGAGGGATGCTGTTAGTGACTCTTCCTATTTCTTTATATGGGTGTAATGCATCACTATGCTTATGCCCTTTTGATGGTACTCATAGACTAATTTTACAATGCATTCACTGTCATAGTAATTTCATATCTTTGAATTTTGTTTCACATAAAATACCCATGGCTTCATTGTTTTGAAGGTGAGAAATTAATAATACAACTGGAAGAGGTTTGTTTATTTTTCTTCCTTGTTATTGAAAAGAAGGGGGGGGGAAGTTCTCTATAAAGCACTGTTAAAATATCAAAGTCTATATTACTCAGAATTTAAAAACATCTTAGGTGTGTTTCACACTTTAAATATCCCCAACATTTATACATATTTTTTATCTTATTTGGTCATTTAAGCAATCTAATGATGTAGACTGGGTATATGTTCATTTTACAGATGCAAAACAAATAGTTAGAGAGAATCTACCTTCCCAAGATCACATGGCAAACATGAAAGGAGAAGTTAGGTCCATGACTTCTGGATCTTTCTTTTATAGCACCATAACATTAAAATTCCAATTTTTTAAAAATGGTAATTCCATGGAAAAAACCACGACATTTACTTCAGTAGTGTATTAGATGGGTGGATTGAATTATTGATGCTAATGGGAGTTTTCCTCATCAAAGGGCCATTTATATAGGATGGAGGGGGGAGGTGTAGTGCTTTGAATATAGCAGTGATTGAGCAAAGGCTTATTCATGTTATTGAGATGGCTTTCGTTCTTAGCAAGAAATGACTGGAAATAAAATTCTTCATTTTCCCCAGGAAAAATGAGAACAATGGCTCTGAATTCAAAAGACCTTTGGGTTCAGATTCTATATCTAAGTTTAATACATCTATGACCTGTAATTCCTTGGGACTCATTTTCCTCTTCTCTGTGATGAAGAATTTAAACTACTTGATCTCTGAAGTCCCTCTAGGTCTGTGATCTTATGAACCATTCTCTATAAATGACCTTCTAAACTTCATTTGAAATATTACTGGGGACAGTACTGAAAAGATCACTACTTAATGAGTCAATGAATGAGCCCATTCTGTTGTTTGGTAGTTGTAATTATTTGAAAGTTCTTTCCTTCTTCTGTTTCAATTGTCCACCCACGACTCATTCCTAGATCCCTTAGTTTCAAACTTGAACTCTTCTTTCCTTCCTACTTTCCACCCTGAAGATATGTGTCAATTAACTCCCTTATGGCCCCACCTATCAAGCTCTGTTTGTTTCTATACAAAGTTCCCTGGCTACCACTTGCACAGAGTTTGTTTTTTTCCTCCTCCATTAGATCATAAGTTCTTTGAGTGCATAGACTTTCCTTTCTGTATTTGTATTTAAAGTGTTTATCATGGTGCTTATACAGAGTAAGTACTTAAATGTTCATTAATTCTTGTTTTTTACTATTATCGTGGGAGATGTTGAGAAGTAGTATGTCATAGAGACTGGAATTCTAGGAAACTTGCAGTCAGAAAGACCTGGGCTCATATTCTATCTCTGACCCTTATCAACTATGTTAACTATGGGCAAGTCACTTAATCCCTTTAAATCTCAGTTTCTTTAAATATGAAGTGAGTGATAACACCTCTATTACCTATCTCACCATAATATTGTAAGGCTCCAATGAAATAATGTTTACAAAATGATATATATGAGGACTACTATTAACCACACACACATACATACACACATATTACTATTGTTTCCCTTTCATTGTTGCTTCTTAAATCTAAACCTGTCTAGTTCCTTCAAATATTCCTGATGTGATGTAGTTTCTAGACCCTTTCCTGCCATAGTTGCCCTGCCCTATAAACACTTTAGTGTATCTATTTCACTCTTAAAAATATGGTGCCTAGACTGAAACAAAATACTATAAATGTGATCTTCCAGGACAGAATATAGAGGGACTAATTCTCAGCCTCTTTAATTTACAATTCTGTTAATGCAGCCTAAGTTGGTTTTATTATGGCAATGTGTTAAATTGTTGGCTCATATTAAACTTTCAGTCAATTAAATTAATATATGTGTGGCAGTTGGGGAGTAGCAGGAGGAAGCAGTATGTATTTTGTTCATGTTTCTGGAGAAGCTCTGTAGTAAATTCTCAAGAGAAATGAATGACTAACTTCACTGCTAACTGTATCCATCAGAATTTACCATGGCTGCTGACCATGGTAGCTCTTCAGTCCAATGAAGCAGAATCTGGAAAAGGGTCACATAGGAGTTCCTCAAATTATTTTCTGGAGAATTTTCAGGTGTGTGTGTGTCTGTGTGTGTATTCATGTGTATGTGTAGAGAGATCCATATATGTAGATATGAAAATTCTCCAGAAAATAATTTGAGTTTATATATGTGTGTACATATATCCGTATATCCATATGTTGCTTAGATATAATTATGTAAATAAAAACATGAAAGAGCCATCCTATCTCTAGTCCTTTCAGGAAATAAAAATCTTAGACTTAACTCAAAGTTCTGCTCTAATGTTGTGAGAAAAAAAATGAATAGTTTCTTTGAGTATGACAGAATTCCATTTCTCTAAAACTTTCCTTTTAATAGTACATAAGAAATATAAGTTCCATGGTTACATGAAGATGAATGTTAAATGTTAATCAGGTATATTTTATCATTTCTGTTATGAAGAAGGCCTCATGGTATACAGCAGATCAAATATTGTTATAGTATTATAGCATTTTCCCAAGTTCTGAAGGAGATATGATGCACTTTTTTGCCCCCTCTATCATCTCCAAATACTTTGATGACAATTTGTCATAGCAAAAAAAATAAAGACTACCAGGTAAAGAATTAGGACAAGTGGCTTTTGTTTCAGTTCTTCTACTAAGTACTTGGTGAGTTTAGCCAAATCTCTTCATCTCTCTTGTGCTCAGTTTTCTTACCTCTTAAAATTGGGGAGCTGATTGTGATAATCTATGATATTTTCAGCAGTTCTTCCATTCTATAATCACATAAAACTTCATTCATAGACAGGAGAGTGTATATTGTGATATCAATAGAAAATCCTAGAATTCCTAACTATTCAATATTCAGTGTACAGAGTACTATCAATATGTACACACTGAAGTAGCAGAGACAAAAGATGTTTGATACTCTTAATGAGTCTAGAACCAATTCCTTGTTGTTTAACAGGCTGGGCTCTCAAGGGGTGGCTTTTTATGAATGTTCTTAACCATAGTGCCCTTTCTTAAATTCTAGCTAGATGACAAAATGAATAGAGCACTGGGCTTATAGTAGGGGAGACCTGAGTAAAAATTTAGCCTTAAACACTATCTGTGTAAACCTTGGTAAGTCACTTAATTGGTCTGCCTCTGTTTTCTTATCTGTAAAATGAGGGTAATTTCAGTACCTACTTCCCACTATTGTTATAGGGATAAAATGAGTCAATATTTGTGCAAGTACATTGAAAACCTGAAGGCTTGTATCAACAATGCAGTATTCACAATGCCTACAGTAACTATAAATATGCTAATATGGTTATTAATCACAAAATATACCAGGCTCTCTACATGGGGAATAAAGCTAGAGCATGTATTCAAATACCAGAAAACTGAGTCCCAAAAGCAGAAAGTCAAAGCCATCACAGTAGTTATGAAGTTGGCACACGTAGTTAATGTAGTAAACACACACATTCTCAATCCTTCAAAACAGAACAGGCTACCTCAGGCAAAGGTCCTCCTCTCCCCACTCACAGCAACTGTTCAGAATCCAGGAAGCCTGCACCCAGGAGCTTCTGCCCCCCACAGTTCCTGTACCTGGGCAGTCCTCAGCAGGAGTCCTTGGCAGAAATTCTGGCTGGCTCAAAAAAGGGGTTTGAGCCTGCACCTCCACCTCAGCTGCTACTGCTACTGCTGCTGGCCAATGCTACTGCCCCTGCTGCCAGTCACTGCAGGAACTCTAGCTTGGCTTCCACTTCCTCTTGTTCCACCCCTTCCTGCTACATCATCAATTCCAACAGGGCATGGAAAATCTTTAAATCCCACAACCCTTACAAGGCTCTATGTAAATGCCAGTTATTACTAAGTGAATGCTGCACTCACACTACACTGAATGCCATAAGTGATGAATGAGGTCATAAGCACCCTTCCAACCTGCACCTACACAATGTATTACAGTTTTCAGTATTCCGTGCTAGATCGGACATGAGATGGAAGGTGCTATTATACTTCATTATCAGAATATGTTCCTGGTCCATACAAAAAAAAAAACAGAGGATGGGTCTCAGCAATGGTATTTAATTTCTTATTTCAGTATAGATGTACTCCATATTCTGAGTGAAAACATTAGCTCTAAAACTACTAGTTATGTTACCAAGGGTAACTTAAATAGACTTGTCCCAGCCTTGGTTTCCTCATCTGTAAAAAAAAAAATGAAGAGTAGTAATTTTTAAAGTGCTTATGTTAGGAAGTTTTTGTGAGGAAAGTGTTTTTGGAGCTCAACAAACCATGTAAATGTGGGTTGTCGTTCTTAAAGACTGTGTATATATCAAGTGAATACAAAGCAAGTAGCATTTCCCATCATTTATATTAAAACTTTGATGACGGTTTATATTCATTTTAGATAGATTATCCTTTGTTAGTCCTTCTCATATTTAGAAGTGTGTTTCTATGTCTAAGAAGTTTACAGATTGAGCCCAGGCAATGGATATTACTAGGTGATAAATTCTCTGAGGTCAAGGACCTTAAATTATGTAACTTTGTGCCTAGCCTAGAAACTAATACAACATTGTCTCTATTGTAAATTCTTACTACTTTTTTAAGTTAAACTGGATGACAATTTCCACAAGAAACTGAATTTCTATGTGCATTGTTGTAATGCCAATGAAAGATTTACAGTGCCCACAATCATGATAAAGACCGTGACTGTAAGTATCACATGACGTTCAATTGCAAAATATGCCAGATTCTCCAGATAGAGGATGAATCTGAAGAATTTATTTAGACGCCAGAAAACCAAATCCCAAAACGACTAAGCCAATTCCATCACAGTACCAAAGATATTCAGAAGCCATAATAACACTGAGAGCCATGCCATCCTTTAGCCTTCCCGCAAAGCAATACAAGATCAATGTTTACTCAGAAAACTCTCTGTCTCCTTGCCTGAGCTCCTCTGTCCCCAACTGTCTCCAACTGTCTGGCTAACTCTCTCTACCAGCTTCTCTGTGTGCTCTGCTTCTCCTCAGCAAACTCCTCCCACCACCAGCTCCATGAGACTAATTCAGCCTATCAGGGGGCAGAGTTTATTTTCACATCAGGGGAGGTTCAAACTCTCTGCTAAGTCTATTGAGGTTCAGGGAAGATCTTCAAATTCCCATTCCCATTACAATTGTCAAATGACAAAGTATGAGAACCAAGGATTCAGTGAAATCCCATCACATGCTAAGAGGCAACCCCCATCAAAGGTTTTACCTGCAGTCACTTACATGGAGACATAACTTTCCATACAGGGATAGAACAGCATCTTCCTAGCAGACCTTATCCTCACATATGTGTAATCCCAGGACCTAATGGAAACCCTGCTATACATTCAGTGGAGTACTGATACTTGGAGGAAGCATCCCTCTAAGTTACCACTTCTTGGACAAAGCACCATTGACTCCAACCTAGGTATCGCTCTAACTTGCTTAAGGAATTGGCTTCTAATTCTGGTTCTGCTACTGCTTATGTTTGATTTTTGATATTTTAATTAAGTATAACTGGTCTTCAATTATCTCATGACTAAAATTGAGATGAGAATATCTGTCTTGTCTGTGTAAACTAAATAGTTCTAAGGAAGATTTTTTTTAATGTTGGTTGAAGTGAAGTGAACTCAAGGCAATTGAAAATAAATGAAAATATCTTGAAAATAACATAGCAATCTATAATTTTAAATTTTTTTCATTATTTCTTACTGGAAAGATATTAGTGGAAGCCACAAAGTAGACTGTATCTACCATTATCCTAGAAAATATCATGCATGGTCAAAAAATAAAGGAGTGAAAAAAGGTACTGTATTTGGGATCAGAGGAACCAGTCTCAATTATATTTACTGTGTGACTTTGAGTGAGTCAGTGAATCTCTCTGAATTCTCAGCTATAAAATGAGCTTAGGTACTACAAAGTAGTACCTTACTACAAAGGTAAGAAAACTGAATTCCCTTGCTATCCATAAGACCTTAGATAAATCTCTTTTACTTTCTCTGGGCCTCAGTTTCTCTATGAGTAAGATGAGGGAGGTTGGGTAAGATGATGTCTAAGGTCCTATCCATCTCTAAGTGGTTGACTCTGTCAAAAAGACCTTTAATTCTTATGATTCTGTAAATGTCTGTATATTCACTTTTGGGGATAATTTATGGATTAGGAAGTTAAAAAAAACTCTAAATGCTTGAAGGCAAAAATAGACCCAAATATAGCTAAGTTCGGCGTCAGACTACAAGTGGGTTAAACTCATTTCCCTGATACTAGATAACTAGGCAACTTTGCCAAAGTTGGCAGGCTACTCCTCTAAAATTATCCAAAGATTCCTCTCTTTTACTGACCACCTAGCCAAATGTATTTTTTAGCCCCCTGGAGAAATGTAACTATGGTTTTCTCACATTAACAGCATAGTATTTCCTGAGTTGAATTCTACCACCCCTTTTAAAACTTGAGCTATTGTGTTTTTCAAAGTAGTATTTTGCTACCTCTCTAAATTCATGGACCAGAAAAACTGTTACCTAAGTTTAATGGACTGGCCCAAACACATAATAAAAATCACACTTAAGAATCCTAACATTGACTTCAAGGGACATTTTGCCTTAGTCAATGTGCCAGCTGCATTCATTTAATTCTCCCACACAACCTCTGCAAGAAGTTACTCAAATGGGCAATCAATCCATAGGGCCTCAACTGCTGATTTAAAAGCATTCATATATTAAGATCCACCATGCATTTATTTCTCATTTCTTCAGGACTCACTGCCAACTGTAAGACTTGAATGTTTAAGCAGCTCTGCTAACTTTGCCTTAACTCTATGCATTTCAGCAGAATTCCTTAACTAGAGGACCACAGAACAAGAATATAGATTGTCTTGATTTGCCAACAACAGTAAAAGTGTAACTTTTCCTTTAAATGAAAATATCCAATTACCAATAGCTCTTTTTTGAGCTTAATGGTTACTTAATTGATAAAAACAAAATTATTGGAGCAATCCACTAACCCACCAAGAAGAGAATTCACAAAAGCAGCCTGACATTTAAAAAAAGCAATTATACTGGACACTTGTTTCTATGTCTCAACTACAAAATCATTTAGAGAGGACCTGCTATGTACCTGACACTGTGCTAGGTGCCTGGATTGTGAAGACAAATGCCAGTACTTGCCTTGAAGGGGCTTACACTCTACAAGATTCAGTGGAACACATGGAAACAAATGAGGGAATAAAAAATTGTTTGGACAATCATTAACATATGGGGAAAGCAAGAAAAAAAAATGTTCTTGTGCTGATTGGAAGCATGGATTCCAACTTCTGGGGAGATGAGAAGGAAGGGTATTCCCAACATGGGTGAACAATCAGTGTGAAGGCATTGAAGGCCGGGAATGGAATGTCATGGGACAGAGGTAGAAGAAGGTATAGGTCAGTTCAGTTAGAACAATGGTTACCAAATGTCAGGAATATGTTGAAAATGGGAAAGGCATATAAGAGTCAGTGTTATATAAAGAAATACCTCTGGAGTTAAAGATGGAGAATCTGATTTCAGATCCTGGTCCTATTACATACTCATTTTAGTACCTTGTGTGAGTGACCATACATACCTTTCTGGTCCTCAATTTGCTTATCTATAACATGAGAGAATTACAAGTGCATGACCTATAAGGTCTTTACCAGCTCTTTATCTATGACCCTTTGGGCCCATGAAAATCAACACCACAATTTAGATAATTTGGTGTTTACACATTTGATCTTAAGAATCATCATAGTCATCATCATCTCTCTCTTTCACACACACACACACACACACACACACATATACACATACAATAGAAATTACTATGAAATATACTAGGATAAGAGAGAAAAGGCCCTAGTTGGTATGCCTTATCCACACAAAGGGCCTAATACTCTGAGTACAGCAACACCATTCCTAAAATAACTTATCATCTGGGATAAATGAATTTCAAGTCACTCCTTTCCCTTCTTAGTAACATCTTATTTTTACAAACAGAGAAACTCTCTAGGCATCTGCAACTTTTACGATTTCTCTCTAATAGAACTAGCTGACGTTTCTATGGTTTAAATTGCTTACTTATGTCACCAGTAACCTTTGTACGTTGAACAGGAAACTTAATAATATCTTTAAAACAAAGAATTGAAGTGATTTCCTCACTGTCCAAGTAATCTTCTACCTACAGCAAAAGATTGTTCTCAAAATGAGATTTGTCTGGGATGAAATGATTTGCACAACTATTAATGAAGAATTCATCTTTAAAGCAAATTGGATGGCTCACTTGTATAAGCCTCCAATATTTACACAATATTCTATTGATTCCCCTGTAAAGTATAAAGTATAATATTACCTTCATTTTCAGATGAGTGAATGGCGAAATTCTTTTATATTTCTAATCTTTTGCATTGACACATGCAATATGTCAACCTATTACTTTATTCTCAGATACTCTAATGTGTCTGTAGTCTTAACAATTTTTTTGTCCCCTTGAGCAGGATATGTGTGTTCTCTACTCACGGTGATGCAGATCAGAGCTCATGCATGCATGCCCAACATGTGTAATTCTTGTCCAAGTTTGCCATATGGGTTCTCTAAAAATGCCAGAGGCCTTTCTTGATTTTTTTCCTTATATTGGGAGGATACCAATGGTGCACAGGGGGCTGTCCACCTGCCATCCTCACTCTCACCATGTGATCAGCCAATTTGCTTTTCCTATCATACATTGCCCACATGTTATCTTTCACTTCTGCTCTTCCTCAAAGTTATTCATTCTCTATATGTTATATGCAATTCATTCTCTGTATACTAGGGCTGTGTTAGTGAATGTTTAACAACTGACTCTCTGGGGAAAAAAGTGAACATAACACACATTTAAGTTGAATATGCACATTTAACATTTTCCCCATCATTTTATTAAGTCTAGGAAATCAACAAACATAATTAGGCCCTTATTCGTAGCATTTGCAGATTTCTGAAGTTTTAATTTCACATCAGAAATTGAACAATCTGCTCTTGACTTATGGTAGTTATGGTATGAGTTTGTTCTTGCACACTCCTATATTGTAAACCAAATTTTTTATGCTATATTAGGATGAAGATAGAAATCTAATGACATTCACAACAGACAGAAATATTGGTAACCAACCATAAAGGGGAAATCCTCTACAACAACCCAGAATCACGATCATATATTCTCAGCACACTACTGTATGTTGCTATCTCTCTTCACAAAGAGTTATCACTTTGTGAAGTTATATGTTTGTGAAGAGAAATAACAGTATATACTGATGTCCTTGTTTAAATCTTTCCTGAAGGATCATGTGAAGGAAAAGTTATAAAGCAATATGTGTGTGTGTAGAAAGAGAGATACATATATAGATATATGCATGCGCATGTGTGTATTTATACATATATACCCATTAGATTGAAAAACAATATAATAAGCTATAGATCTTTTACAAAATTAAGATCTGTAATATTACAACAAATATACAAAAGTAATAAATTTCAAGATATACATAAATATTGGTAACTGAAAAGAAGAGGAAAAGCCTCCCCAATGACCCACAACCATGATAAAAAACAAAAATCAGTCTTTTTCTTCCCTTTTATCTAAACCTTTGCACAAAACCCACATTCCTTTTAATGTTATTTCTTCAAAATAGAAGTGAACAGATGCTTAAGTCTTTCATTAATCATAGTTAGTTATCTTGATGACACTTCCCTTTTTCTCAGGAGAGACAAATGAAGGATTTGATTACATTTTGCCAAGATTAATTCCTATTAATATCATACAGCCTGTATTTTCTTTGTGTAAAATATGGTACAAAACAAAACCAAAAAATTTTTTTAAAAAGAATGTTTCTCACTGTAATTGTGTTCATTTGACATGAAGAATTTAAAGTTTTGCTACTCAGTCTTCTCTTCCTATTTGTTTTTTTGTTTTAATATTAATCAGAACAAATTGAAAATGAAGAGAGGGAAAGGGATATGGGACAAAGTCAGGGATGGAGAGAGATTAGGGACACTTTTAAAAAGAAGTCACTACTGCAGTAATATGATAAGAAACTATTTCTATTGAGGTGAAAGGTTAGTGTTCTCCTTACTTGGTGTACTCAGAGTTGAGTAGTAGCATATATTAGAATTCTCCAGAAATATGTGCAAGAGATTTAAGTATTGATGGATGATGGTTGAATTCGATTAGGGTTGATTGGAATTCTGGTACTTTGAGGTATCATTTTCCTGATCCTTGTTTCCCCATTACTAGTCCTCCCTTCCTGTTTTCCTTCCTTCCTTCTTTC
>NW_027185655.1:59165451-59310637 GCF_028583685.1 Petaurus breviceps papuanus | reverse complement strand
ACACAATACAGAAATAATATATAATACATGCATATATATTTATATACAAATGCATAAACACCATATACAATACAAAATACAGACATATAAACAGACACAAAATTGTGATGTTAATGGGATATACGATCTTCCCTGACCATTAATAGGCCTCATGTGGAGCCCATTAAGGGAAGCTTGCTTAGGGGAGGTTTCCTTGTAAGAAGGTTTTCACACCTTTTGCTAATTTCTAATCGAGTACTGACTCAGGAGGGTTGTAATGTCTTCTGGATCTGAGAAGTGTAAACATATTCTCAGTTTGTATTTTGTTGTTGTCACTCACTTATGAAGAGGATCTTGTTAATTCCTGGTAAAGATTCTGAGTGACTGTACGTTCATAGCTCTCAGACAGCTCAGATATAAAGACTCTCTCAATCCAGGGATGTATGTAAAGCATATAGCAATATTGCTTTGGTTCAGGCAGTTAGAACCCCGTCTGTTGATCTTTATTTCTCTGCTTGTATTTTCTCTGAAGTTCAGAGTACTGACTTTTCCCCTGAACTAGTGAACGTAATTAAAAGAGATTATCAACCCCTTAAACAGCTATCTTTCCTAGTAAAGCAGATCTAAGGACCTATGCTAGCAGCCATTCTGGGGATACCAGTGTGGTTGCCGCTACAAATATACACATAATGCAGACACAATATAAACATGTAAACATATGCACAGAAATATATGAGATGCATACTGGATAGACAATTGCTCTTGGAGCCAGGAAGATCTGGGTTCAGGTTTTGCCCCTGATACATAATGACTATATTACCTTGGACAAGTAATTTAACCTGCATTGTTCTAGCCAACATTTTAAGATTATAAGTTACAGAAAAATTGATAACCTGCTTTTGGGAGAGGGAGTTTACTCACCTAGCAGTTGCCTATACCAATGAAATCCTAAACCCAGTTCCTCTTCTGATGTGTACATATGTGCATGTTAATTCCTTGAAAACAAAGATAGTTTCTTTCTCTATCTTTGTGGCTCCAGTGCCTAATATAATTACTGAAACATAGTAGATGTTTAAAAAAGCTTGTTGGTTACTTTGGTATTTAAGTTTCTAAGGAAGTCAAAGTGGTGGTGCTTTAAAAATAAGATAGATCAGAGATTTAGAGCTGGAAGGTCTTGGAAGTCACTTAGCCTCAAACTCTCATTTTACAGATGGCCCAGAGAGGAAAAGTAGCTTGCCAGCCTCAAACATCTACTTAGTATTTGAAGCAGGATTTGAATAAAAGCCATTCTGTCAGTGCCCTGTTCATTATGCCACAGAAACAGCCATCATGTCCAAACTTGATTCTATAATCCATTTTCCTAAAAATATTTTGGCAGGGACAACATTTCTGACATTTACTCTTTCAAAATAAGAGCCATTATCTATGAGATATCCAAACTATAAAGGGATTTTGATTAGGAGGATCATACCTTTTAGAATAATAGGAAAAAATGAAATATCAAAGACTATTGGTGGGTGGAGGAACTGGATCAGACTTCTGATTTCATGGGTGTAGAGAGCTCTTTGTGAGGAATTTCTCTCAGTGAAGTTCAGCACCCACACCTCAATTTGTCATTTTATACAGTTGCATGGGGGGCATTAATAGATTAAATGACTTACCTAAGGTCATATTCAGTATCTATGTCAGAAGTAGGACTAGAAGCTAGGTCTTCTTAAACAAACTTTCCATCTAATCTGTTATACTATATAAATCAAAGGTTATTAGATCTAAATATTTGTCACTTAAGAACTGTTGAAAATATTATCATAAAATAGACATTGATCATAAATGAATAATAGCTTCCACATGAAATTCTTTAGTATACACTCTGTAGGTTTGTCCTGTCAATAAAAATAAAGTGTCATGAAATAAACAGAATGCCATAAAAATAAAAATGGTAAATGATTCATGAAAATCCAAATTTCAATTTGGCAAAGTTCTAGTGGCAGCATGATCAATCACAGCATTTTTCCAACTCCAAAGAGATTGTCAAAAAATGTACTGCCATCAAAAATTTTGTGTGAGTTCTTGAACATGGAGAGTATAATCCCTTAGGCAGCAGACAGGTATAGATTTGTTGAATGGTTTTCCAAGAATGTTTTGTGACATTAGCTACTTGCATTGGTTTATGTTTCACAGCAAAAAAAAAAAAGCAACAGAAGTATGACAGTTGAAATGTAGTTTGAACTCGAACAAGAATAATGTATTCTCAAACACTGCAGTCTCCGATCCTCAGACTTGGTCTCATGCAACTGAACAATATTTTTTACCTGTGTTACCAAAATGCCCATGAAAACCTTTCTGTAGGCATCGGGTTGAAAGTCTGTGGTTACTTTTCTTAGTAAACTGAGGTACAAATGATTTTAAGCAATTTAGGAAAGATGTTATAGACATTTCTCCATATTTTAGATTGAGCTAATGCTATGAGCATACTTAATCCAGCATATGAGGCAGCTTGTAGATGCAGTGGACAGAATACCAAGCAAGGAGTCAGGAACATAAATCTTCATGAGTTTAAAACATGCCTGAAACATTTATTAGCTGTGACCCTGGGCAAGTCACTTAACGCTGTTTGCCTCAGTTTCCTCATCTGTGAAATGAGCTAGATAAGGAAATGGGAAACCACTCCAGTATCTTTGCCAAGAAAACCCCAAATTTGGTCATGAAAAGTCAGATGCAGCTAAGGTGACTTAAACAACCCCAATTCCAGCATATGTTACCAGAGGCAGTAAATATAGGGCATGAATTGGCTGCCAAAGACAAGGAGACTTGGATTTAAATCCTGCCCCTGACACATGCTATGTGATCACTGGCAAATAACTTTACTGGTCTGTAACCCTAAGAAACTTTCTAACTTTGTAAGTTACAGGTAAGTTGCTGATCTGTTTTGGTGTAAGATTACTTGGGATAGTTCTCCATATGAAAATTCAGCTCTAGAACTAAATAAAATTACTATACTCATTAAATTATGTAGTATTTTATTTTACCTTGCAAAGGACTTTTAGGCTGGCAAAGCACTTGATTTACCTTATTTACTTAATAATGGTAAAAAAAAAACCTGTGAAATATGTACATTGCAGGTATTTGTATCACATTTTAACAGATGGAGGAAAGTGTCATGACTGGTTAATTAGTACCAAGGACAATATTTGAACCCAGGACTTACATGAGTAAATCCATTGCTCCCTATGCTACATCTCCCTTCTTCTTTGTAGAGGACAGCTAGGTTGCCTAGTGGAAAGGATGGTAGACAGGAAAGCCTTGACTTGAAACCTACCCCAAATTTTTACCAACTGGGTGTTCCCATTCAAATTTCTAGTTTCCTCTAGCCTGAGTTGCTAATCTATAAAATAAGGATAATAATAATAGGGATAATAGTAGCACGTATCTCATAGAGTTCTATGAATTAAATTGAATAAAATATACAAAAATATTTTTACAGACTTTAAAGCATATAGTTCATTCATATACGATATTCCCAAAGTACAAAGTAATACACTGTTTTACCAAATTCATTCTAACCAAAAAACACTATTAAAAAAATAGATTTACAAAATTGCCAGGCAAGTGTCCAGGACTGTTCCTGAATAATTGGTTTGGTTATCAGATTCACATGCTTCTTTCCTTTGAAGGTGGACATACAAGTAGTCCTATGCCATCCCATCATAATGGGTCTGTGGTTAAAAACAAGACAATTGACATTTAGCTTCCATTTCTTATCACCATTGTTCCCCAAACAAACCTTGTGCATTTTGTCTTCTTTGCTGTGTATTTATTTTTGCTTCACTGGAATGCCCTCCCTGTTCCTTTTGTCTACATGAATTCCACCCATCTTCTAATTCACAACATTTATCCTATTTTACCCTTAAAATTTCTCCTATTGAACAGTTTGGTTAACTCTCCTTCCTCTGAATTCATCTAGAAAACCTTTTTCATACCACTCATTAAACACTTATTACATATTTTGCATGAGGTTAGCTCTCATGCATGAGGTTAGGAAATATGAGATAAGATTCTCGGTAAAGGAGTCTATGTTTTATGTCTTTGCATCCCACACAACTCCTTAGTCTCTTTCATGTAATAGTCTCTCAATAAATGTCTAATTGACTAATCTGCTACAAAATACTTCCTTATCATCCACTCTCTCCTTAATTTCCTGCAATCTTGCTTTTATCTCCAACCACTCAAGTGAAACAGCGCTTTAGAAAGATATTAATGACCAGTAGGCAAAATACTATTGCCGCTATCTTCCCCTTTTACCATTACAGCTCTTCTCAGTCGGCATTCCCTTCACCTTTTCTTAGGATTTGGCACCATTGATAAGTCTTCTTAATTTTTATCCTCTTCCTTGGCTTTTGTAACAGTGAACTATCTTGTTTCACCTAAATTTCTGATCATTGCATTGCTGACTCCTTTTGTTCTCCCTCTCCCACACACATACTTCTTACTGTGCCTTCCTACCTCTCTGTTTTACTGTCTACTCATTTCCATTGAAAATTGCATTCCCTTGTGATACTTAATGAGTACCTACATACAGGAGATTATATTCTCAGGCTTGAATTATATGCTTAAGTATCAATTTTACTATTCCAGCTCCCAAGTGAATATTTCTAACCAGATACCTTATGTGTTACAGGGTGGTGATAGATGGAGACCCATTTTCAGAACCAAGAAAACGATCAGAGATAATCTGCCAATTTGCCTTGGTGGAGGAAGTTCCTCACCAGGAAATTCATAAAGCAATGTGATTGCAATTCTAGTTCCTGAAAGTGCTCCCTCTGATCACTTTCTCCTTTCTTTCTCTTTTCCCACCCCAAACCCCCTATATGAATATGCACATGGACTAACTTGGTGGGTTCCTCCAACTTTACTTGTCATCACTTGTTTTTCCCACTACATGGACTTTTGTTTTATCTATCTGTTTTGATATACTCATGGATAATATTAAGAAAATTTCTGGTAATGTTTTGTTCCTGAACCAAATATAAGGCTATCATCCACAAACAGGAAAAGAATATGTAGATTGCCTCCTACAGACAGTCACTGTTACACTTGTACTTTGGAAAGGAAATTGACCATGAGCCTGATGCATACCTTTACGTAGCATATATTTTTCTATTATATGCCCTGTTAGATGATACAAAGACATCTGTTGAACAGAGTCTGCTTCATGTTTTCTTGTGGACTTTTGTATTATAATAATATAGTCTGAGTGGATGAGAGTCTTTGAGACAAAGAGGTAAGCCTTGTTTGAGTAGATAGTATTTTCAATAATAAACAACAACAGAAAATATGTGCTCTCTATGCTTTTATATAAATGAATTTGTGGTCTGCTGTGGAAAACCATCATTCGTTAGGCTTGTTTCACTCTCCACTGATTTTTTTTCAGTTCTGTGAGGCAACAATTGATCCATACCCTCCATCTTCCTATGCTACAAGATTCTACAAATACACTTATATTCCAAAGATAACTTGTTCTTGGCTGTAACACTTCTGATCTTGGCAAGAAGATTAGTGTATGTGGGCTGAGGGGTTTTCTATGATCCTTTTTGACTGTTCTAAAATTCTACACATACACATGCACACACCCACACAGTGATAAGGTTCAGTGCCATTACTTATTCCCATTTCCCATTCTCCCCCAAGCATTAGCACCTTGTTCAAATAGGTTTGTTATAGTTGTAGTTGTATATAGTGTTTTCTTCTTTTTTTTATCCTTTCAACTAATTTGATAATAAATGTTACCTTTACTATTACTCTATACATAGACAATTGACTCAGAAATGACCACCATGCCAAGAAGGAGTCATTTCCTCTTGGTTGACAGACAGTTAATATAATGTTGTAAAGAAGGCTAATGTTCAACACATTTGGGCCTTCTAAATATGTTCTTGAAAACTTTATTAATGATATACATGAATATAATATTTCAATAGTCTTTCTCCTTTTTTATTTCCTGAAGTATATTTTTCAGCATTTTAAAAAATCTTTCAGTTTGGCCTTCAAGTTGCTGAATATACCAACATGGATGACAACATGGATTATCTTGTGAAGTTTTAGGTATAATTTATCAGCCTCTCTCTTCAACATCAGATATTAGGGTGCAGAATGAAATTATTCATGTGCTGGTTTGTATGCCTCTGCTTATCTTGAGAAATACATATATACAATGTAACTCATAAAATATGTGTGTGATGTTTGAAACAATGCAATACAGTGATTTTATATATGTATATATACATTTTATATATGTATTTATATACATATATACATACACATATACATATATTCGTATTAGTACTGAAGTCAGAAGTCAGAAAGTAATAATGAAATAAAAATAAGGATGTAGCAAGAATATGTAATATGACCCAATGTTAGATTATGTCATATTAGATAAAATGTATATTCATGTTATTATTCATATTGTTATATCTTCTATGTAATATATAATATTAGATACATTCTTACTTTTAGTGAAACCAGAAGTCAGAAAAAGTAGCAATAAAATGAATAATAGTAAATATATGTAGCTAAAATTGTCATATTTTTATACAATACATATCTTTCTATTGTTTATATATTATATGTATAGCATATTCTATTTATATATTATATATCACATATTCATATACATTCTTGCTAGGTTCTGAGACCAGAAATCAGAAAGAAGTAGCAGTAAAATGATAAGAGATGCTCAACAGGCTCTTTTTGGAAAGTGAAATAAAGCAATGGGTTTCTTTCTCTGTCCAAAGGGAAAAAAAAGTGCCTTTTATTTTTTTTATTTTTTTTTGAAGGGGGAAGGCAAGGCAATTGGGGTTAAGTGACCTTCTCAGGGTCACATATTTAGTTAAGTGTCAAGTGTCTGAGGTCGGATCTGAACTCAGGTCCTCCTGACTTCAGGGCCTATGCTCTATTCACTGCACCACCTAGCTGCCCCCAAAAGTGCCTTTTATTATGTCTTCCAGTAGTAAATCAAACTCACTCATCTTGTGAATAAGAACTCATATTAAAATTTTGAATTATTAAATTAACACACATGTCTTCTAAACATCTTTTTTTCTTCTAAAATTACTCTCTGTATATATTTTTTTTTCTGTTCTGTGGCTTGCCTCAGAGACTTAACACAAAAACTAGCTGTGTGACCTTGGGCAAGTCACTTAACCCCAATTGCCCTCTAAAAAAAGCAAAAAAAAATTGTTTGAGATAAATGTTATTATAATCTCTATCTTATAGTTGAGGCTGAATTAGAATTTGGATCTTCCCAACTCTAGGTATAATCCCCTACACATACTAGCTGAACCTGGTGTATATGGTTCTATGCTCAGTAAGACATGAGAACAAATCTCACTTCAGAAAATCATTGACTCTTCAATGAATCTCACTTAGCCTTGGTTTCTTCATTTAAAATATGTAGAAATGGGGCAGGTAGGTGGCACAATGAATAGAGCACTGGCCCTGGAGTCAGGAGGACCTGAGTTCAAGTGTGGCTTCAGACACTTAATTACTAGCCCTGTCACGTTGGGCAAGTCACTTAACCCCAATTGCCCTGCCCTTCCCCCTGCAAAAAATAAAATAAAATATGTAGAGATAATAATACCTGCAGTACCCTCCCAAGGGACTCTTGTTACACTAAAATACGGTAATTTATTTAAAGTAAAATTATTGGGTCAGTAGTTCACTGTACTGAATGTTCTCTAAAGCCTTTCCACAAATTAATAGTCACTCTGATTATTTTACTGTAGAGTCAGCCACCTAAAATTATCCTTTTTTTCATGATTTTTGCCAATTTGCTTCATATAATGTTGAAATTATTGGTGTTTTTTTTCTTTAATTTACCTTCCTCTGTTAGGGAGTGTGAACATAATTTTGTTTGATAATTAATAATTTGCTTTTTTCCCCACTAAAAATTGTCTGATCATGTCCTTTGACTCTTGCTCAAGTAATGAAAATCCACTTAAATATATGTTTAGTTCTTGATCAATCCTGGAGGTAACCATGCCTTTTCCTCCTTTTCATGTCCCACAATTCCTAGAATAGGGGTAGCTCCATGTATATGATTCTTCTAAAGTTGGAAATTACAGGCAAGAATACAAAACAAAACACAAATGAAGGCTACCAGGGGGTGAAGAAATTTACATTAATCGTTTAAATAAATAATCTTTAACATTGAACAGGAATATTCTAGACCAAAAAAAAAAAAATCTTAAACTGAGTTAAAAGTAACAGCAAATTAATATAATAGAATTTTCCTTGTCTTAGAAGAGAAGACTCTTGGCACATAACATTTAGCACAGAACTTGATAATCAGGAGCAGAGGGGAGGTGAGTTGGGAAGACAAGAGTGGGAAATGTTTTGGTTATTAGGATGAAATAACTTCATTAAGATTATTAAGACACCCAAAGAACAGATGGTAACTATTCTTTATCAAATAATCCTCTTTAATTCAATGCTTTATCCTGCCCTCTCCTCTACTGAAGTAAAATCAGAAAGTAAGTAGTTTGGAAGCATTTTATAGAAGAGCAGCACAATTAAGGTGTAATATGGCTAAATGATGATTTTAAAGCATCAAACAGTCTTAATTGAAATTTGAACATTTGAGCACTGGCTGGAAGTGGTAGGAGAATTACTTAGATTAATGGGAGTGAGAAGAATAAGAGATAATGGAATGAAATTAAGTAAATTAGGATGACCCTTGGAGTTACTGAATCATGAGACATGTTAGGAGAAGTTGCAAAATTTCCATCTCAGTCTTATCTGACTAAAAAGAAATACTCTCAAAAACCTACAGAATCTGCAGAGTGGAAAGGTTTAATACTCTTTTCCCATCCTTAGTTTCTATCTTTCAAGGAAAAGCAAATTTTAACTTGGATTTTGGGTCCTTTTCCTTTTGCAAATCCCTTTGTTATCTGAAGCTCATGTAATTTATTGGAAAGCGATTTAGGAATTCTCTGGAAAAGCAAATTTTGTTCATTTATAAGTGTGATTTTATTTATCCATTTCCAAAATAACACAAAGCAATAAACACAAAGTAGCCAACACAAGTTAATAAGAAGAGAAAACAGACAAACAAAGCAAATAAACAGAAAACCAAACCATAAACACATATATGCACTCATGGTGGCTTGAGAAACCTGTACTCTAATTTCTCTTATTAATTTTGCAAATTTTTATATCATATATACATACCTCACACAACCTTAGGGCTAGGAATTGGCCACATTCATGGATACAAAATACCGGCAAAGAAAATCTTCATCATTATTATTTCAGGAGCCTTTCTAAGTAGTCTCTCCTAATTAGTCATTCTGCCTTACATCTCTCTCCCCCTTCCAAACCAGGTGCCAAAGTCATCCTAAAGTGAAAAATATAATCATGTCACAATGCTGCACAGCAAACTTTAAGGGCTTCCTCTATTGCTCATGGAATAAAATACAAACTCCTGGAGAAATCACTTAACTTCTCATTCCCCTGTGAAACATTCCATGTCCAAAAGTTGAAGAGGAGGTAATCTGCATTAAGAAAGGAAGTATTCTTATAAAATGAGTTTTACATAGAAATGAAATTGCAGATCTACTCCCTTTTCCTACATGTTCATGTTGTCTCTCTCATAGAGTATAAGTTGTTTGAGGGTAGAGACTATTTCTCTTTTGTCTTTATATTATCAGTGCTTAATATGGTAACTGCATAGAAATACTTTGTTGCTTTATTGTTGTCAAGAATTTGGGGAACTTCAGGGAAAAGAGGTGAATTCTGACATAATAGACCATCTGGTAAATGTTTTCTCTATAGTACATAATTTAATTTAGTTACTTTGTAAAATACAAAGTAATATATAAATGTGAGTTTTAATAATGCAGAGTTAGACTAAAATGAAAACCTTTATTTTTTTAGTGGGGTGGGAGGGTGGGGGGAGACAATGAAATGAGCCAGATCTTTGATTTCATCAATAGAGTTGCTAATGAGCAACTTCCTCTATCAATGAAGATAAAAGTATTTGTCCCTTGATTTTATAGAGCCACTGAGGGCTTAGATGATCAAACCATGATCAAATACCTAGTATATGTAAGAGGCAAGACTTGAACCCATCTTCCTTAATTCAAGACTGGTCATTTACCCATGATACCATACTCCCTGTAGCCATGTTTTTTATAATTGTATATAACATGACAGCCAAAATTAGGTTGAAGTTTATATTATGTAGAATAAAACCAAGCTCGTCATATTAACATAATCTCTAAAATGTCTGGACTAATGAATGAATTCATGAAAAATCTTTTATTGAGCAAATACTATGTGCAGATCACTGCTAGCCCCTGAAAACAGAAATAGAAAAACAAAACATTTGCTTGTTTCAGTCAATCAACATAACATTCATTAAGCACCAGCTTTGTGCCAGGCATCAACTTAAGTAGTGGGGTCAGAGAAGAAAAGCAAAAGAGGAGTTTATATTCTGATAAGCAGAGATAACTTGCCTGGGAGGGTTCAGGTTAAAGTCAGATGGAGAGCCCCAATGGCTCTTAGACTGCAGTAAGCAAAACACATATAAATGCATCTTTTTTAATGCCATTTATATTGATATAACTATATCCACTTATGAATTTGAAACATTTGACAATGCAGAGTACTTTGATGATAAGATTGTCACAATTTAGATATTCCATGTACATCATTTAATCACTAAAAAAAAATTACAAAGGCATATCTGTAAACTAATGATCTCCTAGGAAGCTTTTAGTTTTATTGAACATTAGATTCTTGAAATGGAATATTGCATTACTGATTTTAATATATAGAAGAAACTTTTGAAGAAAATGAGCATAAATTGGACATGTGTTTGTGCAGTTTAGTAAGTTAGGTTCATAGAATGCCTGGCCTAGAATCAGGAAGACCCGAGTTCAAATCTTGTCTCAGATATTTACTAGCTGTGTGATCATGGACAAGTCATTTAACCCTGTTTACCTCAATTTCCTCATCTGTAAAATGAGCTAAAGAAGGAAATGGTAAACTACTCCATATATCTTTGCCAAGAAAACCCCAGATGGGGTTATAAACAGTTGTACATGACTGGAACAACTGAACAACAGGAAATTGTCTGATTTGCCTATAAATCTATGCACTTTGTACATTATGCATAATTTCGCAAGTGTTTTGATAATGGTAAGGATTAGGAATAAAGCAAATGTGCTCTGTCATATCATAGTCTTCAAGCGTCTAGGCTCACCTTCATGTCAGGAAGTGCATCAGAGTAGGACTCCTCTTCTACCCATACATCAATATTATCCATGTTTCCTTGAAAGATGAAAGACAGACAAATTTGCTTAAGGACTCTGATATTTAACATTAGGCAAGTCATAAAGGGGAAGATGGATTCTTACCAAAAGAGTTCACAACTGTACTAAAAGAAATCTAGCATGGAGTTTAACTTGAGGAAGGATGAAGAGAGAAGTCCTTCTCATTCTCCCATTTGCAGATGTGATCAGCTCATTGTATCAAATTCTAGATCAATAAAGCGCCTCCTGAATTTTACAGCCAATAAAACAAATTAGTCTGTAGTATATGCATTAAATAGTTTCTCACAAAATGGTAGGAATTTGATGTACTGAAATAGAATAAGATGAGCAGAACTACAAGAATTTATATATTAGAGAGAAAAAATAATTTTGAAATGCATTAGAATTCTGAACAATGCATTGAAAATCAATACAAAAGACTAAAAATTAAAGTAATCCTTAATTTACTTCCTGCCAGAAAGATGCTGAACTTAAAAAGCAAAATGAAACTTATATTCTTAGTCATGATGGATTCATTTTGCTGGATGGTGCCATTTATAAGGGTTTTTGTTTTGTTTTGTTTGCGTTTTGTGGTTGTTTGTTGTTGTAAGGGGCAGTTAGGGTAGTGGGAGACATAGATCATAAATTACTGTTAAAATAAATAAAATGTAAAAGATTTTGTTCTGACTACCCATGAAGGAAATAGAAAGTGGATGAAGATTGCATATTGCAGTTATATGAACAACCAATGGTGCTCATCCATCTGAAAAAAAAAGTGCAAATTACTTGGGAATAGAACTGGACTAAAAGAAGAAATCAAGCTGAATTGTCACAATATAGACAAACCATAAACTTCTCCCAGAAACAATGGCCTGTCTTTTTAATATAGATATTCTACTTCAGGTAGTCAGTTAATAAACATTTTTAAGTGGGCAAGCATCATATAGAATGGGTTAATGTGCTTGTTTTATAATCCAATTCTATGGAGAAGGTGGATCCATATTATGAGAATATAGATTATAGGATCATAGATTGAGACCTGGAAGAGACAAAGTTCAACCTCTTTTTTTGCAGATGAGAAAAGTGATGCACAAAACAGCTGAGACATTTGCACAGCGTCACATACCCTGTATGTGTCTAAGGAAGGATTTGAATTCGTATCTTCTTGACTCTAAAATCATCATTTTATTTACTATGCTACCTAGTTCCCATTTGAATATTTGGGAATTCAAATGTTTCCTATTAAGCACTCCTGTTCCTATATCCTCCTCAAGTGCTTTATTTATATCCTTTACCTGTTAGCAGAAATCTTTTGCAAAAAGCACTTAATGATTTTAAGTATTTCACAAAATGTTGCTTTTTGTTCACCAGTTTGCTTCCTTGAGTCATACTCCTGATTTCTAACTCTTAAAAAATGCTTTCAAAGTAATCCAAAGGGCAATTTATACTTAGCATTTTTAAACTGAATTTCTGAGCAAGGTGACTCAATGGTTCATTTACAGCTCTTGCAAGAGACAACAGTCTAAAGCATTTGTCTCAGTTTGGTTTTGTGAATTGCAACCACAGGAATAAACAGTAAAGATTCTGTAGTCATTGCATTTTGGCAAAGGGATCACACCTCAAGCAGCTTTCTCTGGAAGGGAGTCTAACAGAGTTAGGGGCAAAGGAATGACTGACCTTTCACTGCTTAGCTGTCACCAACATATGACTTAGGAGGCTCACACAAAGAGGACCTTTACCAAAGAAGGGTGAGTGTGAACTTTGTGGCCTGGCCTTTAACTATAGAAAAGTATCCAAATATACACAAAAGGGGAAAAAGGAAAAAAAAAAGATACAGGGCATCTATTGCTGAGAAAGCATACAATTTACACACCAGGGGGGAGTAGCATCTGGTTCCTGTGTTTCCTAAAAGATCCCAGTCTCACTGCTGCGAGTCCATAGTTATACTATAACCATCATATCTAAAGTAATAGCCTAGTTTCAACATGATAGATACTAAACCTATTTCTCAAAGACAAGGGTGCAGCCAGCAACTCTGGGAGAACAAGAAGTAATTACACACAGAGAATAAAGCTTGGCTATATTTGCAGACAGATACAGCTTCCCATAGCCCTTGGGACAGACAAGAAAACAAATGTTAGTAATGCATGACACCTTGGACACCCAAAGTCATTTATTTTGAAAGACTAGAGGGATGTCTAGGTGGCACAGTGAATAGAGCACAGGCCCTGAAATCAGGAGGACCTGAGTTCAAATCCAAGCCTCAGACACTTAACATACATACACACGCACACACACACACACACACACACACACACACACACACACACACAACTAGCCATGTGACCTTGGTCAAAAAAAAAAAGACTAAGACCTGGGACTTCATTGGTATAGTAAACAATAGGAAGTGTTAGAAGTAGGAATTAAACTCATGTCTTCCTTCCATTGGGATGTTTTTATTGGTTTCATAGTTCAAATAAATGCAATCTTGTATATGTAATCTTATGAAGTTAAAAAAAAATCCATAACTGAAATGTATGACTTACCTTATTTGAAACAATATATCAGTCCATAAATTTCATGGTCTTGAAATTACCCTCTCCAAAATTGCCATAGATCTCTCAATGACCAAATCTAATGGTCTTTTCCTACTCCTCTGCCTTTTTGACCTCTCCGCATCATTTGGCAATGCTGACCCACCACTCTCTCTCCGTGGATTTCTTCTCCTCCTTGGCTTTTCTCCACATCGCCCTCTTCTGGTTCTCCTTCTGTCTTTCTGGCCACTCATTCTCAGTCTACTTTGCTAGCTCCTTTATCTGTTATCATGCCCACTGTGGTTGTTCAATGAATCTCCCTAGGCCAACTTCTCTTTCCCACCTCACTAGATCACAAG
Source organism: Petaurus breviceps papuanus (assembly GCF_028583685.1). Taxonomy (NCBI): domain Eukaryota; kingdom Metazoa; phylum Chordata; class Mammalia; order Diprotodontia; family Petauridae; genus Petaurus; species Petaurus breviceps. The sequence goes on along the minus strand of NW_027185655.1, from coordinate 59,296,453 downwards.
TATTTAATTGATTTTCTTTTCTAAGCTTTCTCTTTACCTTTCAGATATTGCAAACTAGACGTTGTATAAGCATTTCAAACTCAACATATTAAAAACAGAAATTGCAACCTTCCTCCAAGAACCTTTCCTTCTTCCAGATTTCTTTATTACTATTAACAACACCACCATCCTCCCAGGTTGTAAGACTCACCACCTCATTGCTGTCTTCAATTCCTCACTCTCAATCACCCCATATACATATTCTATTGCTTTTTCTTGTCATTGCTGCTTTCAATCTATCTTATATATGCCTCCTCTCTAGTCTCTTACATCCCACCATAATTCAAGCCCTTATCACAATTCTGTTACAATGAACTATGGCAATATTCTTCTACTTAGTCTTTCCCAAATTCAACTCATACCTTACCTGTCAAAGTGATTTTCCTAAAGTGTAGGTTATACATAAACCTCCTTCTCTCTCTATTGATTAAACTCCAGTGGCTTCCAGTCACCTCCAGGATCAAATGTAAATTTCTCTGTTGGGTATTTAGCCCTTGCACTATTTATCCTTTTTTCTATTTTTAGTCATTATATAATTTAGTCCCCTCTACATGCTCAGTGATCCACTTTGCTGTTACTGACAAATGAAATTCCATCTCACATTTTTGCACATTTGCACCAGCTCTCCTTTCTCAATTCCTCATGATATTTTCCCTGGTTTTTAAATTAATAAGGAATAGGGACTAGACTTGTGGTTTCATTTGGTAAAGTGAAATTCCTAACTGTAGAGAATGCCACTTTTTTTTTTTAAGTAATCGGGGTTAAGTAACTTGCTCAAGGTTACACAGCCAGTTATTTCTGGGTGTGGTGCTGAGTGTCTGAGCCCGGGATTTGATCTCCAGGTCATCCCGACACTGGAGCCAGTGCTCTTACTCGCTGTGCTACCTGGCCGCCCCCGAATGCCACCTTTTCTAAAATGTGTAGTCCTAGAGAGCTGCCCCAAATGCTGAGTGGCTGTGATTTCTCTTAGACAACACAGTCAGTAGGGATCAGAAAGCTGGGTGGGAGCCTAGCCCTCTACCTGCCATGTTCATTCTTAAATAAACAAACCAACAAAAAACCTTAAAATAATCTGAATTTAATTTTTAAAAGTATTTCAGCATCGCCCCCCCAAATACATCAAGAATAGCCCTGTAATCTTTTGTTATTACTATTAGCATTCATTGACTTGATATTCTTCCAAAATAATACATACAAAAACTATTGCCTAGTCAAAATCAGAATAGATGAGATCCAGGTTAATACAATTATACTTTCTTAAAAGTGCAGGGAAAAATGAAAGCTCACTCACCATCCCTATAGTTAAAGAGCCATTTTTAATAATTAAATCTGCAAGGAGAAATATTCACATACTATGTATGAAAAAAAGCCCAACTTCTAAACACCAAGAAGGATATTATGTTAAATTATAGAAATTGTCAAAAATAGTCTCCATCTGCTTCCTTTCCCTTACTTTCCCATCTATGAATTTTCTGTGGAACTAACATTCTGGCTGAAGAGAAATAACTACCTTTTATGCAGCTCTTAAAAGCTTCAACTTCCCCCACCTTTTTTTTTTTGTAACTAAAATATGAGATGACAATTCAAATAAATTAGATGTTTTTTTAAGTGGTCATGAGCTGTTTGTGTGCCCCTGATACACTTTCCATTCTATTTTTTTCTTTGCTAGATTTACTTTAAATTAATTTTTTAATGAACAAAAATCCTTTTTCTCTCACTCCCTCTTGTCCCATCTCCCTTATATGTTAAAAAATAATTCCTGTCAATTTATAAGCATGAAGGATATGTGTGGTGAAATCACATTTCTAAAAAAAAAGCCTACATACAAAGGGAAAAGGCAACCTGCTTTTTCCTTGAGATTTCAAGTAGGTTTGCTTCTCTTATGGAACAACTGAATCTTAAGGATGACAGGCAATCAGTGGTATTGTTATCAATGAAGAGAGTTTATCAAGAACTAACCATGCTCTGGATTCTATGTAAAATGCATTAGGTCCAAAATCCAAATCTGACAGATAGAGGGAAAATAATTATGTTGAGAAAGAGAGGGAAAACATGCTTCTTGACAAGATGGATTGGGTCAAGAAGAGATTTCCTGGAGTTCATTACAAGTCTATCACATAAAATACAGGAGATTTTATTCTGAAAATTGACCAATATTCAGTTAAGAGGGCGGACCTTTGTTGTGACCAGCACCTTCACTTGGGTGTGACAGTCTGTGATTTACAACCACTCTCCTTCTAGGACAAGAACTCAAAACCTTTCACCTCCAATGTCATTGGCATCCTGAGATTTCTACCATGGATATGTCTGTTTTTTTTAAGTTTCAAGTTATGATGATAATTGTATTTTTTTTAATTCACTAAAAAAGAGAATTTTGTGGGAATTAGGAAAGACTTCATGTAACAAACATACTTCTGAAAGAAAGGGTTACTTTCTAAAAGATTAGCATTTCAAACGTTGGAACAATTGATTTTAGATTATATGGTAGATTTATGACTTTACCTTATGCACTTTATCTGTTTCTCCACGCTTTAAGGCCTCCAAATCAGTGTACAGACTAATAAGTGACATAAATATTTAAACACCAGAGAAGAATTACTACAGCAAGGATGCTATGAAATATAAAAGTGATAAAATTAGAGTTACTTTAATAGGTTGGAAGAATATTGCTTATTTTATGCATAAGAGGAAAGTTTCCCAGGAGGTACAAGAAAGAAATCACTCAACTTACCTAAATCAATCCTTTCAAAGATAGTCTTCATATGTTATAGCTATTCTACTGAAAAATTTCTAAAAAACATAAACACACATTTTGCCCCTCTCTAGGAGACAGGACCTAATTGCCTCAACCACTCAAAAAACATCTTTGTTCAAAGTCATTTGGTGTAAGGTTCACATCTGTTTGTACTTCTGGCCGAGCTGAATTGGAACAGCAACTCAATACCTTTTCCTTCCTTCCCATTAAGCTAAGCAACTCAGCACCCCTTCACAGCTCCCTTCCAATCATGCCATGACTTTTTGAGTTTTCTACCCAGCTGAATCCCTAGAAATAATGCCAGAGAGAAGACATTTGCTAAATTTATCAAACCATTCCATTTTGCAGAGGGAAAATGTTCAATGTACACATTGCCTGCGTGTTACTTGGGGACTGAAAAAAGATAATATGATTCAGTACCTCTCCACCTTAGGTTTGGGCACTTGTCCAGGTCTAAGAGTTGTTGAAACTTTGGTGTTTTTCTCGCCCTTTTAAATTCAATTTTAATGGAACAAATTGCTAGCAAAGCTCCAAGAAAATTGTTTCTTAACATTTGCCTGCAGGATCATGACCCCAAATGTCTTTACTGTGCTGATAACTTCTGGGCAGCAAAATCAGCCTGTGTTTATGAAATCTCTTAGCAGATGCGCTGCTGGAGGGGAGGGCACAATGATTTCATTTGAAAACAGCCACAGGTGAACAGTGCTAGATGGTGAATTATTCCAAGTACATTAAGAGGAACTAATGACACCTTTGTTTAGCTAATGGGTTTCACCTGTGATGGTTGCAGTTGTATTTGGAACTGATTTGGGTAGACCTTCATAAATCAATCATTAAGGTCCCTTTTTTTTTTTACAATTATGGAATGACTGTGTAGTTATTGTGTTCTCTGGAGAGAAAAACTGTTGAGTCAATATTCATTACTCCATCTTAATTGTTTGTCTTTGGTTTTGCTTCAAATTTTATGAGATTTTTAAACTCTCACCAAATTTTTCTCTGTTGAATAGCAGATAAAATATTCATGAATCATAGATTTAGATGGGGGGGGAGGTTTAGGGGTCATTTAGGTTATTCCCCTTGGTTTACAGATGAAAATGGGACTCAAAGTGTTTAAGTGATTTGATTCTGCCTTGATTCTTCTGTTTAAATTTTAAATCCCTTCACTACCTGGCCCCAATCTCTTTTTTTTCCAAACTGATTATACAGTACCCTTCTCATACTTCCCAATCCATCCAAACTGGTTCTAGAATTGTAATGATCCCTTACACTAAACACTGTTATATCTTTGCAGTGACTGTCCCTTATTCATGAAATTACCTTTGTCTCTTAGCATGCCTTACTTCCTTCAAGGCCCCATTCATTATCTTCTTGATGAGTCCTTTCCTGAACTTGATTTCAAGATGTGCCTCCCACAAAATTTACCAAGTGTTTCAAACATATTTATGAAAATCTCTCCAATAGAATGCAAACTTCTTGAAGGCAGGGATTTGGTTGTTATTTTTCTATATCCTCATTGCCCAATAGAGTGCCTGACATATAGTAGTTGCTTAGTAAATGTTTGTTGATAGCTTGGCATCTCACAGTCATATATGTAAGTACCCGAATTTGAATCTAGATCCTCTGAGAAGTCGAGCAAATTTTCTACTAATTAATGTCTCTTGCCTGAAATCTTCCAAAGAGAAAGAAGAGAATGTAAGGAGGAAGTGGTTCCTTTTACTGACATGAATAAAAAGTTAGAGTTTAACTAGTCTAATTGCAATTAAAAGCAAAAAACACAAGATAATATGGTAACACCTTTTGAATCTTAAAGTTTTTACTGTGATAGATTCAGCCTACAATATATGGTACTAAACAATCTGAAGAATTTAATTAAAATTTCCCCTATTGCATGTGTTTACAAGTTTACCTATTAAAGTTATAACTGGCTAAATCCTCAGAGGATTCACCTCATGTGGAGCCCACAAGTTAAGTTGTAAATATTAGGTCTCTGCTAAAGAAAGTGCTGTCTGTGAAAAGAGAAAATTTGAAAATAAGGCCCTTGTACCTCAGTTATGGAAAGTGAGGGAAAAGAAAGTTCCTTTTTATGGGATGGGTTGGCAAGTTTGTCAGAATCAAAATGATGAGTTCATAGCAGACGCTAAAAGTGCTGGAGAAATGATGGAGTAAAGACACGTGGGTTCTAGTGTCCTGAAAGAAATTCATTCAAACAATTCTCCAAGTTAAAGGAAGGTATTTATTCGGGGTGACACAACCAAGTTGGACTATTTCCATGTGGGAGAGACCAAGCATAGGTTGGGGGCCCTGCTTCCCTAAGGGAGGCAGAGTATTGGGGTTAGTCCATATATAGCTTGATGGGATGGGGGAAGGGAGGAAGGACAGGCAAGGCTCTGGAATACCTGGGATATCAGGTAATCCAGATGTGCTTTTGTCATACAGATAAGCAAGAACAGGAAAGGGGATGGGAAGAGTTGTTCTGGAATCAGGTGAGGGGGTACTTTGGGAAAGCACACAAGTAAGTCCACCATGGGGGGTTTCAATGCATAGTCTTCTTTGATCACTTTTCTACTGGCCACACCCTGCATCTTATCTCATATCTCACATCCTGAATCCTGCTTCCTCTATCTTCCTTGAGCACTCCATCTACCTCATCAGAAGTATACATTGCTTCTGTTCTAAAGTCCAAGGGAAAAGGGTTAGGTTTTCCAACTGTGAGAGAACATTTTAAAGCACTATGGGAAAAAAAGGTAAAATTGGCTATTTCTTTGACTTTGTTCACTAGATAATTAATTGGATCAGTAGTCTAGTTCTGGAAAGGATCTCAAAAGCCAATCTCCATGGTTTACAAATGATTAAGCAGAGACTCAAGGAGTTTATGTGATTTGCCCAAGGTCCTTGCATTACATTGTAGAAATATAGTTCCACTTCAAGTAAACAATTCAGTGCTTAGCCCTATCGTTCCATCCATGGGTCTTATGAATGTGTTCATCTTGTGTGGTCTCTTGTGGGAGGATGGTACTACCCAATGCAGTATCAGCCTTCTGATTGTCAAAATCAACCCCATCAATGCTCCAACTTCCTGTCATTTAGCTCTACTCTATCCATCTGTTTCACTAAACCTGTGTAGAGTGTTTTTAATTTAAATGATTGACTTCGGGTACCTTCCATGATCTGAAAAAGCCCAAGACAATTTAAGAATACAGATTAATATCTTGGGATGTGTCCCCTCCCACCTTTTACTCTCATTTATAATTACCTGAAATCTACTGTGGATTGATCTTTATTATAGACATATATACATAGATTCATTCTTTTTGTCACTACTACCTAGATGCCTGTTTGGCATTTTTTTGTTCCTTTCTTTGGAAGAGATGAAGGCTGAAGATTATTTCTAGTGTCATTTCCTAGCCCAAACTCAGTTTTAGGAAAATGTAGCATTCCTTCTTTCTAGCAGGAGGCATAGATTTTCAGGCTGTCATTTTCTCCTGGCAGCCCCAAATGTAAAGAATATGCAGTTAGCAGCAAGAGATAACAGGGATTTGGGGAATTACAACAATCTGCCTCATCTGGCCTAAAGTAGTTGAGACTCCACAGTGTCTCATTAAAAGGTCTCCTCCTCTCCTTCGGGTTTCTTTCAAAGATTGGAAAGCAGATTGGGTATATTAGCATTACTCTTTGCCTTGTAGCTCATGTAAACAGACCTTAACTTCATACACATTTGCAACGTTTCTATGATAGCTGTCATTTCTAGAGTGGATGCAGCTGTTCCTGATGCTACTACAAAATACCTTTTTAGCCAGCATCACTTAGTGCCTCCCTTTTGTAAGCAGTGTGTGTGTACACGAGCATGTGTGTGTGTGCCTGTGCCAGCATGATTCATGAGCTCTTCTTTAACATGGTAACAATATAGAGGGGAAAAAATGCACACTTTTCTCCTGATTCTATTATGGGATGATGCCCCTATTCACAGCTTGAAACAAATTAGAGTGGCTTTTCTGATTGTACAATGGAAGTAGTTTCCAAGTAAGGATCCTTTTCAAATTATTCACAAACAGTTTTCTCCTTCTCAGATTTTGCCTTTATTTGTTAGATTAGATTAGTTTGCATTTAAATGTTGATAACAAAGAGATTACTTGGATTATTGTGGGATAGCATAGGTGATAAGCTTGGGCAATTACCCAGTCAACACCCCTTGGTAGATGTATTTATTGCTCCTTTAATTGTTTTTCTTTCTACTCTAATTATAGGAACAGTTTAAAATGTGGGTGATATTCTGTTGTTATAATCATTATTCCTCTTCAATGTGTAAAGAATTCTGTTGAAGTGACTTTCTCTTTTGTCCTTCTATAAACATTTCCTTCTTAAGTAAATTTTCTTTTGTTCCTTATATATAAAATCCAAAACCTTCTTTCTCACTTTCAGGGGAGCCATGATGTTTTGCAGTTCATATTTTAACCACAATCAAACAAAACTAAAGACTTCTTCTCCCAAGAGAGTTAAATGTGTTTTCCTCTTGGACATATTATTTGTGGTTTGTTTTGAACTCTTTAATTCAGAATGTAACACCCTAGAGCAGGACTTATATCTTTTTAAAATTTCTTGCATTGGGGGCAGAATCAAGATGGTGGAGGAGAAACAGGACTTCAGAGGGGCTCTGGCTCCCACCTCCTCCAATTCATGTAAAAGGTGACTCTGAACAAACTGTGGAGCTACAGAATCCAAAAAATGACACAGAGAAGCTAACCTCCCTTTGAGAACAGCCTAGCAGGCCAGCAGGTAGCAGTGAGAACAGCATTCTGGGAGCCGACCCCAGCCTTGCACCAGGCAGAGGTTTTAGCCTCAGGGTGGGCCTGATCAACCACGGGTGGGAGGGACTTCAGATCACCAGAAGTTGTGGTATATTCCAGAATTATCAACAAATAGATGGTAAGGACAAAGTGAAAGGTCAGTGCAGTGTGGATTTTGGGATCCAGTAGAAGGGAGTGTGGTTGGCCTTTGCCCTGGGGCGAGAAGCAGCTGAGGTGCAGCTGCCATATAGCCACTGCCAGGTGGCAGCTTCAGCACATGGCCTGCAGAGTGTAGGGGGACCAAGCACCCAGTCTAAGGGGTAACCACTCTTGCTTTAACCTGCTTGGATCTGGATTGCTGTTTAGGATGGAGGTCCAGGGGTGTGAGACCAGCTTGCCAGAGCCTGTGGAGGCTTCAGAGAGACCACCCAACTAATACCTTCGGCAGCTGAGAAAACCCCAGCATTTGGGACAAAGCTCCCCTGTCTGGTAGCAGAGTCCTAGTGTGGCAAAAAGCCCAAAAGTCAAGTAATTGAGTGACAACATGAGCAGGCAAAGGAAGAAAAGCAAACAAAGCAAGCCAACTTTATACTCTTATTTTGGGGACAAAAAGGATCAAAGCATGGAACAGGAGGAAGACAGGAAAGTGAGAACTCCTGCACCAAAAGCTTCCAAGAAAAATATGAGCTGGTTACAGGCCATAGAGGACATTAAGAAGGATTTTGAAAATGAAATAAGAGAAGTGGAGGAAAAATTGGGAAGAGAAATGAGAACGATGCAAGAAAATTATGAAGTGAGAATCAACAACCTGACTGAAGAAAATAACACCTTAAAAATAGGCTAACTCAAATGGCAAAAGAGGCTCAAAAAGGCAATGAGGAGAAGAATGCCATAAAGAGCCCAATTTGGCAGATGGAAAAAGAATCTCAAAAGCTCACTGAAGAGAATCATCCCTTCAGAATTATTTTGGAGCAAATGAAAGCTAGTGACTTCATGAGAAATCAAGATACTATTAAACAGATCCAAACAAATGAAAAAATAAAAGGCAATGTGAAACATCTCATTGGGAAAACCACTGACCTGGAAAATAGATCCAGGAGTGATAATTTGAAAATTATTGGACTCCCTGAAAGCCATGATCAAAAAAAATATAATGTAGAAATTATCCTTCAAGAAATTCTCAAGGAAAATTGCCCTGATGTTTTAGAACCAGAGGGCAAAATAGAGGTTGAAAGAATCCACTGATCACCTCTTGAAAAAGATCCCAAAAAGAAAATTCCTAGGAATATTATGTCCAGGTTCTGGAATTCCCAGATCAAGAAAAAAAATATTACAAGCAGCCAGGAAGAAACAATTTAAATATTGTGGAAACACAATCAGGATAACTCAGGATCTGGCAGCTCCTACACTGAGGGATCGAAGGGCTTGGAATATGATATTCCGGCGTTCAAATGAGCTGATATTAAAACCAAGAATTGCCTACCCATAAAAACCGAGTATCATGTTTCAAGGGAAAATATGATCATTCAGTGGAATAGAGGACTTTGAAGCATTCTTGATGAAAAAAAAAAACAGTTGAATAGAAAATTTGACATTCAGATACAAGAACTAAAAGAAGCATGAGAAGGTAAATGGGGAAAAGAAATCATAAGGAGCTTATCAAAGTTGAATTATTTACATCCCTACATGGGAAAATGATAATTGTAACTGATGAAACATTTCTCAGTATGAGAATAGTTGAAGGGAATAGAAATGTATCAGTTTATATGTGTATGTATATATATAATATATACACATACATATATATGTGTGTGTGTATATACATATTTATGTCTATATAGGATGGTATATGGGTGTGTGAATACATATGTGAATGTTTGTATATATGTGTACATGTATACATATATAGAGGGCACAGGACCAATTAATTAGGAAGCGATGAAACTTAAAAGGTGAAATTAAGAGTTTAGAGAGGAATATAATGAGAGGAGATGGGGAGAAACAGAATGCGGTAAACTGTCTCATATAGAAGAGGCAAGGGAAAATGGTTACAATGGAGGGGAAGAAGAGGAAGGCAAAAGGGAATGGGTCAACCTTATTCTCATTGAATTTGGCTGAGGGATTGAATGACATACACACTAAATAGGTATCTCACCCTACAGAATAGTAGGGGGGAAAGGGATGAGAGGGGAGATGATCTAAGGGAGGGCAGGCTTGGGGGGGGGAGGGAATTTGGAAGCACCCACTTTTGAAAAGGGACAGGATCAATGTAGAGAATAGAACAAGTGGGAGGTATGATAGGAGGGAGGGAAATATAGTCAGTCCTTTACAATATATCCAATATGTTTTGCATAGCTACACATGTACAACCTATATTGAATTGCTTATCTTCCCAGTAAGGGTAGGTGACAAGAGAGGAAGGGAATGGATCTGGAATTCAACGTTTTAAAATGAAATGTTACATATATGTGTGTGTGTGTGTACATATACTATTATTAATATTATTTTACATGTAACTTGCAAATAAGACATACAGGCATTGGGGCACAAAGATCCACCATTCTCTCCTGGAAAGTCAGGGCAGGGGGTATTGTAGTAGATATGAGCAGATTGGAGGAGGAGATATACAGTGGGATCACTATTTTGGGATGGTGGGTTTCGAAAAATGGGGAGAAAATTTGTAACGAAAAATCTTGTGGAAATGAATGATGTAAACTAGAAGTTTATAAAGCATTTGATTTAAAAATAAATAACTAAATAAATAGCTCGTAAACTCTCTTTAAAAAAATTTCTTGCATTATGCCAAATATCAAGTTGGTTAATTTTACATATCATTTTTAAAATGTAAACCTCCCCCCCCCCTCATTTTCCAGGCTCTTCTTTCCCCTTTTTCTAATCCTTTTTGTATATATCTGAAAGAATGAAGGAAAAAAGTTTTCAAACCTCCATTCTTTCCTGTACAGAATCTATCAAATAACATTGAAACTGTTTCACAAAAGGAGGAAGTGTAAGTTATCAATCGAGAAACCAGAAAGGGGATGGAGTTTGTGTGGTGGGAAGGAGCAGGCAGTGTATGTATATGTGTGTGGATATTCACATGTGTAAATATGTAAAATTCATCTACAAATTAAAAGGTATCATAGGATTCTAGGTCTAAACTGAAAAGGAAATCAGAGGCCATTTAAACCAGCATGCTTCCATTTACAGATGAGGAAATTGAGCTCTAGGAAAGTGAAATGGCTTGCTAAAAACACACAGTTTCAGAGGAGAGAATAGAATCAAGGTTAATTTAGCTTCTTTGAAGCTCAGTTTCCTCATCTGTTAAAAAGGGAAAGAGATGAGTTGGATCAGAAGGTTATGGAAATTCTTCCCAGCTCTAGATTACAATTCAATAACTATAGATACAATATTCTTTCCAGAAAAATCTTGCTGTGTTCTAGGAAGTATGTGCTGTATCCTAAAGACATTATGGAGCTATATGATCATGAGCACCAACCACTAACATTTAAATACACCATTTTTAGACCAAAAATGCTAGTTTAGTAGAAACTAAGACTCTTTCTCATCTGATGACTGATCAGTGCCCAACAAAAGGAGTTATTTTTTTTTAAATCCCAGTTCAGAGTAGTTGTGAAAATAATTCATGAAGTGAATGATTAGGTTCAGCTTCCTTACCTGGCAGTGAAGGGCAGGAAGCCATGCATTAATGGTCCATGGCATTTAATTGCCCACATCCCCAAAGGGGCCTCTTGTACATCAGATATGATCCACTGATGGAAAATATAATAAAACTTGTCCCTCTTGCTGCCAGTTAACTTATTGTAGCAGGAAGAGAGATTTTATTGTATAAAGCCTAAACTTCCTCCACGCTTTTAAATTCCCCATGTTTTTGAAAAACATAATGTATATCTTCTCTCTAAATATGCAAGTCTGAATAAATTTTAAGTGTGTAGGTACATCATGAAAATATTTATATGCAATTATAATGTGCTATGCCTCATGAATACAGCACTTTTTGCCTATAATGACCAGTGGGATCTCATGTACACAGTTCTCTCCAATCCACAAAGCTTGGCCCTAGCCTTCAACTATCACCTGGCTAATGTAATCTCTATGTAAGGGAAATATAGAGTCCCATAGTTCCATAAAATAGCATCAATTCATCCTGACTACTGGTTCACTCTAAATATTATACTTTCATTTTAATAGCTAGATTTTTCCTTTGTTTCCTGTAATGGATTCCCTGCCTTCAACCATAATCCTAATATCTGACTGCTTTCTTTGTCCCCCTGCCCATAAATAAGTCCTTACTTTAATACTTTTCATTCTAAGCAAATTCCTTCAAGATTTGACTCTCCTGCTTTATTCTTACCTATATATGTAATGTATAGGTATTTATTCTTACCTATATATGTAATGACTAGAGTCTTCTCCATAAACCCCAGTCTTGAGAAAGGTCCCAATTACCAGCTGTCAGACTAGCTTCGTACTATTTATTGAATGTTGGATGGATGCATGATCAGATGAATTAATAAAGTTTTTCCTGGATAGATGTTATCCTTCAATAAAACTCTCACTCTCTTGCTGTCTCTTGCTCACTCTCGCTCTCTCTCGCTGCCTGCCTGCCAAGATTCATCTTTTTTGATCACAGATCCCTTGTTACTAGGAATTTCTAATGTCAAATGTCTATTTTGCATTGATGTGTGCCTGATGTCAACCTCCCTGATCCCAATGTTGTGTCTGTATCTAGTCACTACCATTATGTACTGGCTATCTACTTTTGACCTCCCTAGTGATGACCAGAGTCTCGTCTTCACAATCTGCAGAAAAGATTTGTGAAGCTTAACCTTTCTCTACACATTTAGACTTCTACTTTAGTATCCACTCATTAAATGTCCAGCTCACCTGCCATGCCCTAATTTGCTTTGCTAGTGTCTGAATCCCAGCTGTCCTTGGTTTGGATCATCCCTAATATTGATATTACTTATGGTCCTTAAATTAATCCCCCCATCCCCTGTCCCCATGTCCCTGGGAATTGTAATGAGTTAGGATTAATCCATCCAAACTCTGATGTCAGCCCCCCTTGTGATCAAAAGTGTGGACTTACTTCTGCAGAGCAGGCTAATGTGGCACACTGAGTGGATAGAGCTTCCGACCTTGAATCAAGAAGGCTTGATTTTGAATCCCATCTCAAAACATAGCAGCAATGTGATCCTGAGCAAAGCATTTCCATTCTCTCAGTCTCAGTTTTCTTATCTATAAAATTGGGATAATGATAGCATCTACTTCACAGAGTTATTAAGAGGATCAAATGAAAGAATACATGTATAATACTTTGTTAACCATAAAGTGCTATGTAAAAAGGAACTTTTGTTCATCATTCTCCTCCTCCTCATCCTCATTAATGTGGAGTGTCGAAGTCTTATGCCAGCACACCATCAGGCAACAAAGGGCTGGACCAATTTAGATACATTCGAATCATGTTCTGCCATCTTTTGAGAATTTAAGAAATATTTGAAAATATTATAATAGTGACAATTAATGAAGAATGTGGAAAAAGGAAAATACTAATTAAGTTATTTTTCTTTTGGCCACACAAGTTCAGGAATAAAATATTAGAAGAATATTGACCCTATTCCTATTATCTCCATTAAGCAAGTGTAAAATATTTTTGATTCACAAACACCTTCTCTGTTCAAGAACTATGCTAGGTTTTAGAGACACAAAGACAAAAGGGAAAAACAAGTCATGCCTTCAAGGAGTTTATAATATGTAGGGGTCGAAAACCCACCACATGTCAGCCTTCTAGCTGTTCAAATTAAGGCCAAGTCAATCAAAGGGCTACACTTGAGGACCTAGAGAGCCACATGTGGTCTCAAGGCCACAGGTTTCCCACCTCTGGGAATCTTCAGTTCTGTAGCTCCTCCTTGGAAAGAATGAAATATTAGATACCAAAATTACAGTCTCTTGCTACCCACACTGGTTCAAGCTTAATCCACTTTCTTCAAAGTGACTGAATATTATCTCCCAGTCAGCATTTCTCTTACAGGTTGAATGGGAGGGGAAGTTTTATGGAAAGTATAAAATTAGGAGAGTGTAGAGAGATAAAAAAGAACATTTGGTTCATCCCAGAAAAAGAATTTGAAAGAACCATCTAATTCTGAGTAAGACTGATTCATTTTTCTGACTTATTCTTATCTCTTGCTTTTCTCCTTCATTCTGCCTTGGATATTTTCAGGTTCAATCACTTTGTTGAAATCCCATATCCTTCCTCCCCCCTTCACTCTCTGTATTTGTCATGTTATATATATGGCTTGGAACTTGCCATTAGAAATCAAACTCTCTTAACATCTTAAGCAACTCGTATTTGTTGTAATTAGTGACCTGTCTTTCTTTTCAGTTCTCTTCCAATGAATAACTATTTTCCAAGATAACATTTTGTTATGTTGAAGTATTTGCCTGAGTTTGCCCAATTTTACACTTTCATAACTTCCATTGGAGAGGCCAAGGCAAGAACTGAGAAACATTGTCTTCTCTCTCTCCCCTCTTTCCTCTCTCTCTGTCTCTGTCTTTCCATGTCTCTCCATCTCTCCCTGTTTCTCTCTGTCCTTGTCTCTGTCCATCTCTCTGTCATCGTTTCTCTCTGACTCACTTTCTCTCTCTCTGCCTCTCTCTCTCTCTCTCTCTCTCTCTCTCTCTCTCTCTCTCTCTCTCTCTCTCTCTCTCTCTCTCTCTCTCTCTCCCTCCCTCCCTCTTTTCCTCCTCTTCCTCATGTCCCTTCCTTCACTCCCTCCACTTCACACTCTTTATAATAGACAGTTTTCTGAGGAGGCAGAAAGCCAGCCTCCAAACAAGGAGAGCTGGGTTGCATAATGGCCATTATGGTAAGTGACCTTATATAGGCAATTCACCATCTCTCAGTGATCTAAGCAACTTTCTGAGACTTTAAGTTTCAGACACAGTGCTTACCAACGCTATCTCCCCTTGCCTCTATTTCCAAGCTTCCCAGGCTCCCTTCAAGATTCAGCTCAAATCCTTCACTCATCCTTAAGTTTTTCCTGGTCAGCTCCCTCCACCTACCTCTGCTTAAGGGTCTTTTCTCTGAACTCACCTCCCATTTGTACTGCATATATCTTGTGTGTAAAGTTGTTTGTATGTTATCTTATTCATTAAAATATAAGCTCCTTGAAGACAGAGACCTTAGTTTTACTTTTTCTCCCCAAATGCAAACTTTTTAGCCACAGTGCCTGACTAGTTAAATAAATGATTGTTGATAGCCTGAGAAAGAAAATTTCCTAAATCAGGGGTTTCTGATACTATGAAATCAACAGTTGATTCCCTATCCTTGTTCCTTTATGATCCCTGTCTACCAGGGGTCTTTTTAGTAAGTTTTTTTGAGAATATCCTATACTCCAAGCTTTACATCAGCACATTAGGGAGGTACAAGGTAGCCCAACATTCTCAAAGCAATTCTAAGCTTTGGTAGCTTTTCATAAGTTTTGGTAGCAAAAAAACTGAACTAAGACTTTTGGACTACCTTGTATAACTTAAAATCTTAGAGAGCTGCCCTTATAGAGGTAAGCTGACTTGTCCCAGAGTATAGAGCTAGTATGTGGTAGAGAGAAGACTTAAATTCATGCCTTCTCTTGGATACGAGTAAAGTGCAATGGTGGCTCTATTTCTTTACCTACCTCCCAGACTTCATCAAAATGTGTCTCTCCTTGGGCGAGGAACCAAGATGCAGCATAAGAGCAGGAAATCTCTCTGCATTTCCCCCATAACCACCTCAAATATCTATAAAAACTACTCTAAACAAACTTAAGAGCTATAGAACCCACAAAGTGACAAAGAGAAACAAACCTCCCATTGATGACAGCCCAACAGGCCAGTAGGAAGGGTCAATTGCAGCACACTGGGTACAAAGCCCAGCCCCACATGAGTCCGCAGTTTTAGCCCAAGGATGGCCTGACCAGCCATGTCTGGAGGGACTTTGGGAGAGTGGATCACCAGCAGCTATGGCAGTTTCCAGAATTAACAACCCATAAATGCCAAGGACAAAGTGAGAGGTGACTGGACTTTGGGAACAGAGGGACCAGGACTGAGGCCCAGCCCCTGCCCCCCTCCGAAGGAGAAGCATCTGAGGCACAGCAGCCTTGCAATCACTGCCACATGGCTACTTCAGAGCTTCTGGCCTGCAGATTGTAGGGGAACCAAGCAACCCTTCTGAGGGGTAATCGCTCTTGCTTTAACTTGCTTGAATCTGGATTGCTGTCTAGGATAGAGTTCCTGGGGTCGGTGACCAGGTGTCAGAGATGGTGAGGCTTCAGAGAGGGCAGCCAACTAATACCTCTGGCAGATGTGAAACCCCAGCCATTTGGAACAAAGCTCTCCTCTCTGGAAGCAGAGTTCTACTATGGCAAAAAGCTAAAAAGTTAAGTAATTTAGTGGCAACATGAGCAAGCAAAGGAAGCAAAGCAAGCATAGCAATCCAAATTTGGATTCATTTTGGGGGGGACAAAAAGGATCAAAGCATGGAATGGTAGGAAGAAAATGAAGTCAGAACTCCTGCACCAAAAGTTTCCAAGAAAAATATGAATTGGTTACAGGCCATAGAGGAGCTTAAGAAGGACTTTGAAAACCAAATAAGAGAAGTGGAGGAAAAATTAAGAAGAGAAATAAGAATGATACACTAAGATCATGAAAAGAGAGTCAACAACCTGACTAAAGAAAATAACACTTTAAATATAGACTAACTCAAATGGCAAAAGAGGCTCAAAAAGCCAATGAGAAGATGAATGCCTTAAAAAGCCGCATTTGCCTGATAGAAAAAGAATCTCAAAAGCTCACTGAGGAGAATCATTCCTTCAGAATTAGATTGAAGCAAATGGAAGCTAGTGACTTTGTGAGAAATAAAGATACTATTAAACAGATACAAATAAATGAAAAAAAGTAGAAGGCAATGTGAAATATCTCATTGGAAAAACTACTGACCTGGAAAATAGATCCAAGAGAGATAATTTGAAAATTATTAGACTACCTGAAAACCATGATCACAAAAAGAACCTAGAAATCATCCTTCAAGAAATTCTCAAGGAAAATTGCCCTAATGTTTTAGAACCAGAGGAAAAAATAGAGGTTGAAAGAATTCACCAATCACCTACTGAAAAAGATCCCAAAAAGAAAACTCCTAGGAATTTTATAGCCAGATTCCAGAGTTCCCAGATCAAGGAGAAAATATTACAAGCAGCCAGCGAGAAACAATTTGAATATTGTGGAAACACAATCAGGATAACACAGGATCTAGCAGCTTCTACACTGAGGGATTGAGGGCCTTGGAATATGATATTCCGGAGGTCAAAGGAGCTGGGATTAAAACCAAGAATCACCAACCCAGAAAAACTGAGTACCATGTTTCAGGGGAAAATATGGTCATTCAGTGGAATAGAGTACTTTCAAGCATACTTGATGAAAAAACCAGAGTTGAATAGAAAATTTGTCATTCAGATAAAAGAAGCAAGAGAAGCATGAGAAGGTAAACAGGGAAAAGAAATCATAAGGAACTTATCAAAGTCATACTATTTATATTCCTACATGGAAAAATGATCATTGTAACTTATGAAACTTTTCTCAGTATGAGAATAGTTGAATGGAATAGAAATGTATATATACATACATATATGTGTGTATATAGGAGGATATATGGGCATATGAATATATATGTACGTGTGTGTCTATATGTGTACAGGAATACAAAGACAGAAGGCACAGGAGCAATTGAATAGGAAGGGATGATACTTAAAAGGTGAAATTGAGAGGTGAGAGAAGAATGTAATAAGAGGAGATGGGGAGAGACAGAATGGGGTGAATTATCCCATATAGAAGAGGCAAGGGAAAACTGTTGGAATGGAGGGGAAGAACAGGAAGGCAAAAGGGAATGGGTCAACCTTACTTTCATTGAATTTGGCTTAGGGAGGGAATGACATACACACTAAATAGGGTATATCACCCTACAGGAGAGTAGGGGGGAAGGGGCTGATAGGGGGGTAATGAAGGATGTCAGGTTTCGGGGGGAGGGAAATTGGAAGCACACACTTTTGAAAAGGTACAGGGTCAAAGTAGAGAATAGAACAAGTGGGGGCAGAATAGGATGGAGGGAAATGTAGTCAATCTTTCACCCTATGTCCACTATGGAAATATTTTGTGTAGCTACATATGTATAACCTATATTGAATTGCTTATCTTCCCAGTAAGGGTTGGTGATGAGGGACAAAGGGAAAGAATCTAGAATTCAAAGTTTTAAAACCAAATGTTTCAAAATTATTATTATTATTTTCATGCAACTGAGAAAGAAGATATACAGGCACTGGGATATAGAGATCCATATTGCCCTACTGGAAAGTCTGAGGGGGTATGGGGGAGGATATAGGAGAGAGAAGATTGGGGGAAGGGTTATACAGTGGGATCACTGTTTTGGTGTGGTGGGTAGGGGAAAGATGGGGAGAAAATTTGTAACTCAAAATCTTGTGGAAATGAATGATGTAAACTAAAAATAAACATAAAATTTAATTTTTAAAAATGTGTCTCTCCTTTATCACAATACCTTAGGACCTTTCAAAATGAATAGGAATAGTGAAATTTTCCCTCAAAGGTAGCATTTGTCTTTTGACAGAAAAAATGATCTCTAATGTAGAAATACATGGGGAAAATATGATCTGGGGGAGAAAGCAACAGAGAAATGTCCTGAAAGACCTCAGCTTTTGCCTGGCTCTGCCACTAACAAGCTGTGGGACTGAGGCAGACACTTCTCCTATCTGGGCCATTGTTTGCTTAGCTGTAAGATAAGGAAAATAAATGTAAAATGCATTACTTTGCTTCTAGTTCTAATATCCTGTTGTATTCATTTTATGTTGTGGAGAGAAATGTTGAGGCAATGTGACTCGACAGGCAATTGCTTATTTATCATGCCTCTGTTACTCTCTCTCTTACCTGCTATGAATCAAATTACTTCTATCGAAATCCAACCCCGTTCAATAAACACATATTAAGTGCCTACAAAATGTTAGACACTTTGTTAAGTGCTGGGGATAAAATGAAAAGGAAGACAGTCCTGCCCTCAGTGAACTTACAAGTCTAAAAGTTGGAGACAGCACTCATGAATTAACAGTGGAGAATGACTTGTTCTAAAACACTGTTCTTCACAATGAAATTCTTCAAAGTCACGATCCTTGTCCACGTGTTTCTGTACCACCTGGCATTTTATTTAATTCTTAATACATTATATACATGAGACAACATGTAGATAGGGTACAATCTGCCTTAGAGGAGGGTTTATTCACAGGATAAAAATCACAGATTCCTCAAAGTATTAAGATACATTTAAAAATATAAAAGACCATGAATACAAATAACTACAATGCAGCATGGGATATGAAACTACAATTCAAGCAAAATGTATTACTTGCCATATGTCGTAACTATTCTTCTTGGTTCTAGTGATATTGAGACAAAAATAATAATAGTCCTTCCTCCAAAACTCCAATGCACTTTGGTAATTGTATACAAATTTATTTCAACATAATATTACAGTGAGCCTGTTACATAGTAGATTAACTGTCTTGGAGACTGGAAGATGTGGCTTAAAGTCCCAACCATAGTATAGATTGACAGGGTGATCCTAACTAAGTCTTTTCACCTGTAAGTATTCTAGGCAACTCTCTAAGACTATAAAAAAGAACAGGTGTTGATTTCCAGTGATAAGAAT
The DNA here is from genome assembly GCF_028583685.1 of Petaurus breviceps papuanus. Lineage (NCBI taxonomy): Eukaryota > Metazoa > Chordata > Mammalia > Diprotodontia > Petauridae > Petaurus > Petaurus breviceps. The sequence continues at coordinate 59,277,114 of NW_027185655.1, read as the reverse complement.
TTGCTCAGACACAGACACACACAGACACCCCTCCCCCCCACACACACACAAATTTTGCTCAACAAGAGTTTCTAAAGCCAAAGAATACATAGGCTAGAGGGAAGGACATAGAGACATTGATATATTCAAAGAGAAACATGAAGAAAGAGATATATTTGTATTATTACTTAAAAGAACCATAGAATTTTTAACTAGAAGAACAATTCTTAATCATCTACCCCACCATCTATTTGACAAATGAGGAAAGTGAGTTACAAAACTATTTAGTGGCACAGCAAGGACCAGAACCCACATCCCCTGAATCACAATGCAGGGGTCTATAGCCAGTCCACTGCACATTTATTTTACATCCTTTATCATTTAGTCTCAAATCCACCATGTTTCCTAGGATGATCAAAGTAACTATGTCAAATGGGATTGCAGCTGAGAAAAATTACCTGAGGGCATTTTTGTTTTGTACTTAAGTTTTATTTTTGTCATTTATTCCTATTAGCAATCATTAAGCAATTTAATAATTATAAGCTCCATTAACATTTTAATGAGTCTAGTGGCCATTGCTAAATGTAATTAAATTAGTTTTATTGTATGATATTTTGAAGCTGTGATTAAATTAAGGTTTACTGTGCTTAGAAGAATAAACCTACCAGGAGATTGCTATTCAGCAACAGGCTTGTTAACTTATGAGAGACCTATAAAATAGACATTAACAGGGGGAGAAAAAGAGAAAATAATTCCCTACTGAGGGAGTTCACAAGATAAAAATCCCAACATTTTAGAAGGAGAGCAATCTAGTAATAATGATATAATTGGTACTTTTAAGACAGTTTTCCTGAGGAGGTGGGAAAGGGGGAAGAGGAAATTAATTTTATTTGAGTGATTTCTTCTCTCATTTTTTACTCATGTGCAACCTAAATATAAAGAATGAAGAAAATGTAGATAGAGAAAAGAAATAATGGATTTTTTTAGGTAGAAATGTTGGTATTAATGTTATGTGATTTGTAATCATATGGACTTTTTCTTGATTATCTTGGAAATACAATAGAGAATGTGAAACATGCTATTTAGCCTCTGATTTTACTGATGTATGGAAAAAAGACTTCACATATTGAAATGAGCAATATGCTATTAACAGTTACTAGTAGTTTAATCACTAGGTGACATTTCTAGTCTCTAGTCTGATCCTTTTTGACAGGAAATATCCCAAGATTACTCTGGCAATCATCACATCCCTGAATGAAAGCTTTGGTAAAGTACTAAGATTTCTTTGATTCTCAGAGAATAGATAGCCTTCTATCTCCTATCTCCCTATCTTTCTAATTTAAGTTTCCTTCCTCCTCCTCATTTTTTCTTCTTGTCATTTCATCTTTCCATCCTTCTCTTTTTTCTCCATCAGGCAGCTAAAGAATCTGAAATTTACTGGGAGTTAGTAGTAGACTTGACGAAATGAGAGAACTACTTCAATACTACAGTACTAAAAATGATTAGTGTAGATCAGGGGTAGGGAACCTTCAGCAGGTTCCTCACCCCTGGTATCGGTAGTGGTACAGTTCAGTGGCACTGTGATGTGATAGATAGAATATTGACCTAGGATGAAGAAACAGCTGACTTCAAAGACTCCCTCATTGATTTACTATTTGAATCATCCTGGACAATTCACAACATGTCTTTGCCTCAGTTTTTTTTTTTTAATCTGTCAGAGAACAGGTTTGAACTATTTGACTTGTAAAGCCCCTTTGAACTCTACATCTAAGAAATCATGTTTATGTCAACTATAAATTATAATCTTAATCCCATATTGGACAAGTAACATTTATAAGATCATTATTTTCAAATGAGAAGGAATCACATAGCTCATTTTTGCATTTAAGAAATAGGAGTCTCAAAAAGGTTAACTATCTCACTCAAGACCATAAAGGTACTAGGCAATGGAGCAAGCATATGAAGCTAGTTTTTTAATACCATATCCAGTGTGATTTCCTTTATTTTATGCAGCCCTAGTGACCAAATCAAATGGGATGAACTGGAAACTTATTAGACATCACATATTCCTAGTTTTTCTTCTAGTACTAGAAATGAAACTACAGATTTCATACCATATGGCTACCGTTGTTAGCTGAAATTTAAAATGTCCTTCAAGAGTAAAGTGAGATAGTTGTGTGTCTGTGTGTGTGTTTGATAAACTGACTTACACAGAACACAGTTATGTACACAACAGGATGGTAATTTGTCTCTTCATACATTATGTAATGCACATGTTTTCTTATGGGAGATAAGTGGCTTTGCTGTAATTATTACAACCTATTGATTGCATTTCATTATGCAGATGTTTCCAAATTAAGAAATATAATACAATTTTCTGACAAATTTGGGGAGGCTTGGAATTATTTTATTCAATTTTCATAAATGACATGGGATTTTTAATAATTAAAATTGGAATTTAATTCTTAGTTATTTTTATTATCCTGACAATTTTTTCCCTTGAGGTCATAGATTTAGAGCTGGAAGATATCTAAAAGATCATCTAGTCCAATCTTCTCAATATGTAAATTAGGAAACTGAGGCCCATAAACTTAAATGACTTATGTAAATCTCATAGGTCAAGGAAAATTTTTAGCATGGGCCAAAGGAAGAAAAAAAGAGTTTTGTCTTTTCTCATAAGTTCAACTAGATATAAAAGTTTCTTATTTTAAAAAGGTCTATTTCCCCATGTGCTAGCTTTAATCTTACTCTTGCAATTTTTAGTTTACATATTAATTTACATGAGTTAGGGGTTTAATTAGTATTTTTTTCTATACTAAATAATCACCCCTCTTTCACAAACTCTAAATTCCTCTTTAAAAAAACCCTAAAGATATGTGCATCATTCTATCTGGGTAACTGAAGGTGTCAAAGAACTTGTCAGAAGTCCATGTAATGCCACTTATATAAAACAAAATGGTTGGATTCTATTCCAGGCCTGAAAATTACAATTTTTTCACTATTCTTAATAAGACACATTGACTGCAAGCATTCATGGTTCTAATCCTTTAATTATTTTTAGCGTTACACACACATGTGCATATATATGTATTTGTCACACACAAATTATTAACTAATGTCTTGTTCTATATTTGGGAAAATTGGAATAAATACACATGGGTATGCATATGTGTATTTATACATATATGTGCTTATATATACATGCCATGACAAATAGAATCCCCTCTCTTTCCCCTACTAGAAAACAAAAATACCATTTTTACAATTGACTTTCAACTTTAATCAATCAATATGCATTTATTAAGAACCAGGAACATTTAACTTGGGGAGTGGCAATCATTAAGTCACACACATATTATGTGCATAAGAGAAGCCATCATCTCGACCCTCAGCATAACTAAATGAATGCAATTAAATGCCATAATCATTTTAAAGCATTAGTCACAAGGCTATATCAGCTACTCAAAGACAAAAAAAAAAGAATTAGTCCTTACATTCTACTAAAAAGAATGAAATAGAAATAATTAGCAAGTAAAAACAAAGAAATAAAATGGAATAAGAGAGAGGAAAGTCAGAGACGGAGAGAGAGAATATGAATTACCAGGTTTTTCAGGGAAGGACTTGAACACAAAATTCAGACTCAAGTGCCCTTTAAAGGAAACTAGGGATGCTTTGAAGCACCAAGAAAGTATATGATATAGTAACTATGTTAGAAGGAGATTTAATTATGTTTCAAGTAAGAGTTAGCAGAGCAGAGTGGATGGAGAATCCACCCTTCATTCAGGAAGATGTGTGTTCAAATCTCGCTTTGAGACTAACTGACTGTGTGACCTTAAGCAAATCCTTTCACTTCTCAACTCCCCCCATGCTCCTTCTTTCATGGAGAATGCCTGTCCTTCTAGACCAAGAACAGAGCCAAATCTTGTTCTTGAGGGAGATTTGAAGCCTATAAACCATGGTAGGCAATTATCATTCTGGAACTAGTAGAAAAAAAGATCTGTATCTAGGGAGATCAAATTCAGCGTCAAGCAATGAGTACAGAAATTAAGACTCTCGTCCAGCTTGCCTACAGGACTAGTAGGTCCTTTCCAACTTAATAAAAATAGAAACCTAAAAAGAAAACTGCATTTCCCTTCCTTGTCCCCCTTCTCCCACAGCTCTGCAAGACTCTCAGTTACAGAGCAGATGCTAACCTGCCTTGGTAGAAGAACTTTTCTCAGAGGAACTGTATGCATTTGATAAAATTACAGGTCTTGTTAAAAAACAAAAAGTTCAGTAGTGCCAACCAACTTGTCATATAATATAATTATGTCCCCATTAGAATATGCTGTTCTCCTAATTAGAACTTTAATTTCCCAACCCACTAAAAAAAATTATTGCTCCCCTTTTTATGTCATTCATAAGGAGATTTTCAAGTCATAACCTTCAGCATCAAGCCTTCAAACCTATGAGATTCTACATTGGGTGGGGGTTAGAGAACATGAAATAGGACTACAAAGAAGAAAAGTTGCATGCAGCATTATGTTCCTTAATACTTAACAAGATGAGAATCAGATGGTGCATATTTATTCGAGTCTATTAAGTTATTCTTACAAACCTTTCTTTCCAGGAAAATCAGCATTCTTTCAAGTGGATTCCACAGGAACAAATTATAAATAAGACATCCTTAAGGATCCATGCTTTCCTTAATAATAATTCTCAGCTGATATTTATATAGTTGCTTAGTTTTTCAAAACACTCTCTGCCTTGATAGGCAACTTTCTGTGTCCCTGTGACTAAAAAAATAATATGCCATCTAGTTCCATGCTTTGAGGTGATAATATTTCCCCATTTTAACCAGGTTGTTCTTTAGCCTGTCTCAAATTTTTGAAGACTTTCCAACTCTTTGAAAGCCCCAGAGCTTGCTCTCTGCCAACATGGCCTTTGGGAATAAAGGATCACCTCCTAACCATAGTGACTTCTATATACTGGACTTTAGAAATCAGCATCTCAAGTTTTAATTTATTTCTATATTTCTAGCAATTGCTTTGTGGCTATTGGTCACCCTTCTCCACTGACACGTACACACACAGACACACACACATCCACACAGAATTTTTTTTAATGGAAAAAAATACAAGTCTGATGAGGGCAGTTCCTATGTGCCATTTATTTTACTTAAGTAAGGGTAGTTACTTGAAAAGGATTTCAAAGGAAAGGGTCCTTTCTATGCCATCTCTAAAATGTCTGATATTAAGTCCACACCCTACATATACCTTAGTATATGTCCTTGACACAATCCATAGCTAAATGGCAGTACTCAATAAACATGTTCAGTGCCATAATTTTGATTGTGCTCACTTAGAACAGATAGAACTGATGCAAGTTCAACACTGACATTACCCAGGGCTTCAGGAAGATAGGAAAAAAATGACTCAATCTCTTGTTTGCAGCACACCCTCCCCCCAAGCCACCAAGATGTGACATTAATCATCTGGCATTTTGACCTAATAGACAGGTGCCATTTTTAGAAATTATGCTGATATTATTTGTGGAGCTATATAAATCTTTAGATTCTTTTTAAATAGTCACTACAGTTAAAGTTGATTGGAAACGAATCTGTCATACTTGAAAATGTTAAAGATCAGCTGTAGCTCTGACCTTCCTCTTTGATTACAGACTGCCAGAACACTAAGTGGAGAGAAGATTGAGGAGTAAAAACACAATAGAATGAACTTCGTATCCTGTGGAAGAAGGGTCAGGCTCATAAAACCACAATCTGTATTTAAGGATTTTCATGCAGTGTGTTCAGTGGTTCTAAGCAGTATAGCTTGTCTTTTATCTCAAGGCCTTTATTGAGAAATCACTCCCATTTGTTAGCTGGTTGAATTATACCTGAGACATAGACAGTGGGGGCTGCATGTGGGAGAGGGAAGCAAATTACAGAGAAGATCTGACTCCATTGACCATTATCCATTTGAATGCACATGCATCATCAATTGGGCATCTCTAAGACCTGTTGTTCAGTAACACAATTTGATTTCCATCAGTTTTGCACATTTCTTAGTGAAAGTGATTCTTGCCTTTCTTTGGTATCATGCTAAATCAAGAATTTTGAATAAATTTGAAGGCACAGTGCATCACAAAGAGTGGCAATACCAGAGGACTGGGGATGCTGCCTACCCACCTCCTGACAGAGGTGCTGGGCAATATGTAAAATTTGAGACAAATTTTGGGACATGGCCAAGGTGGGTGCTTATTTTCCTTGATTTTCCAAATTAATTAGAAGGGTTTCAGTTTTCTTTCCTGCCCCCCTTTTTTTTCCAAGTGTGTGTCTGAGGAGGGGGGAAGATGAGAAAAAATACTTCTTAATAGATAAATAATAATAACAAATAAAAATAATTTTAAAGAAAGGACATATCATTTAGTGCCCCTATTGTTCTACCCACTATGTCCATGATGCTACCACTCCTCTCCCAATATGTATTATGTCTGCCTATGAGACCAAAAAGCTCCTGAGGGTAGGGAGCGGCTTTCTTTCCCATTTGTAACCCAACCCTGCAAGAGATGAGTCCCCAAAGAATGTTTTTAAAAGGAAGTGTTGCAGTCAGGGTTGTGTGATATTAGAGTAGGAAGGTAAATGATTGTTGACATAAACTGTGTGTTTCTTTCTAGAGGGAACATGGCTTTCCACCATTGATTAAAATATTACCAACTAAAATAAGAATCTAGTCAACAATGCAAGGTATATTTATTAAATTGTTACTCTATGCAAGGCACTATACTGGGATTGTGTATAAATCATAAATCATGTATAAATCATAAATTATGAGGAATTTATGGTCTGAGAGGAGGGCCATGAACACAGAAAAGAACAGGATATATAAGTGGATGTGATTATTCATTTAATCAAGGAAATATGGGTACCTTTGATAACTGCCTGGAGACTTTTTGAATAATTCTTTCACTGTCCCAGCTAAGGATTATCTGAACAAAAGGTATAATTTAATCTGAAACTATTATATAATTATTATATTTTCTTTATTGGTTGAGAAATAATTTATGGTTCCTTAATATTAATATTTCTTTTTTTTAATTTTAGAAAAATACTACAACAAATACATAAAAAGAAAATAAAAGGAAATATTATAAACTTAAATATAATATTAAGATTTCTTTTGTTTTTTTTGTGTTTTTTTTTTTTGCTTTTTCTTTTCAGAGGGCAATTGGGGTTAAGTGACTTGCCCAAGGTCACATGGCTAGTTTTTGTGTTAAGTGTCTGAGACCACATTTGAACTCAGGTTCTCCTGAGTCCAGGGCCAGTGCTCTAGCACCACCTAGCTGCCCCCTTTCGTTTTTTTTCTTTTTATTATTAAGATTTCTTAACCATTTTCTGTATCACAGACATTTTTGATAATTTGAGGTATCCTGTGGACCTCTTCTAAAAATTCTGTTTTTAAATAATTGGGATAAATGCTGAATTTCAGTTAGAATTTAGTGAAAAGAAAGAAGCATTTTTTCCCATTCAAATTCACAGACCTCCTGAAATCCATCCATGGGTCTCTTGGTCCATAGATCCTATGTTAAGCAGCCCTACTTTTAGTATATGAATATATTTAATAAGCAAATACACGAAAGTCTACTTTTGATTTCTAATGTTGATAATGCGAGCAGTGATATAGGTCCAGATGAGAAGAAAGTTAAAATATCTACTGCATTTGGTTTTAGAATATATTCTATAATTATCCCATGCTTTTGACTTATTGTTTTTTGCTAAATATGTATCTTTCTAATTTCATTTTGTTTAAATTGATGACAAAAGACATGGCTTTTACTGAGGAGTGATGAGGTATGCAAGTTTTTGGTATCAGAGCTACGCGAACTTGAGCTTCAAAATAGGCTACAGATATCTCTCAAATTGAGCATTAGGTACTTTGATAATAGACAGTTGGCCTTGAGTGTTTTTTTTTTTGAGTGGATTTATTAGATACACCTATAGGAGTAGGAAGAGGTATATCATTCTAGGGAGATTTATTTGGCTTAAAAATTATCACCAAATTAATGAATAGTTGAAAAAGGCTAATACTATTAAAAATAGATAACTGTACTAGCAATGATTTATGTATATAGTATCACAGAAATATGATTTAGATTACTAACTGTACAAAGTTCACTCAGTGATAAGGCTATATTTGCAGGAAATCATTAAACTGAAGCCTAATTATAAGTGTTGTGAAATCATTGGGGTTGAGGAAATTAGGTGGCTTAGTGAATAGAGTGCTGATCCTGGAGTAAAGAAGACTTGAGTTCAAATCCAGCCGCAGACATTTACTAGTTGTATAACAATGGGCAAGTCATTTAAACTCTGTTAACCTTAATCCACTGGAGAAGGAAACAGCAAACCACTAGAGTATCTTTGCCATGGTCACTAAGGTCCATGGGATCATGAAGAGTTGGGCACAACTAGCAACAAAAGGATTATTTGCTGCTTTTTTCCCATCAGCACATAGACCAATTCATGTGCTCCTGTGAAAGTAATCATCTTGACTATCCTAAAGTATGTATCCTAGCTCTGTGAGACACAAATTGATAAAGACTTTTTTATTTTAAAATTGTTATTTGAAACAGTTTTCTATATCTTCTCAATGTGTTGAGAATTATGCTAATTTCTGGAGATGTGAATGGAAAAAAATAGTAACTTCATGAAAGGAACTCACACTGAGTGAGCAAAACAAATGAGTGGATATGATCAAGTTTTGCAAGAAATTAAGAGCAATTACTACAGGAGCAGAGCTCATGGATCTGAGAGGGATTTCTGGAATGTACAGTATGAATGGTGAATTGGGAATATAATCCTGATCATTGACTCTTAGTCAACTTTTTTTTAAGAAAAAAATAAAAACACAAACAAAACCAAAGTTTATCAGTTTTATACTATAAGCCTGTGATTGGTGCTTACTTTAAGCGTAATCAGGATAGTTTAAAAATTTTAGGTTCAGTATTTTTGAATGCAGAAAAGAATAGATTTAGGATCTAATGTCCAAATTGAATAAAAACTAACAAAACAATTTCAGCTTTTTTTCACAGTAGTTATATTGTAGGAGTGTACTTAAGCTGTAAGCACATTTAAGCTAACACTGTTTCAATTACATTAAATGTTACTCTTATACCACCTTACATGGAACTCTGAGATGCATGTTGGGAGAAATGCTTTTTTGTAAAGCAAATATAGGTACTATGCCTGTAATTCAAAGGTGAAACACTTGGTATGTTTCTTCTGTTTTATTTCATTTGCTATCTTGTAAGGCACCCATATTTAGGCTTTTTTTCAAGTTAATGGGGATAATTCTGAAATGAAGTACAGATACTTTGGAATTTTGGTCTTGTTTTTTGTATTAAATTTTGGAACTTTCATTTCAGTCTTCCATTAGATTGTCATTTTCTTTTAAATGCATTGTATGAAGTGAAACCTGTTAAATCTTCCTTTCAAAAACTGAAGAAAAAAATTCAGAATGCTTTCTACATTTTATTTACATTTTAAGGCTAACTTTAATCTCTGAGTGACAATCTATTTCCTTTGTTTTTTTTTTCACTTAAACATAAATTCATGGATTATCACAAAAAGTAGTGTAAGCAAGTGTTTATCATGCATTTACATGTAATGCACAGGTGCTGCTTTAAAACAGATATCAATCAATCTCCCTTCCTCACTCCCGCTTTTTATAAACACAGATATCAAAACAATCCTGAACATACATTTTGTTAACACTAGTAGTTGGTACTCACACCTCTTCAAAACTTAAGCAAAATTAGTAACAATATTTATTTTGCCTGCTTATTTAAATAATCTAAATTGCAGCTTTTTCACTAAACAAGATGGATCAAGCAGGCCAGTTATTATTTTCCTTCCTGAGAAATTAGATTTCTGAAGCATGCACGCGCTGTAGTAATCTGACATTTCTTGTCATTCTATCATCTTGTAAAACCTGAATTCCATTTGCAAAATTGACAGAAAGGCCTGAAAAACGTAAGGGTACAGAGACCAGGTATTTAACAAGGCCAAGTAATTCTTAGAGTGTACTAAGTAGTGAGGTGATGGCATAGGGGGTTCTAAACAGCATCTGGGCAAAGTGTATGACCCAGAAGAGGAGGATTCAGTTCCAGGGCAGTTTGTAATGCTCAGAGGCCTTAGAATACGTTGGTATGGCATATAGTAAGGTCTGACTTGCTTCTATCTCATTGGCATGCTTGTTTTGGTGATTATCAGCTTATCCAAGTGCTATGAACATCTATGTTGCTGATTTTTCTACTTGGCTTCCCCATACCATCAGAGAGTTACAGTATCATAGGGAAAAGGGGTTAAGGGAAGGTCAGGAGATAGATGCTTCCCACTGGGGCTTTTTCTCCACGGGGCCTTGATAACCCAGGATTCATTAGTTATTTGAGGTTGGCAGTACTTTCATTCATAGCAATTCAATCTTTCAGCTCTGATTGAGGAAGTATTTTACCACTGATTTGGCAACAGAAAGATGATGTCAAGTGCACTCAGGCTATATGATAAGAAAGAAGAGAGTCCAGAATATCTCTGATAAGTTAGACTCCAGTTTATTAAAACCTTTTTTTCCATCACAGATTTAGCTCAATGGTTCAATAGAGTCAGATTTATTTTCTAGTCCTATAGCCCCTCTGTCTGTGCAAGTACCTTTGAAGTCACTGGGAACTCTGCCTGCAGAGAAGATGGGCAGCTCTAGTCAGAATATGGAAAGAAGACAAGATCGAGTATCTTTGTTTTGGAACTTTGAGTTTCATATTTCATATTCTGGCTCATGGCCATCACATACAAATACTCATCCAAGCTAGCTCCTTTATTTTGTGCAAAATACAGCTTCAATGGAAATTTGGTTGCACACAGATGACTAAGATCTATTAGATTGCTCAGTTGACCTTCATCATGTGAATATAATAATGTATAAATAGAGAAATTTATATTAACCATTTCAACAATACTAGATGTTATGAAACTCTTTGACCATGAAGATATACATGAATAGCATCTTCATTCATTGGGTTAAAAATGTCTCACACATTACCTGAATTTTACATGACTGCTAGTATTTTTTTTTCCTATCAGAAAAACCTTCATCGTATTTTTTTTCCAGTTTCTTGGATGAAACTTGACAAGATGCAGCACAAAACTGCTTTGCTATCATTTTGTACATATATAAGAATTATGTTGTTGCCCAGGTGGATTATAACCCTCTTAATGGCAAGGATTTTTTTTTCTCATTTGCCTTTGTATTCCCTGGATTTAACATAATTGCTAGAGTATAATACATGCTTTAAAAAAACGTTTGGTGATCAACTGGTTGAATTTTTTTTTACTTGTTTATGTTGCAATGACTTCTTTTAATAAACAAGTTAACCAGTCTTCCTGGTGATATGGATTCCATCTAAATATGAAATATTTTGCCTTTTCTCAGCTCCACCCCTGCCCTCTGAAAATGAGTGATTCAGTAATATAATTGTCCCTGTATTCTTTATTTGAAAACAGTGGATCCTGTTTGTACAATGGCCCTAATCTTTGATCAATTGCATATATTGGAATATTTTTTTTTTACTTGGGTGAAAAAAAAGTCATTCTCTGTTGTTTTCTGCTACTAGATATGAAATACAAGTAAAGGAAGTGCTAGAAAAATTGTTAAAAGACATACAAAAAATAGACATTAGATTCATTCTTTCAAAACCAAATGTCAAACTTTTAGATGGCTTCCTACTGCGAGGAAGGTTTTGTTCCTTGTTATAGCAATTTGATGGTCCAATTTGGCAGAAATCAAAGGGAAAGAGAAAGAGAAAGAAACAGCCCAGAGTGGTGAGATAAAGAGGGGAAGGGAAACACAGAAAATCAAAGCAGGGCACAGTTGCTAGTTATATGACTTATTTTCCCAAGGTATTGGCAATGTCTTTATTACAGCCACTTCCTTTTTTTAACTTAGTCTTAATATGAAGAGCATTCATTTAGAAGAATTGCAATTATTAAATATCAGTTTACTTGATACTGCTCAATTACTTCTTGTTAATGATTATTGCCCTTTCTTATGTGCTTCAGTTCATCTTCCATTCCTAAATTTCACCTCCTACAAAATTTCTTCATTGCTATAAGGGACACCCTAGTTTCATGGATCTATCCTTTCCCTCTCAATCAAAAGCCTGTTATCTTTGAGTTTTCATTATCCTTTTTCCTCCTGTGTGTTTCATAATCAAATACTCTTACTTCTTTTTGAACAAAGCCTCCAGAATCCAGTTTTTCTTGATGATCTAAATTCATCTTCAACTAAATGATCCTTATCATCTACTGTCAAAAGCCCCTGATAAACTCCATAGGATACAGACCCAGTAAATTATGTCAGCACTAGATTCCATGCTGGATTGACTAGATATGTCCACACACAAGGATTTGGGAATTATTTTAGTAGGACTGAAGCAGGGGATTAAAAAAAAATAAAACTAAATAGAAAAGGTAATAAAAAGATTAGTGAAACATAGGTCTCAATGTTCTAAAATTACTTTGGGGAGGAAATTAAAGATAAACTAGAATATGAATTCTTAATGACCTATATGGAATGTGATTCCCAGTATGGCTTTTTGTAAGAGTCCATTTAGTTCCTTAGATGTCCAATATAGTACCTATTTTTGTGTTTGCCTATATATGACCAAAGTCATTTTTTTCTGGTAACATTTCTGTATACATTTCACCTTTTCATCTCCCTGCTACTGAAATGAGAATAACATTTCCTCTTGTATATTAAAGGAATTACTTTCGTCTCCCCTGTTAGAATGTGAATAGGCAGCTCTTCTGATTTTCTTATTACTTTCCAAGATAGACAGACGCTCTTCAAAGACATAAGAATAAAAACTTGCTTGCTGATTGACCAACTACCATAGAAAATAATTTCAAGGTTATGGTAATATAGCTATTTTGTCTAATGGTAGATAAGGAATAATCTCTAGCAAAAACTGATTCAAAATAATATAATACATGGTACTAAAAATTTAGTGTCCCATTAAGATATATAATGGCATAGAAAAGATATGCCCATGATATATTTATTAATAAATAAAGCCCATTTGAAATGTCACTGCACCATCCTGTCTCCCCTATAAAGCATCCCTGATCTTCCTAATTGGAAAAATTCCCTTTATACTTATTTTTTTTATTTGTAGGTAGAATAATGCAATAAAGAGAGTGCTAGACTTGGAATCAGAAAACCTGATCTTGAATGTGATTAATGAAACTTACTGGCTATATGACATTAGGTCAATCATTTAAACTCCATGATCCTCAGTTTCCTCATCTGTAAAGGAAAAATGACAATACTTTACTACCTATCTCATAAAGTTGTAAGGAAAATGTTATGTAAATTTCAAGGCACTATGAAACTGTGAGTTATTATTATTACCTTGTAAGGCAATGAACTTGCTATGTAATGTTGTATGTTACAGTTACTTGTGTTGTTATCATATACCCCTACCACATTATAAGCTCCTTGAGGACAAGAGCTGTTACTTATCTAAAGCCTATTTTTCTCTGTATTATGCCATTGTTCTATTCAAAAAATAGTCAATGACTTCCCTGACTTTCTTCAAATCCCAGCTAAAATCCCACCTATGTGATTCCCCCTTAATGTTAGTCTTTCCATTTTTTTATTATCTCCAAATTTATTCTGTATACATCTTGTTATATACATATATATACTTTATTAGATCTTGAGTTCCATGAGAGCAGGGACTATTTTGGGGGTAGTGAGTATGGGAGTGAGTATTTTTGTGTGTTCCTAGCACTTACTATTTAGCCTGGCACATAATAATAACTCAATAAATGCTTCTTGACTGGACTGAGTAAATAGTTATTGTTAAGGTGATCAAATGGAATGTATCCATATCAATTTATGTGAATTCCCCTGCATTACAGTTTGAAGTTCAGTCAGTAAAAAGTCACTATACTAAATGTGCATTCAAGTTGGATTTATGGTTTCATATATCTCGTCAAATGATAACCCTAATTTATGTGGATTTACTAGTACTTAATGCAAAAGAGGCACTGTTCTACTTTTAACAGCATTCATTTATTTGTATTTTGTGGACTGCCCTTTGAGACTTTGCTTTCTGTCTGAAGATCACTGAGGATATTAAACAACACTTAACTACATGCTATGATTTATTTTTAATTGATTAAGGACTGTGATTCGATTTCAGGATGTGAATTTACTCTGGCTAATTTCAATATTTTAAAAAGTATCAGTCAAACAAATGGTCTACTCCAGTCAAATGTTAATGAATATTTATTAAGTGTCTGACATGTGAAGCACCATTCAATGTATTCATCAGTTGCCTGGACTTGTAGCTACTACCTATCCAATATCTTCCCAATTCACCACCCACAGTCCTCTCCACTAATACACACCACCCTAATATAGGTCCTGATCTCCTCTCACATCAACTATTGCAGCAACCTTCTTCCCTTTTGTCTGGCTCCATTTAGTCCCCTCTACAATTTTATTCCACATAGTTGTCCAACTGATTTTTCTAACTCAAAAATTTGAACATATCACAGATCTAGAGCTAAAAGAAACTTCAGGAGTCATCTAGTTCCACTCCTCCATTTTACAGATGAAGAAATGGAGGAGATTGTTAAGTTACTTACCTTAGCATCACCCTCATAGGATAGCAAGTTTCAGAGCTAAGTTTTGAAGGCAGGGCCTCTAATTCCAGAGTTGGTATTCTTTGCCTTCTGTTGCTGCCTCTTTTTTATAGGGGAGACAGGATGGTGCACTGGAAAAAGGGTGAAACTTGGAGTTGCAAGCTGAAGTTGAATCTCTCCATTGACTTTGTCATTGTGTATCTTATTTTCCTCATTCTGATTGGTTACCTCACATTTCTCTATCCTTCTTTTCAATCCAATATTCTGACTCTAGTCAGAACGGCTTCTGCAAGAATGTCAAGGAATCAATTTGAAAGTGTTGACTAATTTTATTCAACCATAGCAACAAATATCTAAACACTCAATTCAATTGAACACTAGACCCATTATAACACCAGACTAAGTTTCTTCACAGCAGCAATTGTCCTTTGCCTTTCTTTGTATTCTCAGCAATTAGCACAGAACTTGGCATTTAGTTGGAACTTAATAAACGTTAGTTGACCTACTGTCATTGCTATAAGGAACTCACAGTGAGGGAACTTTAACAATGTGGATTGACGCTTTCACTCTAAATTGTAGTTTTAAAGAGTTGACTGGGAAACGGAGAGCTTCAGTAGCTTACCCAGCATCACCAGCCATTTGGGTCATAGGCAAGGCTTGGACTTGGCTTTTCCTGACTGAAATTTGACTCTCCATCCACCAAACTATCAAGAACTGGCTAAGAAATAGAATAAGATTAGCTCAGGGAAATATATCAACTATTGTCCTTCTCTAATGCAGGGTTGGGAGGGAGGGAGAGAGAACCCAAAATGTACCAAAAATGTTTAATTAAAAAATAACATGGGTGGTGATCGTAATCTTGGACTGATATCAAGAATCACATAGGAGGCCTTCAATTCTCTCTTATACATGTTAATTCAGATACTTAAGAGCCAATTCAACCCCTTCAGTTTTAGTAGGAGAGACTAACTTGCCTTAATCAATGCCTATGAATGCATTTAGTGCTTTGGTAATCTTCATACAATCCAGAAGCTTTAATAGGTTTTATAGCTATTTTATTCAAATGCTGAAAAGAACACAAGTAGTATAATAAATTCACAGATCAAGAGCTACATATATATTCAAATCAGACTCCAGGAAAATAGAAAATATTCTTAATTACACTCCATGGTCAATTTAAGTGGAAGAAATATCTCCATGAGTCACTTTTTCCAATTCTTAACAGTGGAAGCTGTACGCATTTTGAAGTTTAAAAGATGTACTCTTCATTTAGGCTCTAAAGCTGTCTATGAATGAGACAAGTATAAGATACTATTTTTTAACCAGACAGCTTGTCCTAGTTCTAGAAATGAGGGAAATAAATCAAACAGTGCCTGTATGCAGTGAATCTCTTCCTGATCCAGCATATATTGAGGCAGGGAACTGATTTTTAAACCTCTGTTACCCTTGAGTTTATGTGTGTAATTTGTGACAACTAACTTTTTATGAAGAGAAATGCGTGCATTCTTTGCTTTCATTGGACTAGCCCACCAGTATGAGTTTTCATTGGACTTGTTTTCATTGATTGACCCTACTAGTCTATATATCTGATCTCTATCATATATTTTGCCTCTTTTATATCCCTGAGACCTTGACACAGGGCCTGGCACACAGTAGGCATTCAATAAATGTTTATTGATTGATTGATATTTACTCTCTCCCTCTCTCTTCCCTTTCTCTCTTTGCATATCTCTTTTCCTTTATCTTTTGTCTATAGGAAGAATTGGGTCTAGGTTGATCAGATGACTAAGAATGGATAGTAGATGTAGTGAGATGACTCAGGGTATTGATTCTTTTGACTTTGTCTTAACCAAATGTCTTCATTAGAGTGACATTTCTAGCATGAACTTCCTTAGGCCCCTTATAATGGTTACTATTTCTCACTTTCTTCCCTAACATTGTAAAGTACATAAGATCAAAGAGTTAAATACCTGACTCTTCTCCCTAAACATTCTTTAAGCAAAAGGAAAGAAAAAGGAGAGGACCAAGGGGAAGATGAGGGGAGGGGAGGGGGAGGAAAAGGAAAGGAAGATGAAGATCTAATTATGTGGGGTATAAACCTAAGAAGAACAAATATTTCTCAAAAGATCTTTGCCCAGTGTTGTTAGGTGCCTTTCTTTCAAAATAAAATGGAGGGATATTTGATTGGTGATGTCTCTTCCACTGTCCCGTGTACCCTTTAGAAGCTACAAATGATAGTTTATGTTTTTTGTTGTTGTTCAAGATTATCTTGCCCTTAAGCTTGCATCCATAAATCAACCTCCTATTATTCTTTTTGGCTTGTAAACCTTTCATGACTGAGGAAGAACAGTCTTGGTGCAAGGGTATATTTTTTCTGAACTAAAATTCTTGGCCAGACCAGTGCATTTGTTATGAAAAGAAAATCCTCTCTTCCTTCCTCATTGAAATAAAAAAGGCTGATTTAGATTTGAAGGACCACAGTACTATCCTGTACAGACAGAATGGAAAATATAATCTTATTTACTTTTTGAAATTTCTAACAGATTTTAGAAAGTGTAATTGATTTAAACTCTGGTAATAGTTAGGAGCATTAAATGAATAATGACTTAAGAGTAATACCAGTATGTTTAAATATCTGAATAAAGACTAATTATATGATTATAGAGTTATTTCTAAAAGAACCTGAAATGCCATTTATTCACACCCCTCCCCTAATTTTATAGAGGAGAAAACTGGGATCCATTGTGTTTAAACAACTTGCCCAATGTCACATTTCTTTATGAGCTGTGAACTTCTCCTTAATTGAATGAATAAGGGAAGGGCATGACTGCCTAATCAAACAAGGTAACAGCACCTCAGATGGTATTAAACTGAGAAGTATTTTCAACATCAGAGTCAGGCAAGCACTGAGGGATTCCAGGTACCTGAATACCTTCAAGAGGCAGACCATTTTTCTTACACTAGATGAGAGTATCAATAGGGGAGGCAGAAGGAGCCAAGGAGTATTAAAACCCCACAATGACAATGTTATTGTAATTGACTTAAACACCAATAATAATTAGGGACAGTAATTGCATAATGAGCTGTGTACTTCTCTTAAATTGCTAGGATGAGTATTGTTATTAGAAAGATAGACTAGTAATAGACAACAGAGACCTGAAGACAGTCAGAATCAAGTGGACATAAAAGGATAGCTACACAAGAAAAGAAGCAGCTTCATTTAGCATACAAAATATTGGCTATGGATTCAAAAAAGGTCATCAATCAAGAATTCTGAGTTTGTCTTGTGACCAAGCCACATATTTTACATTATTTGACCATATTTTCCCTTGGACTTCAGTGTCATTTTATGCCCTAGATTTGGGGTTGATATTTTTTTGCCAATATTTTTATTATAACTGCTTAGTAAATATTGTCTTTGAAAAAAACTAAATTGTCTGAATGACTTAAGATAATTGTAAGAATAAGAGTGAGGGCTCATGATCTAGAAACCCCAGCCTCTCATGGTTAGCCCTAGAACCCTAAAGAGAGTAATGGTGAACTCCTTTCTGGAGAACTGGCCCAACATCATGAGTCTGAATTGGGGAGGTAGCACAAGGAAGCTGCTACAAAAGCAAATTTAGACTTCCTTACAATTATTCAAAGAATTAAGAACTTGGGCCTTTTCCCTGAATATTACTATGTTTCCAAAGCCACAAAAGTAAAGCCACATCATAAAAAAAGGCATTAATAGTTTGTGAAACATTTTACAATTATCTCATTTCAGCCTCAATTCTGGATGGTGTGTGCTATTATTGTCCATTTAACAGATGAAGACACTGAAGCTAAGAGAAGTTAAGTGACTTACTCAGGGTCCCACAAAAAGTGTCTGATACCTGATTTAAACTCAGGTCTTCCTGAAGCCAGGTCAAGCAAAAGTCATCTACTTTTATACCTCACTGCATGATACGTTATATAATGTAGCTGCCACTTGTTATACTCTAGCTGTATCTGATATCTAATATAATTCCCCACACATTGGTGCTGTATCATATTTACACTTTTATATCCTTATCAGAATTGACATGGTAAAATAAATCCCAGTGCATGAGAAGAATGGCTAGCTAGCAGTTTGTGTAAAGCAGATTGGGTGTGTGGAATCATAGTGAACTGAAAACTCAGAATAAGTAAAAAAAATGTGATAAAGTCAAAAAGCCTAATAATATCTAAGGTTGAATTAAGAGATGCATTGAGTCCAAAACTATGGATGTGATGGTCCTGTTGCACCCTCCACTAGTCAGATCAATTCTGGAGAATTATAGTCAGTTCTTGGTGCCACATTTTAGGAAAGACATTACTAATCTAAAGAGAGTTCAGAAGATGGCACCCACCATGGTGAAGGAATTCAAGATCATGACATATAAGTATCATTTGAAAGAATACAAATGATTGTACTAGAGAAAGAGAAGATGTAAGAGGAATAGGCTAGCTGTCTTCTGATATCCAAATGGTTAGTCCTGTGGAAAAGATATTATATTCGTTCTGTTCAGGTGTAAGTTTTAGAAAGGAAACTTTATCATGGATATGGGGGTGGGGGGGACTTATAATTAGAGCTTTGCAAATGTGGAAGGAATTGCCTCGAATGGTTTGCATTCACTAGACGAGTTTAAGCAAAGGCTGGTATATACTTGACCCAGATGTTTGTCCATGTATAAATTAGACTAAATGGCCTCTGAGGACTCTTTCAACTTTGATATTCTATAATCTATGTTTCTACAAAAGAAATGCACATAAATACACATAAATAAAGCTAGCTCAGATATAGCAAGCATTGATAAAAATAGACTTGAATCTTATCCATATTCTATAAATAATCTGACTGACATCACTAATTTGAAAAGTAACAAATTATATAAACTAAATATCTTCAATTGATTTTATTTCTTGCATAATTACAGTATTATTACTGGGAAAGGCATGCTTTAAATGACTAAACAAAGCTGTTTTAAGGACAAAGCTTTCAATAACAAAACAAAAGTTTTATTTCTGAAAGCAAAGCGAGAAATTAAATGTTATGAATAATAACTGTAAAAAAATGAGAGTGCGATTGACTCCCTGTGTGTGTGCTTTCAAAATCGGACACTCTTTAAAAGTCTTACATATTTAACTTGGAAAATCAGAATTTAAAAACAGGTATGTGCACTCATGTGTGTGTGTTTGAGTTAGACAGAGATAGAAATTTTTCTAGATGAAGAAACTGAGGCCAAAGAGTTAGGTGTTTTATCTCAAAGTCACACAACTGGTTTATTAAATTTATCTCTGTTATAAATTTGTGGGAAAGGCCATTTCATTCTGCTTAAATTAAGTTTCATTACTATTATTGGAAGAAATAAAATTAAAATAAGTACATATTTGCTAACATTTCCATATTTCAGATTTTAAAATGAATCATGTTATTAAAAGGAATATGTTTGCATTAATATCAAACAAATTTACCATATTCTGTTAAGGTTTTTTTTTTTGCTCTAAAAACTAAAGATGTTCTTATCTAATTCTTATATTTTGATACTTTTATCATCAGTGCTGTTACTCTGTCTGCTGGCAAGAGTGAAATTCATCCATGCTTTTTCTTTGTTCAATTCCACATATGCCAAAAGTAATCTATGGAAGATCAACATAATGTACTGTTGGCTTTTTTTGTTGTTGCTCTTGTGGATCACATTTATTCCATTGGTACTAATATAGAACACAGATTGTTCATCTGTTATCTCTTTCTCTCATTGTATGACCAGCACATTATTGATAATATCCACCACTTTTCATGCAAAAGTCAAAGTTGATAGAATGAGACAATCTATTTATACCCTCCATATGTCTTTCCATCTCCCTGTGGCTAATCTGCCATGTGATTCTTCCAACATCATAATGTTCTATAAGTCATAGCCAAATAGAATCACCTAGAGAATATTAATGATCAAAAGAAGGGCTTTTGTAATAGAGAGTAACCCAGTATAGTTGAACTCATTCCATAATTTCTCAAAATAAATCCAATCTGCTATTTTGTCTTTCATTCTTGGTCCAGCTCATATGCATCGCCTGTATCTGGCCAACAGAGATGTGTCAGTGGACTAACCTAAATGACTAGCCCTGTATCATCATATTTATAGATTTTGTAACATACATTATTTATATACCATTCTCTTTTCCCTGTAAACACTCCTGAGTCAATCTCTTTGAGCAATCATGGATCACTTTGAAAAGGGTCTTTGAATTTCTAAGTTTTGTGTCAATAGCTTTGTCATTCTGAAACAAGTAATTCCTCTGCATTCTCTCTCAAGTAGATTCCCTCTCCTTCTACATGTTTGTATAAATAACAATATTTTATGAATATGAAGGGACCTCAGTAGTCATCTAGTCCAACCTAGAGAGCCATATTCTCTGGCAGTCAACTCCATTTTTGGATAACTCTAATGGAAAATTTTTCATGACTACAAACCTAAATTGTTCTCTTTGTAACTTCCCAACATTCTACCTAATTCTACCCCTCTGAAATCAAACAGAAGAAATCTAATTCCTCTTATACATGCTAGACATTCAAATATGTATAAACAATAGTCATATTCCCTCATAGTCTTTTCTCCTCTAAGCTAAATATCCATATTTCCTTTCATCTATTATCACATGACATTGCCATTTGCTATTCTTGCTTCCCTTCTTGGAACTTTAAATTATTTATCAATGTCCTTAAAATGTGGTCCTTAGAAATGAGCATAAAACTCTTTATGTGGTCTGAGCAGGGACTGTCACCTTCTTTTAAACTGCACCTCTCATAATACAGCTCATAGTTGTATTTGCTTTTTGGGTTGCCAAATCACATTGATTCATATTTTATTTGTTTGGTTTTGGATTTTTTGGTTGTTGTTGCTGTTGGTTTTTTTGTTTTGTTTTAAGCAATGATAGTTAAGTCCAGGCTCACACAGCTAGACTGAGGCCAGATTTGAACTCAGGTTTTCCTGACTCCAGGGTTAATGTTGTATCCAGTGTGCCACATTGATTCATATTAAGATTTCAGTCCACGAAGACCACCAGATATTTTTAAGACAAACTGTTTTCCTGATCTTAAACTTGTGATATTGAACTCTTGAACCTCAGTGTGAGGTTTTACATTTGTTTTTAATGGTTTTCATCTTATTAGCTTGAGCCCAGTGCTCTAGCTTTTGAAAATCATTTTCTGATCCTGACTACTTTCCAATGCATTAGCCATCCCTCTGAATTTTGTGGTATCTGTAAATTTGATGAGCATGCTGTGTATGTCTTTATCCTGGTCAATAAGAAAAATATTAAAAAGCTCAAGGACCAGAATTCCTAGAGCATGCCAATTGAGGCGTCCTTCCATGGAGACAATGAATCTTGTCATGTGGCACTAATCCTTAGGTACATATGATTCCATGACTATGTAGTCCTACTCTGAGCCTTTGTAAGTCAATAGAAGCTGCTAGAAATTGTGCTAAACTGACCTTGCCTTTCCAAATGCAGAGTCACTTCCTTTCATAATGAGGTTTGAGAATGGAAATTTTGTAACAGATTTTCTCAAACATCAACAGTAGAATTCAAAGTGCTACAAAGAATTCCTACATAAATATTGGTTTCTGTACATAGAAAGCTCAGACATTGGATAAATTGCGTGATTGGAATCAGGAGCAAAATTTCAACTAAAAATCCATAGAAAGAGCTTAAAGGAGACATTGAAGTCAACTTGTTCAACCAGTTCAACTAGTTATAGATAAAAAAAAAAACTGTGACCCAAAAGGAAGCAAATTGCCAAGGACACACAGGTAATTAATGATAGACAGGGATTTGGAACCTATACCTCAGTATCAAAATCCATCTTTTTTTACACTCTCATTGTATTTGCATCTTTAAGGATTTAATCATAACTTACTTGAATTCAAGGAGTTGTCCCATATTGGAGGAATCACCGTTACTTGATCTGCAAAATGGAAATAACAAGCACAAGGTTTTCATGAAAATAAAATGAAATATATGTAAAGTGATTTTCTAAATTCTTAAAGTACTATATAAATATTAGGAGTGATGATGGTTGTGGTGATGTTCAAGCAGTAAAATAACATAGTAGAAAGGTCATCATATTTGGAGTTAGCTAATTGAGGAAATAACACAATAAGAATCCAAAAATATGTATGTAGATTGGAATAATAGACTGAGTCTCATAAGCTAACAATTATGAGTGTTGGAGTCCTCTATTTGAGTATAAAAAAACAACTGATCAATACAAAATGAAAACATTGTCATTAGACAGTTCTTATAAAAATGCATCTGAGTGTTTTGATGAGAATGAAACTCTGTATATGTTAAGAGGGCAATATGACAACAAAAAATTAAAAAGTAAGGTGATCTCAGACTGCATAAACTGAAACACAGTATGCAAAGTGAAGGAAATGAGATTGTTATAGCAACATATTCTGGTTCAGCCATATCTGGAGTGCTACAACCATTTCTGGGAACCTTTTTTTTTTAATGATACTGTCTAGCAACCTGAAAAGTATCTGGAAAAAGGCATCCGTGGTAGATATGAAATTATGCCAAATAGGGGGTCAATGGAAAGATATAGGGATATTTAGTCTGGAGAAGACATAATAAGAAGATATAATAACCATTGTCACATATTTGAACAGGGATGCCACATGTTAGAGAAATAAGTTATTACATTTGAATGAACACATAAAAACTATAATCAGTAGATAGAAATTAACAAGAAAACAGATTTCATTTCAATTTTTGAACTTTGTAGAATGACTTCCTAACAATTACAGCTTTAAGAAAATCCAATGGGTTTCCTGGGCATATAGTGAGCTCCCCATCTTTTGTCTGTAAGCAGAAACTGGAAAAACATATTTGGAGGAAGTGAGACAGAAGACCTATGTTTCAGATTCTGGTTAGATTAGATAAACCCTGAAGGTCCTTCCAATTCTGAGATTATGTGCTTCCAGCTACTCAAATTATTCAGTGTAATATGAAAATTCTTTTATGGTTTGGGGCAGTTAGTGGGGCACAGTGTACAGCCTGCCAGGCCTGCAGTCAGGAAGATTCCTGTGTTCGAATTTGGCTTCAGATACTTACCAGCTGTGTGATCCTGGGCAAGTAACTTAATACTATTTTCCTCAGTTACTTTTCTGTAAAGTGAACTGGAAAAGGAAATGGCAAGCCATTCCAGTATCTTTATCAAGAAAACAACAAATGAGGTCATGTAGTTGTACATGACTGGGGGGAAAATGACTGAATTGATGTTAGTTTTACTGAGAAATAGTTTCTCTGTGTCTAAAACAACACTGTGGGGAAACCTGTTAGCCTACTACTACTATAATAATATGATATAATCATTACAATGATTTTTAATTACATTAGAATTCAATAAACTAAAACAATTATTGGAAAATTATTATTGTAAAGTCTATGAAAATCATTCTTAACAAATTGAAATAAATCCATAGAAATATTTATCTTGAATTGTTCCCAGGACAATATTGATTCATCTCAATGACTTGTACAAAGGAGGTATCTGTAATGATTAATCCATCAGGCTTTGTCCAAACAGAAGAAATAATTACAATTTTAGACCTTTGATCTATAATTCACTACTTTCAGAATAATTAAGTAGCACAACATATCTGAACAACTAGGTGGCACTAGTGCATTGTCCTTTAAGTTAGGGAACAGCAAATTCAAATATGATCTTCAATAATTCAGATCACTGCTCTCAAAATATGGTGCTGAGTAGTTTGTTTTGACGGTTATTTAGGAGAAACTCATGATTGCATATAGGACGTACAGTCAGTCTGCAGAGATTCCCTAACTATACTCTTTGCTCTGATTGATCCGCAAAGTATATGAACCTTGACTTCCTTTTTTTTTTTTTTTTAATATCACAAGTACCGAGAAAAGTCAA
Source organism: Petaurus breviceps papuanus (assembly GCF_028583685.1). Taxonomy (NCBI): domain Eukaryota; kingdom Metazoa; phylum Chordata; class Mammalia; order Diprotodontia; family Petauridae; genus Petaurus; species Petaurus breviceps. Next base: position 59,252,512 of record NW_027185655.1, on the reverse strand, counting down.
TGATGGGGATATAATGCAAAGACCCTGCCTTCTCTTAGGATATGAGTGATTTGGAGCATTCAGATATTGAAATAGGAAATAATTCAAGATTATTTTGTTTATGTCCATGAAATAGAGAATCGGTTTCATACATGAGCCCACCAAAGGATGTCATCAATCTTTTAGAGGCTCTGAGTTATGGGTTAAAGAACAAAGCAATTAAAGCAATAATGAAAATAATAGCTAACATTTATATAGTGGTAACTGTGTATTGGGCACTGTGCTAAGAATTTACAATTATTTCATTTGATCCTTACAACAATTTTTTGGAGTACATGCTATTATTATCTCCATTTTATAGATCAGAAAATTAAAGCAAAAAGGGGTTAAGCAACTTGGCCAGGGGTACACAGTTAGCAAGTGCCTGAGGCCAGAAGTGACTAGGAAGCATGATAGATAAACTCACTGTGAACTTGAATATAGTTGATATATACTTTGGACTGTGCAAACTTTAAAAAAAAAATTAGTGCTTCACCCTTGAATATATAAATTCAAGAAAGTAAAAGGAATGCCTTTCATAAATAATATTTTAAATGAATAAAATAACAGATTTTAAAATATATTATTAAAAAGACATAGACATATACAAATGAGTGATATAATAGTTGGATATATATTAGTATTAGAAACAAAGACTTATGGATTCAGAAAATTTTATTCAACTTGTGACAGAATATGAATATGGATTGTATCTATGATTTCAAAGTTAAAAAAAACTTTATCCCTTGTCCAATTCAAGTACCTTCAGTATAAGGCATAGCAATATCTTTCTGGCTATTAAACTTTTCATCAACAGCATCATAGTGATGACTTCATAGAATTTCTTATTTATAATTTTTTAAGTGATAATACAGACCCTTCTTGTTGTTCTGTCATTTTCAGTCAAATCTGACTCTTTGTGACCATATTTGGAGCTTTCTTAGCAAAAATACTGGAATGGTTTACCATTTCCTTTTCCAGCTCATTTTGTAGATTAGGAAACTGAAGCAAGCAGGTTTAAATGACCTGCCCAAGGTCACACAGCTAGTATGTGTCTGAGGCTGGATTTGAACTTAGAAAAAATGAGTTTTCCTGACTCCAGGCCCAGTACTCTATGCACTGCGCCACCTGGTTGATCCATTCAATTATTATAATCCTATTGGATGGGGAAATATGGCAGATGATTTTTCATGTTGGCAAAGACATTTAGAGATAAATAAGTGACATCTATGAAATTAAGGGCTTTTAACTGGAAATGTTATGACTCTAGAATAGAAAGTTAGAATCTTTGGTAAATTTTTTCCCGAGTACTTCAACCCAAAGCTGCCAATAAAGGGTCAAGAAAATTTGAGATGTCAGCTAACTTTAACGTTGGTGGTAGAAAAATAACTAAATCCTCCAATTCCTAGGACCACTATTAGAAACCAGTTAATAGATTGAATAGTCCAGAGACCTTGCCTAATATGTACATTTCTGTGTTTGTGGTTGGAGGTGTAAGAATAGGTGTTCTGTTGGATGCTGGTTTAATTAGGAGGTAGACCTTTGAATCCACTTTTTAGTAATGGTAGTTTTGTCTTTGACCATTTATATACTGTAAAATGATAATTTTTTTCTGAATAAAATGTGTAAATATTGTAGCACAGGATTAATTAAAGCATTTAGTCATTGAACAGAGTTTCTATAAGTAAAATTAATTAGCCTATGTGAGAATCAAACCTGTGAATTTGACCTTTTGAACAACAATTTTTGAAACAACTAAGCTAACAGACTAAGCAAATGTAATGTTTACCTATTTCAAAACTGTATGTGTATGTGTGATGCCGTCTTTCTCCATTACTTCATTCAATAAATATTTAATGATCCTCTCCTACCATGTAAGATTTTGTCTTCATTCTTAGACCCTCATTAATGATATAGATGTCATATTTGGAAATTTAAGTTAAATAGAAATATTTCAACGGAGGAATAGAAAGGATTCAGTATTGCCTTCATCTCCTATCTTGACAAGGCAAATAAATCAGTGTTGTATGACAACCCAAGCCAGTTAAGGAAATTAAGATAAAAACTGTAGCCAAGGAAATAGCCTAGAAATTTTGCCAAGGGACTAATTGTCCTGTGAAGTTAATAAACTTGTGCCCTAATGATCTCAGTTAGTAAAGTAATCTTTGAATTTTTATTGCCTAAAGGGCTTTGGTATCAGCAATATGAAGTTATCAAGAAAACCAATAAATGAGGTTTAAAAGCTTCAAAGCCTTAAAGGAAAACTCAAACAGAGCAACGTAATCCTGATGAGAAATGAAATAATTAGTAAAGTGAGTGTGTTTGGCATTTGTTTCCTGTACCATAATCTGAAAAGCTTAGTATTGGGTGCATTCCATTTTAATTCAATAACTGTATGAGCATTTTTTCAATTTGAAAAAAGATGTCATCTTTGAGAGAAATTATCAATAGAGTAGAGTTTCTTAACCTTTAGTGAAATCTATGAATCTCTTACTAAAATGTTTTATGTGTTAAACAAAATACACAATGGATGACAAAGATTACAAAGAAGCCAACTTTGTCGCAATACTGTTATCAAAGTTTTTAAAATAAGTTCTTGACTCTCCTACTATTGAGAATTCAGTGAATATAAAGGGAGGTGTGTCAATGAATTCTAGAATTATAGCACCTCAGAGTTAGAAAAAGCCTCAAAAGTTATCAAGTCTCAGTGATTGTACTTGATTTCTGTTATCAGCAGACAGACAGCAGCCACCTTCTTCCACAGAATCTAAGATCTGGGAACACCATTTCTCACTCAAATGTTATGGTCAGCTATACTTATTCTTGAGGAATCATTGATTTTAGAATGTTTAAGAGCAGTGAGAAATGAAAATATCATATGTGGCAGATTATTATACTCTTTTCTAGGTGGGTTCTATTGATCATGGAGACTTGGAGAATCTGATAATTACATTTTCAGACAAGAGCTAAATTAGTCAATTCTGGTACCTGTTCTCAACAGAGAGTTTCACTCATAATGCCTCAATCAATCCAGGCCATTTTCCTGATTCCTCCTTGCAGCTCACAGAATGATTCCTGTTCCTTCAAGAATACAGAATATGTGCCTTTATACAAATGCATATTCTTTGTGTCTGAAGGGATTGGATAACAGAGCAGAAATTGAAACACCATGTCCATGTGAAAATTCCAAGGGAAAATTTTTTTCTAGTAATTTGTTACTATAGGCTAAACCACTTCCAATTTTCATATATACAACAATATTCATAAGCATTTATGAAATACTCTGTGCTAGTCAACATACTAGGTACTAGAGACACAAAGACAAAAATGAAATAGTGTAAGCCCTCAAGAAGTCCTTAGTTCTTCTGGGGGAAAACAACATGTACACAGATAGGTAGAGTTTAATTCCGGGGAAGAAGGGAAGGAGGGAGGAAAGTTGGCGAGATTTATAAAGGGCTTGTGTAGGAAGTGTCACTGGATTTGATCACTGAAAGGACGTAGGGACTCCAAGGGGTGGAGAGCACTGGATGTGGAGCCAAGAAGACTCAAGTTCAAATCATACTTACTTAAATCACTAGCTGTATCATCCCAGGACAGCCACTTGACTACTCAGGCTCAGGGAGCTCCTCTCTGAAAAGGGGACAATAAAATCACCTATTTTTTTTTTAGAGCAATAGGGGTTAAGTAACTTGCTCAAGGTTACACGGCCAGTTATTTCTGGGTGTGGTGCTGAGTATCTGAGCCTGGGATTCTATCCAGGTCATCCTGACACTGGAGCTGGTGCTCTTACTCGCTGAGCCACCTGGCCGCCCCTAAAATCACCTATTTCACAAGGTTGTCATAATAATCTATACTTCATAGATCTTAACAAAGCATTATATAAAATCTACCTCTTATTCTTAGCACAGGAGACAGTCTGTACAAAAACATGGAGGTGGGGGGTTGAATATCATTTAGTGGGAACAACTGCCTTGCTAGAACTTGCATTTTGTCAAGGGACATTATGGGAAGTGACTCTAGAAAGACTCAACAATAAACTTCATTGTAGTCCTTATCTCTATCAAATTCCAAATTAGCAGAGTCCAGATTAATGAGGTTTTCTTTATACGTTGAGTATGTTCTCACAGCTCCTGCTACATGTCAAAATTGATTCTATTTATGCACTTTGACTTTAAAAAACATCCATTAATGACCAAGCAGTACTTGCAGTATAGTCCATCAGCTTTTCTCATGTCAATCTTATTCTTTGGATCCCTTAGGAAGTTTGCTAGAGGTCAAATCTGGGGACATTTTGCCACTACTGCATGTCATATCCGAATTGCAAATGTTTCCAACTGAAATCTTAGAAACTGATTGGCAGCTATCATCATGTCAGCATACATGCTTGTTGCCTATCAAAGGCACTGATTGCATTGAAAGTAGCATTGCCAGTACTCATAAGAAACAAAATATTTCCCTACACACGCCATTAGTTTCTCTCCATGGTGTTCACAAGGGAATTTTTATGCTGATTTAGTTCTTTGAGTGGTAGGTGCTGGCAGTTGCTGCTGTCTCACATTAAGCACAGATTGCTTCACATTGCCGAGGCAGACACCAGTACGGTAATGAGTCTGTAAAGATCATTCTTCTGTATGTTAGCAAACAGAATGATTTGTCATGGCTGCTACAAAACCAATTGAAGGTAACTAGAGCTGGTGACTCTCAAACCTCTTCTCCATCATTCTCTGGTTTTACATCAGTCAGAATAATATGGTCTGATCATTAACATCTTGCTCTAAAATCATAGGATTAATCATAACTGTACGGGGCAGCCAGATAGCACAGCAAGTAAGAGCACCGGCCCCAGTGTCGGGATGACCTGGGGATCGAATCCAGGCTCAGACACTTAGCACCCACCCAGAAACACCTGGCCGTGTAACCTTGAGCAAGTTACTTAACCCAATTTGCTTTAAAAAAAAACATAACTGTAGAGCTGGAAATAATTTTAGAGGTCATCCAACCCCCTCATTTTAAAGAAAAGAAAACCAAGGATGGTCCAGCGAAAAGTGACTTACCCATGCTCACATCACCAGGACTTAATGACCTAGGATTTGAACCCAGATCCTTTGATTGATTCTGGATCTAGTATTCTTTCCACTGCATGACACTATCTCTCTACAAGTTGGAGAGATTTCCCTACCTCCTAAATAGAGCAAAATATCCTATGATAACACAATTAGATGGAGACTCTCTCTCAATGCATGAATTGTCATAACAGAGAGCATTTCTTACAGCTCCCTCCCTGCATTTTTCCTTTTTGTAATTTGATCAGCCTCATTGGTGGTTGCTTTCATCACCAGACCCATCTAAAACCAAAAAAGTAGTATTCTAATGATGCAATATAACTATAAAAAATGAAACACTACTCTCTCAAAAGAAGCGAAATTACAGATTTTATTTTGGTCCCAGACAGTAGTTGAGGAAACAGTTCTTACTCCTCTCTTTGAATGGGTTAGAAAGTAGAACATAAATTGTTATAGACACTGACAGATATGGTAGTCCTGTCAGTTGCCTTTACTTAACTTTGGTGTGTGAGTGCATGTGTGCTTGTGCATATATGTGAGTGTGTGTGTGTATGTGTATGTGCAGACACACTGGTGGGTATTAAACAAGAGAAGCCTCTCTAGGGGAGGGTGACGGAATGAGGAACATTTCTGGAAATGACTGTGGTATTAAAACAAGTAGTATCAATAAAACTTTTAAAATAGTTATAAAAATTGTGATTTGCAATGGACTATAAAAATGCAGATTTGCAAAGGGCATAGGAAAGATGCATATTGGGTATAAGTAAGCTATAGCAAATTGCTAAGGAAAACCTTTGCATAAGAGAGGGCATAAAATCTATCTCATATATGTAACCAGAAAAGAAGGTAGGAAAGTCATTTTCCTCTGATCCTATTTAGCAAAATTTTTCTTCAAAAAGGAAAGGGTGCCAGGAAGATGGGGATGGTAGAAAAAGATGGAAACCATGAGCTTTGCAGGGAATATTAAAAGACACATTGGAACACATCTAGTTCATTAAGTTGTTGTTTGTGCTTTGTTCTTGAAGAGGACCAATGAAATACGACCTTCAGGGATGGACAGGATCAAGAATTGAAGAGACTAAGGGGCAGCCAGGTGGCTCAGTGAGTAAGAGCACCAGCCCCAGAGTCGGGATGACCTGGGATGGAATCCAGGCTCAGATACTTAGCACCACACCCAGATATAACTGGCTGTGTAACCTTGAGCAAGTTACTTAACCCCAATTGCTTTAAAAAAAATTATAATTGAAGAGATTGGGGCAGCTAGGTGGCATAGTGAATAGAGCACCGGCCCTAGAGTCAGGAGGACCTTAGTTCAAATCTGGCCTCAGACACTTGACACAATTACTAGCCATGTGACTTTGGACAAGTCACTTAATCCCAACTCCCATCCAAAAAGCAAAAAAAAAAAAAAACCAAAAAAACAAGAAAGAAAGAATTGAAGATACTGAGAAGCTTTGTATGGTTGGTCATCTGTACTTATAGAAGAAAAACCCACACCAGTGAGATAACAGAACTACTAGTGTATCAATTATGGGAGTAAAATTGCATAATTAACTTGGCCTCACATTATGTAATTAAAGCATTTTGAATGGGGTCCAACGTAAACCTACTTGATATAAAACTCCAGTTTATAAACAACTGCTTTTAAAGGAGGATTATAATATACTTATAAATATTCAACCTCTACCATCCTCCACCCTGAGGCCCACCATACTTATTTAGGACTTTCCATTATTTAGTTCATGTTATGAATGACTATATAAAGGACTTATATAATAACTTAATGACTATATAAATAACTATATAATGACTTAATGACTATATAAAATATTATTATTATTTTTTCTGTTCTACTTTTCATGCAGGTTAAAACTATAATCCCCTAGTAGAACCTAAAGCAGTCAGTATATTTGGTTAATCCAACATTCCTACTCTACCCTGGTTTATTTCAAATCCCTCCAATATTTCCAGTTCCCTACCAGTTAAATGTGGAAAGGCTATGGTAAATCAGAGGGGAAAATCTTTTAGTTACATCTCTACCTGACAGAGACACATATACAAATACAACCTTCATTGTTAAAAAGAGAAAGTAAATTGGTAAGAGCACTCCCTATGCCTCAGATATTCCAGTTTTGACTGAACATGACCAAGCAGGTTAGTCAAGTAAAATACAGGCCAGGTAAGGCCTAAGAGGGACCTAGTAACTGCTTGAGAACCTAGCAGAAGTGCTATGCTGAGACATAGTTATTACTGTTGAAATATTTTAGAAGAGGAATTGACATTGTATAGTCTAGAAAACTATAAATTGTTATTAGGATATCCAAGCTAAGCTTAAGGAAATGAGAGAATGAAGATGGTCTAAAAACACATCACTGGAAGGTAGGGTGACCAAGCAGAGTGTTCTAAAAAAAGAACAGAGCAAAGAAGGAAGAATAGGCAGAGGCATCTACAATGAATAGGGTTCTGAGTGGAGAAGCCAAGAAAGTAGCAAAGAGGTGACTAGACCAAGGTCTGAAGCAATATTCAATCTCTCTACAGGAAGCTGCTCTGACAGACTCCCGAAGGAATGAGATTTTTAAATCAATCATTACAGGGATTTCTGGGAAGCCTCATCATTTAAATGTGAGCTTTTTCTTAAGGTATCATCCTAGGCTTACATAAACAAAGTCTTGGTAGAAAGATTGTGTAAGTAGGGTATCTTAATGTGCTTTTGCCTAGGAATCATCTCAGTTGGATGCAGGAGATAATGTTTTGTCTTTAGGCTAAATGGTCCTTGCTGCTTGGGCGAATACAGGGGAATTGACATGACATTCTTCCTCTGATCTGTTTACTAAGGGTAGGACTAGGAGTCAGGTAAGGGATTTAGACCTGAAACCCCATGACAATTCCATAGTTACCTAATTTAATTTATAACCTAAGAGAACATATTAAAAAATATTACATTTTTGTAAATTCAGGACAACTATACTTTCATTAAATAAAATTAAATACAAAGAAGAATTATCAGTGATTCTATAATATTGTATAATATAAGTCAAACCAAGATGAAGGCAGAGGAAGAAATTGATAGGCAAGGGCAGAGTGTATACTAAAGCATATTTAATCTTTAGCTCACTACTCTGCAATTCATTATCTTATGGGAATACATTGAGGCTATTGATTTCCATACGATGTAGACTTTTAGCTTCTCCTAATCATGTCCATTAGTTTCCTCTAGACAGATTAATAATTTTTCACAATTGCTAATGGCAATTGTAGGCATTTAATTTTGCTTCCACTCTAGTATAGTTGCTGTTTGGCAGCATGTTTGTGTAGTAGATAAAAATAATCCTAAGGCAATAAAACAATCTCCATTTGTTATAGTGCTTTGTTTACAAAAGCATCATTATTGGGATTTTAAAATATCAAAAAAGAGGAGAAAACTTTAAATTTAGTGCTTGAAATTAGCCAGCTATCTCTGGATTAAAAAGTAAATGATCTAAATGTATTTTTTTTCTTTTGGAAGGTATTAAATGACTGTCTTTTCAAAATAGAATGTATCTGAAAAATATGTGCATATATCCACATATGCATATGCATATATTTCAATTTAAACCACATTTATTAAATACCTACTATATTCAAGACACTACCTTGAGTTGGGTGTTTTCTAAACAAATACCCCTCCCCCCCAAAAAAAAAACCCTTACCCTCAGGGAGCTTCCTTCTTCCTAGGTAGACAAGACACAGACAGAGAGAAGTATAAACAAAACTTATATAGCATCATTTTAATTGAAAGAGAACAATTAACAACTTAAAGGAGAACAGGGAAGGTCTCATAGAAGAGAAAGTGACTTAGCTGTATTTTGAAGAAAACAATGGAGATCAGGGATAGGTATATTCTAGACTTGGAGTTTTGCATGAAGGGAGCCCCTGCTGGGCAGTTGGATGTCAACACAGATTGCATGGAATGGACTGATAAAACTAGAAATGTTAACAGAAGTTGTAGTTTGGAGAGCTTTCAATTTCAGCCTATAGCTTTTGTCTTTTGTTCTACAGACAAGGGTGTGTCACAGTCATATATCTGATTTAGGGATACCAATGTAACAATGGTGTGGTACATTGATTGGAGAAGGAAAATAGACCTAAACTAAATTAGATGCTATGTAAGTGGTGAAAAAGGGATAGATTCAACTGATAATGTAAACTATGAAGAAATGAGAATATGTTAACACTGGCTACATTTCTTTACTGGTCAAAAACAAATATATACATATACATATATATATATATATAGAGAGAGAGAGAGAGAGAGAGAGAGAGACAGACAGACAGACAGACAGACACAGAGAGAGGTAGATATAGATATGTAGATAGATGTAGATAATGTATGTGTATATATGTATGCATATAAATTTATATGTATTTATGCATATATAAACATGCATATCTGTAAAGTTAAAATGTATGTATTAATATATGCATATAGAGTATAATTCTATGTATATGTAGGTGTGTATATGTATGTGTGTGTGCATGTGTGTGTATGTGTATAAAATTATCTCTGTAAAGTTATATTACTTGGTATTTATACAATGAACTTAAACATTTCAGCTCTTGTATACATTTTTATAGGGTATATTTCAAGAAAGTATTGAATAATTTAATAAACAGCATTGCTCAGTACTTTGGATTTCTGGTCAGTGTTTCATTATCTCAATAGCTATGGGTATCTGTACAATGATGGAAACCTCAAATCATAAAATCTTTGAACTATAATTGAATTTCTAGACCTCCTAGTACAACTAAAGGGAGATAAAAAGTCTTCCCTCTTCCACTCATACATAACATAATCTTTGTATGAAGAACATTAGGTGTTAGGAAACCAACTTCCTTCAGAGATAATCCATTACACTCTAGGAATCTAGGCAGCATAGTGGATAGAGTGCTGGGCCAGAATTCAAGAAGATTCATCTTCCTAAATTCAAATCCACTTTCAGATCCTCAGATACCAGATAAGTAATAGTTGTGTGACCCTAGGCAAGTCACTTAACTCATTTATAAAAAGAGCTGGAAAAGAAAATGGCAAACTGTAATGGGAATGTAAATTTGAAGATCTTCCCTGCCCCTAGGCTAAAGTGCACCTGGAGCCTGGGGTGGGAGGCTTGCTTTTTAGTAGATACTAATTGATTGGCCAGTGAGTCAATAAGGTTGTTACATTCTCTGAGCCAGGACAAGGCTATATAAGCCCTGATGTGTAGCTTTGTTTTGGGGCTCACTTTGAGAAGTGTTCTGTGATTTGATCAGATGAAACTCTGGAAAGCTGTTGTCCAGAGGCACCCCCGCCCCCCCCCTTTGAAACCCAGATGTTGTTTTGTTTGGATGTAATGGTTAGACAGTTTTCAAACTGTCTACTTGATCTGTTTCTTTGTCTTGATAATTCTGTCTGTATACTTTGAAGTTCTGGGTGCTGACCTCTTTCCCCTGAACTAGGTAAACGATACATATCTGACTGATTAAAGTAACCTTGTTAACCCATTTTGAGTTGCTTTCCTTTATCAAAGCAGATCCAACAACCTGTATGGGCAGCCACCCTGAGGATGCTTGGGGTGCTTGCTGCTACACAAACCCATCCAGTATCTTTGCCAAAGAAACCTCTAATGGGGTCATTAAGAGTCGGACATGACTGAGCAATAGCAGTCATTGTTATTGTGATTGTTGTTTTTTGGTTTTTGGTTACTTTTTTACATCAGGTATAAATTTCCCATCTGGTTTTCAACTCCTACTCATTGTTGCCCACTTTACCTTCTGGGTCTAAGCAAAATAAGTACAATCACTCTTCTATGTGACAGCTCCTTAAATACTTGAAGAGAATTGTCATGTCACCCTACCCTCTAGCTCTTCTCTAAGCTAAACACCCACAATTCCTGCAATCAATAGTCAGAAATTCAAATCTCAAGGCATTTCACCATCCTGGTTGCCCTTTTCTAAGCACTATGCAATTTATCATTAACCTTCCAAAATTTGTTGTTCTAAACTAAATATAATATATCAGATATGATCTGGTCATAGTAGAGTTTAGGAGAAATCTCACTTATGTTGTATTGAATACTATGGTCTTTCACTACAGCTCCACATTAAATTAACCTTTTTGGCTTTTGATGTCATTCTGTTGACTTATATTCATCTCGCAGTGCACTGAATTCCCTAAATGTTTTCTATAAAAACTATCTGACATACACCCTTGATCTTATATGTATAAATTATTTTAAACTAAGTGTAAGATTTTATAACTAACTGTTGAATTCTGTCTTAGTAATTTTGACTCAATGTTCTAGCCTGTCAGGATCTTTTTTGACCCTACATCTGTCATATCATCTTTTCCCCAGTCTCTATTCAGTTTTATTTTGTTTCAAAATTTGATAGAAATAGAATTTATTTGTTTATTCAGTCAATTAAAAATACTTAACATAATAGGGTTAAGAAGAGATTAATGTAGTATTTATCTTGATACCTTCTAAGTTGACATAGAACAATTTTATATTATTTTATATGAATCATGAATAAAATGTAATTTATGTGGCACGTACTACACTCCAGGTGTCTTACAAATATTATCTCATTTAATCCTCACAGCAACCTGGTAAGTAGGTGTTATTTTTATCCTCGTTTTATTTTTCAGTAAATTGAGGCAAATAGAGGTTCAGTTGGCCTACCTAATGTCATAGAGTTAGAGCCTGAGGCTAAATTTGAACTCAGGTATTCCTGACTCCAAGCCCAGCTCTGTATCCACTCTGCCTCCTAGGATTTTACAGTACTTACAAATTTATAAACTGTTTTATACATTTATAAAAAATGTGCAGTAATAATTTGATTTGACAACTCTGGAAAACGTCCATGTTACATTCTGGATACTTTCCTTTGGAAGACCAAAGACATCTCTTGTCAATTCAACAAACAGCTGCTTCCTGACCTCTCAGCAGGACTGAGCTAGTCACCAATACCAGTCTCTTCTTCCTCTGATTCCAAAATGATATACTTGAAGGACACCAGATTTGAGAATGAAACAGTGTCAGTTCAAATCCTATCTCTGTGAATTACAATCTTTCTGTTGGACCTTGAGCAAATCACTTGATCTATCTGAGTCTCAATTTCATCTGTAGCCTGTTCTGTGGTCCATCTTTTTGTTTCTCCTCTATGGTAAAAATATTCTACCCTCCAACCTTTTCACACAGATCAAGGTTCCATTCTCTTTCTTTAGTAGTAGATAGACAGACAGACAGACAGACAGATAGATAGATAGATAGATAGATAGAATGATTGATTTATTGATAGACAGATAGATAGACATAGATATATAGGTAGTTATAGATATTTAGAGATAGATATAGATATCTATATGTATATTTTTTTTCACATTGAAGTCATTCTTTTTTTTTCATTTGTTTGAGAAGGGCTTTATTCCTTACAAAATGAAAAGTAGAGGGGTCTTCCTTGGGATGTAGTCTTAGGATGTGTTTTAGAAAAAATTTTAAAAACTCTTTCCCATTTTGTGTATGAAATATAGTTTATAATTTTCAGGCACAAAAAAAAATCACGTGTAGTAAGCTTTTTTTTTTTTTTTTTTTTTTTTTTGGTAATTAACTCCATAATTTGCTTGTTTTCCTCCCTGGGATGCAGTGTTTCTTTAATACATAAGATATTTGTGTGCCCTGGGTATGATTACCTTTCCTCATTATTTCTGGTACCTCATATTAGAATAGTCAGTGGCAGGAGACACAAGCAATAATTTTACACCTGGATGACACTTCTGCATTCACTCTTTCTTTATGAACTTTTGGCGATCAACTGGTTGGTACAACGTTGCTCATCTGGCAGAGTTCTGATCGTTTAGACAATCAGGGCTATTGAAATTGTTTTCTTCCCCAACTGGAGGGGCATAATAAATGATGTCTGTTTTACTGAGACCTCCAGAGGAATAAAAATTACAAAAAACTTCATATACCTTCCATGAGGTCTTTTGCTATTTGATATAATGCTCCTCCATAGAACATAAGTGACTTGAGGCTGGGCATTGTTTGTTTCTGTTTCTTTTACTCTGTATTCCTAGCACTTAGCCTAATGGCTTGCACAGTGGAAAGAAAACTAGGTGGTGTAGTGGATAAAGTGCTATGCCTAGAGTCCAGAAGTCTCCTATATCTGAGGTCAAGTCTGGCCTGAGACACGACTTGTGTGACCCTAGACAAGTCATTTATCCCTGTTTGCCTCAGTTTCCTCATCTGTAAAATGAGCTGGAGAAGATGGCAAACCACTCTAGTATCTTTGCAAAAGAAACCCCAAATGGGGTCACTAAGAGTCAGATACTACTTAAAAAAAAACAGATCAAAGTAGCACAATGGAAGTTTTTAATAAATGTTTATTGATTGATTGATACTCTCCCAATGAGTTCCATTTTCTATAATTTGCTTCCAGGAAGCTAGACCCAATTGTTTGGTGATCCAATCCCTTACTTTTTTAGCCAATAACAGAATTCTTATGTCATCATTTGATAAGTGAGTAAACTGCTAGTTTACTCTATTCAAGGGCTCTTTTTCTTCCACTGATGATATGCTTGGTAGGGGAAAATCTAGGTACTGGACCAGACATTTATTTATCCATGACTCCATTGTCTCCCCCATTAGAATGTGAGTTCCTTGACAGTAGAGACTATTTCTGCCTTTATTTGCGTTTCCAGTTCTTAACACATTGACTAGCACATAGTAACTGATTAATAAAAGCATGCTGTGATTAATAAATATTGAGTAATTGACTATTAAGTACAATTTATATAGCCATTTAAGTTTTATAGCACACTTTACATAGGTTATCTCATCTGAACATTACAACTTAGCGAGGAAGGGGTTATTATCCCCATTTAAAAAGAAATTATTTTTGGCATCTTTTTTATTGTTTTTATTTACAAACTTCCTAACCTTTTTTTCCCCTACTGCCCCCCAGAGAGTCCTCTGATATAATATTTATTAAGAGAAAAAAAGGAAAGCAAAAGAGAAAGAAGAGGAAATAAAAGAGGAGAAAAAGAAATAAACCAAATCAATCAATGCACTAAATAAATGAAAATATATTCAGTATTTCACACTAGTTCTGACCCTCATAACCACTTTCCTAGATTCTGCACTTCTGCGAAGGAGTGAGATGGGTGAATCTTCTCTCATTGTTCCTTTGGGGTCATGCTTGTGCTTTGTAATTTTACAATATTCACTTTTGGTGGTTTTAGGGTTGTTCCTTCTATGTACATTATGGTGAAGATTGTATATATGGTGTTCTTGCTTTGCCTTAATTCATTGTTAGTTCATGCAAATCTTTTCGTATTTCTCTTTATCCAGCATATTTGTAATTTCTCATGGCACTGTTATCCCTGTTTTGAAGATGAGGGCACTAAGGTCACACAGCTGGTGGCTAGAGGAGGATTAAATCACAAAGCACATTTCCAATTTCTGCAGAAATCACCATGGCCTCTGATGCCAAAGTCTATAAGTATCTGATCCTATATTTCTTTTTCCTAGTGTATACCTTACCCCGACCTCTGTTGTTTAGAAAACTCTCAGCCTCCTGCTGGGAGCATCCAATTTGAATTTGGAACAATTGGTTGTTATTTGTCCATACCTGAAACTCTGATCCATATAAATGCTATCCAAACTTTTGAGTGAGTGTCATTTCAGAACACAGAACTCCAGTATGTGAACCAGATAACAGGTCTCACTGACAGTAAGTCTCCAGTTAGCCAATGTAGTAAGTTTCTGGCAGCCATCATTGTCCTGGTACAAGGTGCCTCCAGGCCATCCAGGCTGACATCTGTGTAGAACACAAAGGATATACTGAGATCAGCAAAAGCCAATAATTCTTCCATGTGTGAGACAATTAATTAGCTCCTTGGAGACTTAATCATATCTCTCCTTCCAGGAGATTCCAAATAGTACCAACACATCAAGTCTTTGTCACTTCCTTTGTCTGGGACATCATTTCTGAACTCCACTTCTACTGTTATCCTTGTGGCTCCTTCCAACAAGATCTCCATTGAGGGAAATCATTAGGAGACTTCAATAGGATGGCAGAGTTGCAGTATTCTCTAACCCCCAGAAACTTTTTCATTCATGATAGCTCTTTGGTTGTGTTTTTATCTTATGCATATGACTCTAAAATCAATCAATCAGGCAATCTCTCTCTCTCTCTCTCTCTCTCTCTCTCTCTCTCTCTCTCTCTCTGTCACACACACACACATACACACACTCACACACACACACATAATCTATAGTCTGAATTCCAGAACTGAATTTCAAGTGCCTACTGCACCCTATCATCTGTATGTTCTGTTAGTCCTCAAACATTAATATGACCAAAAACCAACTCATTATCTTTTTCAGTGAACTTGATCCCCTGTTTCTGTCTTTCCTCTGAAACTCCACTCCATCAGTCTAAGCCAGGGGTGGGGATACTGTGGGTTCGAGGACACGTGTGGTCCTCTGTGTCCTCAAGTGCCATACTTTGACTGAATCCAACCTTTACAAAACAGCTTTTTTTATTAAGAATTTATTAAACACCTACTTTGTGCCACTCCAAGTGCTTGGCCAAGTACATAGAATATAGTAGGTACTTACTAAGTTCTTGTTGACTGACTTAGTGAATGACCACCCAGTGTTTGTATTTATGTTGGCAACTTCATCATCCTCTAGTTTAGTCAGGCTTGATACATTGTAGAATAAGGATAAGAATGAGAATAATCCCTTCAGCAACAAATAAGTTGTCAAGTCCTACCATTTTTTTCCAAACACTACATAACCTCTTTTTTCCAGTGACAGTGTCATTGTACTAGTTCTGACCACTTTCCTAAACTATTGTGTATTAGTTATATAACCAACTTCACTGTCTTCTGTCTTACTCCCTACCAATTTGGCATTCATATAAGAAGAAAAGTAGTTTTCCACAGAAGATATAGGTGTACTAGATATAAAAAGTCAAAATATAAAAAAATTGGAGGAGATGGAAGAAATCACATTTCTTATCTATGGATAAGGGAAGTATTCATAATTTAAAAGTGAGAGAGAAGTTCACACAAGATTTAATGGGCAATTTAGATCACATAAAATCAAAAATATTTTGCAAAAACAAGTCTAATACATTTAAAATTAGGAGGGAAAAAACTAAATGGAAAAACCTTTGCAACAAGTTTGATAAAATTCTCTTGTTTAAGACACATTAAGAACTAATTCAAATAAAATAATAATGATCTAAGAGCCATTCCCCAACAAATAAATAGGGAAAATATATGAATAGGCCAATTTCAAATAGAAAAAGCCAAACTATCAACAATTATGTGAGGAAATGCACGACATTCCTCATAATTAGAGAAATACAAAATAAAACATCTTTGAGCTTTTACTACACACATATTAGCTTGTCAAAGATGATAAGAGAGAAAAAATGGCAAATACTAAAGGTGAACAGACACACTGGTGCATTTTTGGCAGACTTTTACATTGATCCAGTTATATCTTAAAATCAATTTGAAACTATAGGCAGGAAGTTATTAAACTGTGCATACCCTTTAGCTTGGTTAAACTGTTACTAGATCTATATACAAAAGAGATCAGAGAAAGAAAATAACATACACACAGACACACACAGCTCTTTTCATACTAGTCAAAAATTGGAAACTAAGGGCCCATCTATTGGGGAATGGCTCAGCAAATTATGGTATATGAAGATAGTGGAATATTAATGGACCCAAAATATGACAAAATGGCAAATTTCAGAGGAAATTGGGATGACTTCTATGAACTGAGAAGGAAAGTAATTAGAAATAGGATACTCTATAATGACAATAGTATTGTAGAAAACAGAGACAAATTGTAAAGACTTCAGAAGTCTAATCATAACTAATTCAATGACAACCCCGATGTCCTGGAAACTGAAGATGAAATATGTCATTCAAATCACACCAGAGATATGATGAATTTAAAATTCAAAGAAAGAGACATTTTTGGTCATGGCCAATATGATTTTTTTTGCCCAATCATGAAAGTTTTTTAAAGAGATTTTTGTATTTGTTGTTCATTAAGAAAGGGGGTAGTGAGAAAGTATAAATTCATGTAAAATAAATATATTTATTTGATTTTTTGTTTTTTAAGAAAATGTTCTGACCATTTCAGCACATAAACTCCCTGCCTTAATATCATCATCCTCTTCTCCTTATTATCTAGACTAGCAGGTCTCCACTTGCACAGTGAGCCAAGGATGGCTTAGCTTCTACTCCATACAGAAACAACTGGTGAGCTGGATACTGTCTATGGGCCATAGTTTGCCAAATCCTGGTTTGAAGGATAAAAAGCAAAACCCAAACAGTTAAGACCCTTAGAAATCTGACTTTCATCTAATATATTTACCTTTTTTGATGAATTCCAGTTACAGTCTCCTTCTAGGTATTTTTAGAACTTTACTTGCCGTTAGTTGTACACATTAGAGTTGACCATCTTCCAAGTAAGGAATATACCCCTTCATCTTAGCATATCAATATTGTTCCCTTTTTATAAGACTTCTCTGTGCAGCCTTTCCTGATCTATCCAGTTTAAGGTATTCTCTTCTTCACTTTTTCTTAGAACACTTTGTCAGGATCTCTCTGTTTGCCTCCATCACACTCACCTTCATAATGTAATTATATGTACCTATTAATCCCTTCTTATTAGACTGATACTACTGAGAATAAGAGATGTGATACACACACAAAATCATGATTGTGTATATTTATTTAGCTTTCTGTCTCCAATGGCTTCCACAGTACTTTGCACATAGGAATGCCATAGTTATTGCATAAGCACTCTTCGGGTTCTGCTCACTTTATTCTTTATCACAATTCTTACATTATATATGTATTCAATTACTTGTCCAATAGTCACTGAAGTGATGTATACTCACTTTGTTTCTCAATCTTTGCTACAGATAAAAAGAAGTGATGCTACAAATATTTTTGTAGATACAAGATCTTTCCCTCTGTCTTAAATCTATTTAGGGTATGTGACTAGTAATAGTATTACTGATTAAAGTATAGTGACTTGGGGGTTATAGTTCCAAATTGCAATTAGGAAAACCTCAAATGGTTCACAGCTCTAACAAGAATTTATCAATGTGCCTGGACTTAAATAACTGTCATTTTTAATTTTTGTCAACTTTCCAAGTTGATGGATATGATTTTTCATATTATTAATGATTTGAAACTTATTTTCACATGATTTTTGAGATTTGCTTTTTTCTGTTGAGAACTGCCTCTTCACAACCTTTGTATTTATCTATCAGGGAAGATTCTTGTCCTAAAATATTTGTATAAATCCTCTTGATATCTGCAATATTAGACTTTTATCAGAGAAATTTGCTTAAAACGTTCCACAGTTTACCGTTCTGATTCTAATTCTAACTTAATTTGTTTTACTTGTTTGAAAACTTTTCAGTTTTAACATAATTTAAATTGTTCATTTTATGTCTTATTTTCATCTCTGTCCCAATCTGTTTTTCAAGAATTTTATTTCTATGCATAGTTGTAAATGGAATTTTTTTTCATTCACCTCTAATTTGTTATGTGACCTTTTATGTCTGAGGTATATATATGTATATATATATGTGTGTATATATATACATATATATATATTCATTTTGAGATTATTGTCATATATGCTATGAAATCTTGATCTAAGTCAACCTGCTTTCCAATTTTCCCAGCAGATTTTTGTCAAATAATGAGTCCTTACTCACAGTAATTGGTGTCCTGATTGTTATTGAACACCGTGACTCTATGCTCAGTTGCTCCTGTATATCATGTACCTTGTCAATTCTTTTAAGCATTTTTTCTATTTTGAAACATAAATAAAAATATTTTAATTAATTAATTTATTTATTTTGCTTTTTGGAGGGGGGGAAGGTAGGGCAATTGGGGTTAAATGACTTGCCCAAGGTCACACAGCTAGTTATTTATGTTAAATGTCTGAGGCTGGATTTGAACTCAGGTCATCCTGACTCCAGAGCTGGTCCTCTATTCACTGCACCACCTAGCTGCCCTATATAAATATTTATAATACAAATCTTATTTTTTTTTTGCCTTTTTAGAGGGAAATTGGAGTTAAGTAATTTGCCCGATGTTACACAGCTAGTTTGTGTGTGTGAGTGTGTGGGTGTGTGTGTGCGCATGTGGGTGTGGGTGTGGGTGTTAAGTGTCTTAGGCTGGAACCGAACTTGGGTCCTCCTGACTCCGGGGCCAGTGCTTTACTCACTGCACCACCTAGCTACCCCCTAATACAAACCTTTTTGATGGTACCACGTTATTTGGATGGTTAATGTTGTGTAGAAGAGATTGAGATCTGATCCTGTACAGTTAGCTTTCTTCCCATTTTTTTCATTATTTCCCATGTGATTCCTAACCTTTTATCCCTTCAAATAGGTCTTGTTATTTTTAAATATTTGCACAAAGTAGTACCTAAGTAGTTTGATTGTTAGGTTATTGAATCTGTAAATTAATTTAGATAATATTACCATTTTATTAGAGATTATAAATCTTAAATTCTCTCTATGCTCCTTCTTAGAATTTGTGATAGTAGAGAGGAAAACCTGACATATCCCTTATATTTAGAAGAACAGATTGCACAGTGTAAGAAATAGAGACCCTATGGCCTAAAAATTCTACATTGGTATAGATATCCCAGGAGAAAGGAGGCACTTTCAAGAATGAAAATGTGAAGACACAAAGGAACAGTACCCATGAGAAGGAAAGTGAAAATTGTCTAAAGACACCAAGGTGAACACACAGGGAAAAAGCAACTTAAATTTTTTAAAGACATATATAGAAAGCAGAATCAAGAGGACATAACAAAGGATGAGCACAAGTGTGCCATGGCCCCATTAAGACTAGTGTCAGTGTTGATCAAAGTCAAAATGACATTAGGAAAGCAAGCCAAGGAAGACAAAACAGGATTTTTAAAGCTGTGTTTTGTAAGAGAGAATGTCCAAAGAACAGATAAGATAAATCACAAAGGATAGGTTAAAAGATATAGGGATGCTTCGCCTGGTGAAGAAAAAATTTATTGGGCGACATGATAACTATCTTCAAACATTTGAAGGTTTATTATATAGAAGAGAAATGAGCCTTCTCTGCCTAACCCCAGAAGGAAGAAGTAGGTACAAGGTGAAGAGAAGTAGGTTAAGGTTCATTAGAAGAAAAATCTTCCCCAAAATTATATCTCCCAGAAGTGGAATGGGGGGAGGGGAGCAGTGTGGATTGGGTTCCACCTGACGTGAGATCTTCAAACAGTATCTAGATGTACATTTGTCCATCCAGTAGAGAGGATCCTTATTAAGGTACGAGTTGGACCAGATAGCTTGAGCTCACTCCTAACTGCGATCCTCTGATTCCATGTTGCCTATCCTATTATTTTAACAGAAACATAGAATTTACTTTACAAATGTTGTTTTTGTACTGTGTCTTTCCTCTGAAAGGAGAGTGCTAATAGAATACTTCATGTTTAATGAATATGGATTCCTCACACCAATACCCTTGAAGAAATAGAGAATAGCTTGCCAAAAGTAATTATCAAACTGGTCATTAATAAATGACAGAGGAATCAGAGATGTCATGAATCATTTTTCATTCCTATCTGTACCACCAAGCACTAGAATGGAGGTGTACAAGTCATCAATTCCAAATTCCTCATTTTATAGATGATAAAAATGAGAAATTCAAAGGGAAAATGACTTACCTAAGGTCACACAGGGAATAAGTAGCACAGACAGATGTAGAAGTCAAGTTTTATGAATTAAAACCAGTTCTTTCTCCTATACCATGATGCCCTTTACTCAAAACATTCTTCTGGAAGATCATTCCCTATATTTCTGTTGATAAATTCTGTTGACAATTACAATTTTGCTTTTTTGGGGGGTGAGGAGGTGGGCAGGGCAATTGGGGTTAAGTGACTTGCCCAAGGTCACACGACTAGTGAGTGTGTCAAGTGTCTGAGGCCAGATTTGAAATCAGGTCCTCCTGACTCCAGGGCTGGTGATCTATTCACTGTGCCATCTAGCCTCCCATGACAATTACAGTTTTTAATTGGGAATTTTAATTAAAAATTTTGAAAGGAAATTTCCTACCATATTTTGATCAAATACATTCAAGTATCCAAGTCTCAATGGGAAAACTAATTTATTAGAACCAAACACAAAAATATATAATTAAGTCCAACAACAAAAAGGGTAGGGAAATACATGTTGCAGTAATGTTATTCTGTAAAATGCATTTTTATCATTAAAAATTAATGTCTTCATGTGAGCAACATCAGAATGATGTTACACATTTTACTTCTGCTTTTCTCTATTTTTAATGATCATTCAAATGTACTCTGTGTGTTTGTGTGTGTGCATGAAATGAGGTGTTAGATACAGATGTGTCTATTGTAGAGTAGATAAACAGTTGGACTTGGCATCATGAAAATTTTAAATTAAGTTATGCTTCTGACATATCCTGACTGAAACTTAAGTCAACTAAATTCTCCATGCCACAGATAATACTCTTAGATAAAAAATTTCAAAACAGGTACTGATCTTCATTGATAGAGGTCATTTCTTCAATAAAAACTTGCATATCTATTGATATCTATAGACATAGACATATATGATGTACATATCATGTTATACATAAATATGGACGTTTTTAATGAAGAAATGCTCTTTACCAATGAAGATTAATATATACGTAAGTAAAGAAATATATATGTATATTTATACATAATATATGTAACATAATATGCATATATGTTTATGATTCTCTCTCTATATATAATTATATCTGTCTATATTTTGATAGTTAACTAGGTAATTAGTTATGGGAGAAATTAATTGCTAATTTTTTGAGACTTTTTCTTTAAAGTCACAGTATTCTGAAAAGTTTTCTATCTTAGCTAACTCATTTGTTTCTATCTTATCTAGCAAAACATTGATGTTTAACATTAAAATATCCCATTATTACTTGGAAGTAAATACTAGAGATCAATAGGTTTGAAGTAATGAAACATCTTTGAAGGACAGAAAATAGAACTGATAATATTTTAACAGAGAATGACGAATAATATAGCAAAGATTATCAATGTCAACATTATTAATCTTTAAAATGGAGATAATTCACCATATGGTGGTGCTTGCCTGTTATATTTATGAGTAATAAAATGTTGTTGAATTGAATTGCTGCTATTGAATTGAATTGCTGCTATTGAATTGATTTGCTGATATTGGTTCTTTTACTGCTTCTGGGGTGAAAAAGTGATCTACTATTTCTCATTCCTTTTGCCTGTATTGTTTGACATCTCAGTAGTAGTTGCACTTCCTAGATAAGTTTATTACTCTGTCTCATACCCCATTAACTATAAGGTGATTCTAACTTAAATTAAATAATTTAATTCCTATTGTGAAGCAAAATACAGTGGTGTCTATACTATAACTTACTAAATAAAAGATAACAGTCTGGCATGGGATGGATGGGACCTCTTCTATTCCACACCCTCGTTTTATAGATGACAAAACTATATTAAAAAGAAATAGAATACATGAAACCCTTATAGGATATAACAAGGGGGTACTTTGGAGAAGTATATGGAAATGTTACATGATAGGAAATCTATTAGGCTAAGAAATTTGGAGTTTGTGTGGTAAAAATTATGAAGGTTGCTTCTGGTTCCTAAGGGAATTATAACTAATTAATCTTCGTTTATAGAGGTGTTTGTCTCAAATTCACGAATTGTTACTATACTTTATTATGTATCATTGATGATCAACATCTACTGTGTGCATATCTTGCACATGCCTAGTTATTTGCAAGCTATCTCTTCCATTAGAATTAGTAAGGGCCTTGGAGGCTTGGGCTCTTTTTGTTTTTCTTTATACTCCCCAGTAATCAAGACAGTTCCTGGAAGATGATCAGTAATTAATAAATGATCATGGCTAATTGCATGGCAGCATAGATTATTTTCTACTAAAATTAATTGTTATGACCTTACTTATTACTCACCTACTGTATAATTGACTTATCTTACCAAGTTTTTGGCTACCAAGTTGGCCTTTTTTGGGGGAAACCAAGAAATACCAAATTAATATTCCCAATTACCTACATATTACCATAGATTGATAAAGATCCTATAGAAACTTTCAAACATCTTGTCAAATGAAAGTTTTTCAAGTCCATCAAATGTGTCATTGTACCCAGAAGTCTTATCTTGCGGAGAAATGAGATGACTTTCATGTGTTATATCCTATTCTAACAGCGTTTGTTGGTATAGACTGGTTATGTATACAGAAATCATAGTGTTTTCCATCTTCTTTGCAGTCAAAATTATCTCCTTCTTGGTATTGAATAAAGCTGCCTAGAAATTTAGAACTGCTTGCATTTCAGGGATACTTTTCATTGGACTATCAAACATTAAAAAAATACATCTATTGTCCAACTTGTGTGTATAGTGTATGTGTATGTATCCATATACATATACACATAATGTTTAATCAATCATTTTCCTTGAATTTGTGGATTTCTTTAGCATTATGGGTAATAATTTGTTATTGATGAGGTATTGGTAATTCTGCATTTGGTAGGTTGATGATTGTCATCTTCCTTTAAACAATTCTAATTCCAAGACTTGCTGAGAGTGTCATGGTAACTGAGGTAAAACAAACTTCAAAAATACTATAGTCTAACACATAACTGAATAGGTATATCTTCTAAAATTCCCTTCCCCCCATCCCTGCCAAAATAGGCACCCAGACAATTTGGGGGAGATAAAGAGCTTACTATTTTTCCATTTCTGTACATCTATTTTGGGAAAATTTTTCCTGACTGGTAACTGGTCATTGATATTTTAACCATTTGAAATTTGCCAACTGCAATGGCAAACAAGGTTGTATTCTTGGATCCACTCAAAGTATATCAGTTAATAAAGCACTGAAACATATGTATATATTCTATTTAAGTTGTACAGACTTCTTGACATTTTATCTAGAAAACAGAACACTCATGTAACTACATAATGCTGCTATAATTATAATTGCATTTTAAATTCCATTAGTGCTTTAGTTTTCAGTTTTGCCTT
Source organism: Petaurus breviceps papuanus (assembly GCF_028583685.1). NCBI lineage: Eukaryota > Metazoa > Chordata > Mammalia > Diprotodontia > Petauridae > Petaurus > Petaurus breviceps. Next base: position 59,228,289 of record NW_027185655.1, on the reverse strand, counting down.
TTACTTCTGAAAAGTCTGAATTCATACTGTATCATGAGTATTGTGGTCTTCTCAGCATTTGAGGTCACAGAAAGATTTTTAAAAGTGGTTATTTTTTCAAAGTAGAAAATAATATTAACATTTTAAATATAATGTGAGCAGTATAATATGAATATCTTCTTGAAGACTTTTACCTGACCTCTCTATACCTATTTAATTAGACAATAATAGCTTCATTGACATTATGGAAATATACCTGAAAACTCTGATTGCTTTTTTATAAATTACATTTTGCATTTGAGCTTGAAAATGGATAGTGGTAATTATTTTTCTCCATTTGCTTTGTTGTATCTTCCTTAAATCATTTAAATTTTCCATCTTATGTGTGAATAGTGGAAAGGAATGACAGTTAAAAAGTTAAAAAAGAAAATATATTCAAATCATATTTTCCCTGAATGAACTAGATACTAGATTTTATTTTGTATTTCAGATGTTTAAAAGGATGGAGGGGATGGGGAAATCAATTGCAGCAAGAATAAATTTAGTTAGTGAAAAAAATATAATTTTAAGCACAAATGTGTGTCTTCCATACATATTTGTATATGACCAAAGGCTGGACTTATTTTCTTTGACAATTCCTACTTAATATAAGGGTTTTTTCACCTTTTTCTCCTATTTGATTTTCTTTTGTTTGTTTTAATTGGGGAAGTTAGGAGGTGATGAGAAGGTGTTAGCAACAGTGATGCCACACACAAAAAAAAAAAAACAAAAAAGAGAACCATTGGAACACTTAAAAAATACAGGGAAGATAACAGAAGAAAGTTCAGAAGGAAATACAGACAGGGCAGTTTTGAAAGTAATGTGTATAGGGGTGGAGAACGTGTGATCTCAATGCCACATATGGCCCTATAGATCCTCAAGTGCTTTTGACAAGACCTATGATGAAATACAAACTTCACAGGACAAATCCCCTTAATAAAAGGATTGCTTCTGTAAAACTTGGATCTAATCAAAAGGCTACACTGAAGGACCTAGGAGGCCACATGTGTCCTCAAGGCTTCAGGTACCCCACCTTGGAGAAGTTGGGGTACACGACCTTGATTGTAAGAAAATATCTTTATAATTATATTTCACTGTAATTCCTTGTAATTTCCTTTGTAAAAATGTGAATTATATTTTGTGTAGCAACATTATTCAGAGAAGGGATTCATATACTTTACCGGACTGCAAAAAGTGTCCACAATACGAAAAATTGTTAACAATCTGTGTTATATTATTTATTATATACTTTGAAATTCCAGACATTTTCAAATAGAGTTTTGTACTTTCGTATACAATCTTTTGTTGTTGCTGTTCTGTGCATATGAATGTGTTCTGTTTTGTGGAAGTTAAGTTCAAAATTAAAAATCCAAGCAACTATATTTCTCTATATTTTCTATTTTCACTAAAATATTTTTAAAAAAAAGATAGAATGCTAGTTTTTCAGTTAATTACAATAAATAAAAAAAACTATTGTCAAAAACCTATGTGGCAGAATTGCAGGTGCCCTGCCATATATTGTAATTTACTCTGCATTCATTTTATTTTAGAGGTGGGAAATTAACTACCATCTGGGGAAGTCATCCAGAATTAGAAATGGAAATCTTTCAGGAAGAAGAGTTACAGGAGTACTTTCTTGGTATCTCTGTTGTTTGCCTAGGTTTGGCTTGGCCCCATATGACTTTAAAAGGAAATTATAAGATAGTTTGGCTTATGGTTCAATAACTCATTCAGTTCTGCATCCAAGGTCCTCAAAGCTGAAGATGATTTCTTCTCAGCAGGACTTCTCTTTTGGAATTGCAAAGATATCTCTACATAGATTATTCTCAACAACTTTTTGTCATATTAAATAAAATGCAAATAGGTGAAAAGCTCTAAATTCATTTTTCTAGAGTGTCCTTAAATTAATTATATGAGATTTTCCAATATTTACATGCCAGGTACCACCCTCCTCCTTACTTCATGATGTCTTCCAAAAATATAATTACAAGTTGTTTGTTTGGAATTTATAACACAGTTTTCCCTGGAAAGCATATTATACAAAATGCTTTTTGTTTCCATGTCAGCTCATTAAAACTATTTAAGGAACTAACTAAAGCATAGACAGTATGGTGTAGTGGATAAAGATGTGGCCTAGGAATCATGAAACCCAGCCCCTGACACATACTGTCTGTGTGTCCCTGGGCAGGCCACTTAGTCCTCAGTGCCTCAGGCATGCTGGAAGACTAAATTGCAGTAAAGTTTCTGATCTGCATTGGTAAATGCAATTTTCTTTCTTATAGTATGAGAAGTGATAGATCTGTTCTCAAAGCTAACAAAAATTCAAGCATTTTATTTATTACTAATTAATAGTAATTAATGAATAATATAATTAATTATAAAATCTAAACAACTGAAAGTGGGTTTTATTTGTTTATTTTTAGAGAGATAATTTTTGTTGTTATTCTATTACATAATAGAATAACTTTTCAGTTAACCATTTATCTTCCCTGATGGCTTTGAAGAGTCAGAATAAAAATAAAAGGGAAAAATGAAAAGGAATGTCAGCATGGAAATGTTTACATATATTTTCTTCTCCCTTTCGCCTTTTTACAAAATATTTCCTTATTTTCAGTGCTCTTTCTACTGTGCCATACTGTCTCCTGCTGATGATGGCACAGGGGATTGTGTGCTGGGTCTGGAATCAGGAGATCCTGAGTTCAAAATTGACCTTAGATATTTGTGAGCTGTTTGACTTTAAGCAAGTCATTTAATGTTTTCTTGCAGTTTTTTTTCTACAAATTTTTTTGAATTGCATTCAAATTGCAGCAAATTGCTGCAATTGCAAAATGGGGGTCACAATAGAACCTCAGGGTTGTTGTGAAGGTCAGATGAGAAAATATGTGTAAAGTATTTATGCAGTGACTGGAACATAGTAGATGCTATATAAATAATAGCTATTAATAATAATGATAGTAATAATAATAATCCTCATAAGGAGGTCAAATTCTATCTTGTTCTTTTTTATGAGTAGAAAATAGGTCTTAGGCAGGAAGGGAATAAATTAGACTTTGTTGTTCCAAATGCATCCCACTTTCTCCCACAGTATGTCTTTGTTCTCACTATTCCCAATAAATAGAATGGTTTTCCCTCCTATTTCTAAACTTTTCTTGTTGAGATTCTATTCTCTCTTCAAGAATGGTACCCTGGGGGTAAATAGGTCACACAATGAATAGAGCATAGCCCTTGAAGCGAGGAGTACCTGAGTTCAAATCCAGCATCAGACACTTGATACTTAACTAGCTGTGTGATCTTGGACAAGTCACTTAACCCCAACTGTTTTTGCCTTCCCTTGTCAAACAAAAAAGGCCACCCCCATTCAATCAGCCTTCCTTGATCTACATAACTGAAAGTGTTATCTTCCTGATTTTGTACTGGTCCTGCAATGAAGTTATCATATTCTCTCTTCTCTTTGTGTGTGTGTGTGTGTGTGTGTATAAATATATATATATATATATTCATCCCCTTTGAAGTTCTCATGGTGAGGAAGTTGCCCTAATGATTCAAAGGAAAACTTATTGCAGTGCAAATGTGTTCATTCTTTCAATGAACCTTCATTAATGAATTATTACATTGCATGCCGGGCACTATATAAGGTGCTAGGTACACAAAGACGAAAACAAAACTTTTCCTGCACTCAAGGGGCATGTATTCTATTAGGAGAATCAGCGAAATATTATTAAATCACGGTAATCATAAGAACCTGAAGCAAACTTAGAGATCATCAGGTCCAGAGATGGAAAACTTGAGATCCCCCATACTGCCTAGTGAGGACCAAACCAGATAAAAATGTAATTGGGAAATGTTTAACACAACAAATTAAGATGAAATGAAATATAGATAATGCCAATTTGTGGGGAGATTTTTGGAGGGAGAAAGGTAGGGCCATTTTGATTAAGTGACTTGCCTAATATCACATAGCTAGTTTTTGTGTTGTGTCTGAGACTGGATTTGAACTCAGGTCCTCCTGGGTCCATGGCTGGTGCTGTATTCACTGTGCCATGTAGCCACCCCTAATTTGTGGTTTTCTAAATCAATATGTGGTGAGAGGGATCTGTTTCTATTTGAATTTTCTTCCACTGATCTCGTACAAGGTCCTCATTTCAAATATGGGGAACTGATGCCAAGAGAGCTTAAGTGACTTGCCTAGGGTCACACATTTAGTGAATGTCTGAGGAAAGATTCAAACCCAATTCTTCTTGATTCTAAGTCCAGTATTCTACTCACTTGGACAGTTTTGCAATGCAACGGAGAGAGTACAGAACCTAGGGTCAGGAAGACCTACATTTATTAGCTTTGTGGCCCTGGTCAATCCACTTAACATCTCTGTGTTTCACTTTCCCTTTCTGTAAAATAGGGAAAAAAATAGCACATACCTTAAATAGTTGTTGAGAAGTTAAAATTAATAATAATATATATTTAAAACATGTAATAAATTAATTTAACATATGCATAGCACTGATGATGATGATGGTGGTGGTAGTTTTGGTGTTGGTAGTACACAACAACATGTACACAGAAAAATTAAACATAAACTATAAGAAAAGTAATTTCTAGGGAGAAGACACTAGTCATCAGAGAGATTCTAATGTCGACTTCCTCTCGAACACAGCACTTGAGGTGAGCTTTAAGGAAGGTATTGGTTTGAAGAAGTAAAAATGAGACAGTCCATTCTAGTCATTAGAACAGTCTGTGCCAAGGAACAGAAATGAAGACTGGAGATGGGATAAAATGCAGTAGGAAGCCAGGCAATTTAATTAAAAGGAAGAGTGTATGTGAGAGAGAATAATGTGCTACATCCTATAACACTAGTCTGGACTCAGAAAGTGAAGGATTTTGAAATTCAAATAGAGGAATTTGTATTTTATCCTTGAAGATCCTTAAGTAAGACATTAGCCTTTGCTCTAGGGAAAAAAAAAAACAATTTGTAGCTATGTGGAGGATATATTAGAGAGAGGAGAGAGAGAGAGAATACTGTGAGACCAAGGAAAGGGCTATTGCAATAATCAAGGAGACAGATGATGAAGCCCTAAATTGGGGTGGTTATTGTGTGAGTAGAGAAAACGGCACAAGAATGGGAGATATACTGTGGAGATGGAATAAAATCTGATAACTTATTTGATGTGACTCATGAGGGTTAAGGAAGAATTCAAGATGATTCTTAAATTGCAAACCTGAGTAACTTGAATAATCATGATGCCTAAAAAATTTAGGAAGAGGAAAAAGTTTTGGGAGAAAGATAATGTGTTCTTTTTAAGACATTACTGGTCTTACTGAACTGGAAAGATTTACAGTATGGACTCAGTAGTGGCTAACATTTATCTTTTCTGAAGATCAGCCTAGTGAAATTAGAGATGTATCTTCACATTGACCACCGAGTAATGATTGTGGAGGGACTACAATCTATTTCAGTGAGTTGAGTATCCATATTAATCAAATCCTAGTAATGGTTCTAATCCAGAATTCTAATCATCACTACTATATTACATACAGTATCTAAGTCATATTTTATTTATCTCTTCTCTAGGACTATCAGAATGCATAGCAAAGAGACTACTGTTCCTTAAAATACATGTTGTTAAGTGCTATGATATGAAAATCCCTATTCAAGAGAACATTTTGGCAGTCATAATGAAAAATCAGTTGGATTTCACCATTTTCTTTTGTTTTTTTCTTTTATCAAGCAAACCTGCACTTCTTTATCCATCAAATACTATAATAAAGTCAATTTTTATACATTTCTTCTCAAGTAATTCCTTTAATGCTTATGAATTTATTATCTGTAAACATGTTTCTTCAATTTAAACTTAAAACTGCAAGACATTTTTGCTTTCTTGTCTTATATGTGGACAATTTTTAACAGTAGACATTAGAATATATTATATATAACATATGTACATATATATTTTTTCTGTCATAGCATGTAGTATTTGTAGTGCATACTACTAATTCTTTTTGGGAAAACACATTGGATTTTGAAGATTATGCATATCATAGTTATGCAAACCATAAAATAGAGAACTAAGAAAGAATGAAAAAGGACCCAAATACATAAAAGTAACAACATATAAACTGACCCATTCTGCCCATTCATACAACCACAATACTATTTAATACTCTCTCATGGATGGTTCCAACCACTTCATAATTGATTTCCTTGCTTCCAGGCTCTCTGTTTTCTAATAAAGTTTTCACACAGCTGCCATAATATAAATAATACAGATTTGGACATGTCATGTCCTTCTCAAAAAATCATAGTGGTTTCCTGTTGCCTCTCTATAAAAATACAAATGAATCAGCTTGCCACATAAAGGCAATTGATAGTTTGGCTACTACTACTCCCTTTATCTTCATTGTAAGTAAATCGTTTTGCTTTCTGTTCCTCAAATCCAGCTTTTCATCTCCTAATTCCCAGAATGCCTAGATTCCACTCCTTCCTCATGCCCACTTCCTTAGGATCCCTCCAATCTCCTTTCAAGTGCTACTTCAAGAAACCGTTATGTCCCCATGTCTCCCTAGTGTCTAACATACTAACTTGCACATAGTGAGCATTTAAGAATGCTTGTGGGATTTAATTTAAAAAAAAACAGGAGAGAATTCCTACTGGATGAAAGATTTAGAAAAAAATAAAGTTATACTTTATTTAAAAGGTTTTAATTTGGAAGAATTCAGGGGCTTACAAATATAATTTGTTCTGTATATGTTACATAAGATTATGGATTTAAATTAAAAGTGGGAATAGCCTCTATGTCACAAAATCATAATTTTCTTTTAAGAATAAGGATGGGTAATATATGTATATTAATGTCATGTATCTACTTAATTTATCTATATAAATACAGATATACACAGTTTTGGTGTATGATATGTCCGGATAATTTTCTTTTAAGAATAAAGATGGGTAATATATGTACATAAATGTCATGTATCTACCTATTGTATCTATATAAATACACATATAAATACATGTATGTACACACACATATGCCCAGTTTTCGTGAAATGTCTAATGCGGAAAACAGGCCAAGTGTCCTATCTAAGGTCCAAGGCATCTGGGTCAACAGAAGCCTAAGCTGCCCAATTGTGTTAGAGTATTTAGACACACATATACAGTATTGTGAAATGTAAATTGCACTAGTAACCTTTCATCTACGACTCTCAGCTACTGCCAGCAGATACTTTTTTGTTGTATATGCTCTCCTTTCTCCTTCACCTTCCCTAGTTCATTGAAATATGCAAGAAAAAAAAAAGGAAATGAAGGCAAAAAGGAAAAGGGAAAGGAAAACTGGAAAGGGGAAAAGAAAAATAAATGTCCCCAAATAGGTATTCTATACAAAGTCTACCCTGTGGATGTTAAAAAAGAAAGAAAAGAAAAAAGGAAAATGGTATGGGTAATGTATTTTGATTTCTGTGTAAATTGGAGATCTATGTAAGTGTCAAATACCTGGAGAGGTAGAGCTGTCTAGTGAACAGCGTCCACCTTGGAATTAGGAAGCCTCAGGTTAAAAGTCCTACATCATTTACATACTAGAAATATGTCAATGAATAATTTGCTTTCAATTTCTATAACAGTTGCTGATTGGCATTAGTAGAGTTTATACTCACATGAGAAATTTCGAACAGAGATGACACTACAGGCCCAGATGAAACCCCTACACACATACACACATACACATACACACACACATACCCCAAAATGTAGTTCATTTAGAATTTTAAAACTAGTAAATATATATATATAACGTGGTAAAATGCTTGAACTAAAGATAACAGGAGATTTATAGGCCTTCAAGGTTGACCAGTTTTGTATTGTGATAAAATTCTCTTTGTTTCATGTGACTGTAAAAATAAATATAAAATACAATTATTTAGTGGCAAATATGCAGATTTCAGGAAAACATTCCATTCATTGTTTGAATCACAAATAACATGTTATAAATAATAAAATGATTGTATACAATTAATATTTCTTTAATACTCCTTTTTAAGACATATATTTGTATATAAATAGGAACTCATGCATAGTCCTTTGTATATTTCCATAAATCAAAGTTGGTGCTACTGCCCCCATTGTCACTAGGGAGTATGCTATGCCATTTTTTTTTCCAGGCATCATGTCAAGTTTGTAGTGATTCATCCATAGTTTTGTCACTTGGTCCTTTTGGGACATAGCATAGACATTTCAGGAACACTGAATGGGAATATAGCTTGACATTGTAGTCAGAGAAGACAAATGAAACTGGAATTAAACCTCTGAAAATAAATTAACTTATCCAACAATATCTAATTGACCAATGATGATGTGCCAAAGGAATTAAAAGATACAATTTTCGCCAACCTCAAAAAGAAAATTGAGTTTTTGAAAAATCCTTATTTAAAATGTAGAGCAGTTATATGAAGATCTGAATCCATAGGTCAAAAGTCAAACTTTAATCCTGTACCATAAGAATTAGAGCATATCAGGCAAGAATGATCTTTCCCTCCCCTGAATTTATAGTTGTCAATAGGCATTTATTAAAGGCTTACTACATGACAGACATTTAACTAGTTCTACAGATAGGAAGAAAGGCAAAAGTTGTTCTTGCCTTCAAAAACCTTACAATCTAAAGGGAGGAAACAACTGTGTACAAACATATCTCCACAGAATTGGAAAGAATGGCAGAGAGAAGGCAATAATATTAAAGCCAAGAAGGACAAGGTGTTCCATATATGCAATTGATTGTTCTCTCTGTTAATCAATCCTACCCCATCTTAGCTGCAACAATCAAAACATAGAAAATAATGGTACTCCCAAAATGGTCAAAATCATTTAAAACAAATCACAGTAGAGTATCAGATTATCAGGCTGTATAATATATCTACCTTGATTCATTTTAAATTAAGCACCCAGGCTTGATGATGGTGAAGTTAATGGTGCCTAACACTCCCGGAAAGTGGCTCACACTGAGAAAACCTGGCTCATTATGAGTTATTTTGTAGCATCAGTCATGTTACGAGGTGACAAGGCTTTAGAAGACAAACATTATGGATCAATCTTCAGAGGCCAGCCCTACATGTAGCCAAAAATGCTCATTGGCAGAACAAAACCAAAAGCTCTTAATGAATTCTGTTTCCTTGGCAGCATACTGTCAAATTATGCAGTAATAGCAAAGAACTAGAAAACCATACCAGGAAAGCAGCATGTCTTGGCAAGCTGACTGACTGGGTCTGGCCTGAGATTCCCAACAAGCTGAAAAGCAGAGCTATATTATTAGAATGAGTTAAAGTAGTAATACAGGCTAATGGGTTATCCAAGGATGACCCCTAGAGTTCCTGTCAATGGCTAAGTTTCTTAAATATTTCACTGCCATCTTTCTGAAATAGTCAGTAGGTCAACTAATTACTCTAGGAGGCCAGTAAGATGGCAAATATTGACTTTCTAACCTAGAAACCCAATTCCTACTACATCAACTCATCATGCAGGGCTAAAAAATGGATGTATGATTTGTAGGATTACAAAGAAAACATTAAATATATACTGAAGATATGTCCAGATGTACTGAAGTGGTTGAAGGAATATTGGGTTTTGTTTTCTCACCCTAGATTATTTTAGACTCCATTCTAAATTGGATAATCTTGTTCCTATTTTAAGCTCAAATGATCAGAGAAATGAAAATATGAAATGTATGTATATTTTTAGGGAAGAGGATATAAAAAAGGACTTGTGTGAAAGAGGAATGGTTACATTAATAGTGCTTAATTTCCATCCAGTTTCAGATTTGTAATTTTAAAGTGATGCTAGTCCAAAAGAACATTTCCCAAAAAACTCCATCCAAATAGGCAACTAGATCATGTAGTTGATGGAGGATTGGACTAATTGTCAGGAAGACCTGAGTATAAATACTGCTTCTCAAACTTGCTAAGTGTGGAGATGGGGCAAATTTAGATGTAGATCTGTATCTATATCTATATCTATATCCATATCTATACACACACACACACACACACATATATATATATATGTATATATTTATATATATATATGTAAGTGATAATACTCATCTCTGTTCCAGAACAAAGATGTTATGGGTCTTTTTTTTTCTTTCAGTATCCTTCTGTTTCTCTTCTATCTATCCAAAACTTACACCTCCTTCAAGACCTTCCTCATCCATGTTAGAGGTCTTTCTTTGCTTTTCTGATTTCATTCATCATCTTATACCATCCCAGATCCCTGGTCTGGTCTCCTTGTATCCACCCTATCACCTCTAGAATATATTTTTCCCATACATTGATAGGATATTGTTAAAAGAAAAAAAAATGACCTGACCACATCTCTCTCTAACATAGAATTTTAAGGAGCTATTGTCACCCTTAGGCTAAAATGCAAATTCCTCCAGCTGGTATCTAAGGTGCTATAATCTGGCCACCACCTATTTTCCCATACTTCTTTCATATTAGTCAATCAATACATATTTATTAAATGCTTAATAAATATCAGAAGAATACTAGATGTATAAAGAAATGCAAAAACACAGTTCCTGGCCTTCAGGAGCTCACATTCTCATGAAGATAACATACAATTATATAACTACAAGATATATGCAATGTAACTTTCAGGGCTTCTCTATTCCTATCAATCTGTCCAATTATCTATTCACCTTATAGAACATTCTATCTCTCTGGCCCTGCTTTTGGACAGACTATTTCTCTACTTCAATCAGGATTGGATGTGGAATGAACTCCTTCCTCACCAATATTAAAATTATTAATAAATCAATAATACAATTAATGATAAATAAAATTAAATTCCCTAGATTCCTTCAAAGCAGAGCTCACTGCCATCTTCTCCTAGAGGACTTTCTTTACTACCTTTTCCTTCTTTGCACTCTCTGAATTACTTGGTCTTCATTGATAACTATATTATACTTACTCATCTACATGTATATTGTATCCTTTCTCACCTCCCTTTGGAATGAAAACCCTGTGAGGGCAGAAACTTTTTCTCGTTGTTTTCTTTGTATTCCTAGCCCATAAACACATGGTCTGCCACAAAATAGGCATTTAAATAGTTAAACTGAATGATGTTGAATCTTTTTTTCCCTAGGAAACTTGCTCTGCTTATAAGTATATTATATCATCATAAGTATTTTCCCCGCATGTAACTTAGTAATCTAGCATCACTTATTTTATCATACTTTGAAGTATAGATATTTGAATAATTGCATTATTGCTTTCCTCCCTCTATTGAGAATATACAAGTCTGGAGGACCCAGAATTCTATCACATTTTTGCATCTCCCATAACAACTAGCATAGTGCTTTGCACAAAATAGAAATTCAATAAATATTTGGGAATTGGATGTAGAATGAATTATGAACATAGGATCATAGATTTAAAAGTTGAAAAGATCTTAGAGACCATTTATTCTAATCTCTTTATTTTAGAGATAGGGAAACTGAGGCCCAGAGAGGTTAAGTGTCTTAGAGTCACACAGTAAACAATAGAGGTGGCATTTGAATTAGGGTCTTCCAACTCTAATAAAGCCAATATCATTTCAAACTTGCCACACTTCCCTTCCTACTATACATGAAAATTTTATTTTGCTATTTAAAAAAAATTAAAAAGGTATTTTTAAGAATTTATTTATGGGTTCAGAATCTGAATGCTACTAGGCAACAGTTTTATGATAGTTTATTATTATTATTATTATGCAGTAAAGTTTAAAAAAGAGTCTTGAGTTTCTACTTCTCAGTTCTTAAGGAGCTGGATATAAGGTGAGAGATACTTCCTCTCCTATACCCCTGAGTCTGACTTTCTGGAAGAAATAACTGCAAAAATTGAAAAATCCAGGTGAAACTGCCAATCATCCTCCATCTTAGGCCATCAAATTCACCTATACACAATCCAATTGTGATCAATTATTAAGTAAAGCAGATTCTCACCTATCCTTTCCCTCTTCTTTGAGTCATTTTTTGCCTGCCTTCTTTCTTTCTTCTTCCTTTTTCAATTCTTCTTCTACTTTCATTTTCATCCTCTATTTCTCAGACCCTAATATTTCATCTTAAAAAAATAATTTTAATTTAAAGCTACCTAAAGTAGTTTTTGTGCCCATTTCTACTGAAGCAACTGAGGTGAGAGAATTTTGTGTCAGGCAGGAAGTAGAGACAACCAACAACATGGAGATAGTTTTAGGTTTATCAAGACATATGTGTTGAAGGAGAGAAAAACCCTCTATTGGGAGACAGTGGTTACTGAAATTCCTTTTGATTAAAGCTGTCTCCTTAAGACTCCCCTTCAAATGCAAGATGGTTAAATGATTGTAATGGTAAGGGAATTTGCAAATCTTCCCTGCCCCTTAATAGAACTAGGGAGTTTGAAGATCTTACCTCTCCCTTAATGGGCTTCACTTAGAGCCCAATAAAAGAAGCTTCCTTAGGGAGGCTTGTTTTTCAGGAAGGCCTACATCTTTTGTTACTTGTAATTAGGCAGTGGGTCATGAAGGTTGTGATGTCCTCTGACCCTGAAGAAGGGTGTGTATGTATGTGTGTGTGTGTGTGTGTGTGTGTGTGTGTGTATAAATATGGTTAACAATCTTATGTGTGAGTTGTCTGATTTGGCCAGATAAAACTCTGGGCAGCCTTTAACCCTCCTAGTTTTGAAAACCCAGATGTTGGTGCTTCTCTCTCTGGTAACTAACACTGTATGTATGTAATGATCAGAGAGCTAGAAATCCTGTCTGTTGATATGTTGAACTCTGTTATTTTCTCTGTCTGTATTATATATACATATGTGTGTGTTTGATTAAAATAAGATTGTTAACCCCTTTTGAGTTGCTTTCCTTTAGAAAAGCAGATCAAAGAACCTGTGCTAGCAGCCATCCTGGGTGTGCTAAGGTGCTTGCTCTTAACAAAGATATACTACATAATAGCTGTTGCCTCTAAAACCTCAGTTCAAATCTTAGTTACTTTCTACCTGTGTGGCCTTGGGCAAGTCACTTATTTTTCCTAGGTCTGACTTCCAGATCTATAAAATGAGGGACTGGACTAAGTAACCTCCAGTCAACCTTCTGGTCTAAAGCTATAGTCCTCTGATCTTATGGTGATTTTGGTTATCATGAATTTTCGCAAGAACATAGATTTCTTATGAAACAATTTCTGCTATCTCCTGTGTTCTGAGGAAATAGCACAGAATAAATAAGTTTTGATGATGAGCTTGGTGCTGGGAAATGCCCCAGAACATAAAATTTGAGGCAATGTGGCAAAATAAAAAAATATGCTGGACTTAGCATCAGGAGAGTCTTGGTTTAAGCTCCCCTGGCTGGGCACTTTTTAATCTATGTGACTAAGGACAAGTCACCACAAGATTTTGAGTCTCAGGATCACATCTCTAGAACAGAGGGTGCAGCTCAGTGGAGGTAAGACTGGCTTTGGAGTAAAAAATACCAGTTCTTCTGACATCCATTGGCTATGGGACAATGGGCAGATCACTTATGGTCTCAGTGCTCAGGTAACACTCTAAGAGTTTATGAGTTAGAGATGAATTGTTAATCTGAATTAGTGGAGAGAATCTATACCCAACAGAGTGCCCTGCCCAATAAAATATAGACAAAAAAAATAAACAGCCTGCATATATCTCTTTGTTCATAGGACACTTGGAAGTATCAGATGTGGTAAGATACAGAAATCTTTTTATAGCCCTTTTTGTTGTTCAGTCAGTCATGTTCAACTCTTCATGACTCAGTTTGGATTTTTCTTGGCAAAGATACCATAGTAGTTTGCCATTTCTTTTTTCACCTCATTTTATAGATGAAGAAACTGAGGCAAATAGGATAAAGTGTCTCATCCAGGGTCACACAATTTTTGAGGCTGGATTTGAACTCATGAAGATGAGTTTTGCTGATTCCAAGCCAGAACTCTATCCACTTTGCCACCTAACTGCCCTTTACATGCTGTATTAACTATAGCTATGTGATAACTATAATTATCAGATAACAGAAGATTGTATAGAGGATCACAAGCTGATTTTGGGGTCAGGAAAACTAGGGTTTAAGTGCTGCTCCTTGTATACACTAGCTCTTTAACGATGGACCAGTCACTCACTCCTCCATGTCAGAAGTCATTCTCTAGGACTGTAATACAGAAATGTTACTTATCTGCCTCAGTGGAGGGAGTTTCCGTGTCAGAAATTTGGTTTACATTAGAAACATCCATCAGGACAAAGAAAATTGTTAGGCAGGGTAGATTGCAAAGGGGAGAATCTGAGATGGAGGGTGAGAGGAAATAGCAAAAAGCAGGGAGATGATACTGAAGAAACACTTCCCAGGCTCTGTATTCCAATCCTGCATCCAAAGACTTGATACCAGGAGTAAGCAACATCCTTTAAGAACCCTGGGTGTGGGAATTTTATTCTCATTAGGCCCCAGGAGTAGTTGGGGGAACACATAAATCTGAAAATAGCTGCTTGAGGGGGCGGGGTGGAGACTCCCAATCAGAACAATAGTCACAAATTCCCAACATGGGTTATTGCTTTGTACCTGTACCTATGCACTGTCTACACAGCACAACTTAGTGGACAAGGGCTAACAGACAGGTGTAGCAGCAAGCACCCCAGCCTCCCCAGAGTTGCTGCCACCACAGATTCTTAGATCTGCTTTGAGAAAGGAAAGCAACTCAAAATGGGTTAACAAGCTTACTTTAATCAGTCAAACATGTATCGTTTACCTCGTTCAGGGGGAAAAGGTCAGCACCCCAAACTTCAGAGTATACAGACAGAATTATCAAGACAGAAGCAGATCAGGTAGACAGATTTCCAAACTGTCCAACCATTACATCCATACCAAACAACATCTGGGTTTCAAAGCCAGGGGGCTCTGGACAATGGCTTCCCAGAGTTTCATCTGATCAAATCACAGAACACTTCTCAAAGTGAGCCCCAAAACAAAGCTACACATCAGGGCTTATATAGCCTTCCCCTGGCTCAGAGAATGTAACAACCTTTTGGACCCACTGGCCAATCAAGAAGTATCTGCTGAAAAACAAGCCTCCTACCCCAGGCTCCAGGTGCACTTTAGCCTAGGGGCAAGGGAAGATCTTTAAATTTGCATTTCCATTACAACAGGAGAAAAGGACAATTGTGCTAGATTGATTTTAGGAGAAAAATGGATGAAATCAGAATACTAAATATAGTGTAACACTGAGACTTGGAGGACAGTTATATTTTTTTGTTTCAGATATTTGCCTGCATACATGTTATTATTCGCTCCTTATTTTAACTGCTGCCCAGAGATAATATGAGAAGGAGGGAGAGGGAAGGAAGATGAGGAAAAAAGACAGAGAGACAGAAACAGATGGTGGGTGAGAGAAAGAGAGAAAAAGAGAGACAGAGACAGAATTTCAGATTGAGCTAATCTTATATCATGTAAATTATTTCACAATCACAAGCCTTATATTATAATATTCAATATTTATATTATTAGTGTTTAAAGTTTTAAGTACATTTACAACATAGGGGTCTGCGTAGGCAGAGGTGAGAGTTTTCCAAAAGTACAACATTTAGTTAGTTAGTAGTTAGGGTTCAGAAGGTGGTTGACTGTCAAAGCTTTGGATTTCATTTCTTTTTAAATGTTTATTGTCATTGATTACAAAAAAACCCTTTATGATTTTAAGTCTTAATCTAGATACATTGCTGCTATTTTTATAATGACCTAATAACTACCTTTACTAAAATTAATAAGGCATTATTTGTGTCTAATGGTGGCTATCTCTGGAGAAGGGGGGAAACAAAAAAAAAAGAAATTACATAATTTTGTTGTTTATTTTAAAGGAATAGCAAGTTGTACTTAGTAGATTTGAAGTTTCATGTGCAATCTTTTTTAAAATATTGTACTATGTTATGAACATGATTGTTTATTCCATAAATTTAAAATAAAATAAACTTTAAGAAATAATTAAGGCATACTTTGGGGAAGAGGAGCATTTGTTTCAGTGTTTTTACTTGTAAATGCTTTCTTTTGGCCTTTCTATTCTATATAATTATTAGTGTAATTCACCATTTCAAATTGTGTATAAAGATAAGACTTAAGGACAAATAATTGGTGAAGACCCCCTCACTGAACCCCCAAGCAATTGGCAATTGTTATGGAATCTATCTAATTGAACAGTTGTTTCAGCATCCAGAAGTAGATGTGTCCCCAAATGAATCAAATCCTATTTTTTTCTGTCATTTTCCAAATTACTTTCATGGATTATAAAAAGATTTGTCTAATCAAGATAAATTAAGAGAGTGATTGAAATGAAACTCAAGCCATTCTAAAATCACTCAAGGCTAACTGATTATCAGATTATTCATTACCATGGTGAGGAAAGGGGTGAGCTTTCTATATGTTCTTTGATATTCTAGCAAAGGTTTTCTCTCTTTAAAAGAAAAAAAAACTTTATTCTGTAACCGGAAGTTTTCTTATGCCTTTCTCAATAGTATTTTCCAAGTTATGGCGTGCATGCAGACATAATTTTCCTTTGCCATTTGTAGTTCTTAATTCATGCAAAGAAACTAAAATGGGGACATTATGGTCGTTATATTTCTTCTTTATTAATATATAAGAAGCTTATTAGCTGTTACAATTCAAAGTGCATTGTATTTTAAATTAACATATTCATGTTTTTTTTCTGACTTTTTTACAGGCAATAACTTCCAGCTGCTGTTGTGGATATAGATTTTGCTGCAAGGAAATAACAGTAAGTGTTTATGTTTATGTAATAACTTCCTAAAAACGATAACATCTTGATATTTGTGACTCTGTACTGCCTAAGACCTTTTTTTTTTTTTAAGTGGCTATGCCTACATAGCCTCAGCTCATTCTGTGGTAACCCATCCCAAAACATATCCATGCTAATGGTATTTCATATAGAAAGTTAATACTTTAATATCAGTGTGTTTTTTAATGCTGTGGGAAATATAAGAGAACAACTTTCTATAAGTTGCATTTCTTCTTTTTGAAGGAAATCTCACTACTAAATTTCACATCTGTTTTGGTATTTAGTATGTGATTTTCTGTTTAATTAAATGATCAGAACACAATTATAGTCAATGCTCAATTATATTCAGGCAGAATATCTGGAATGGAAACATGCTTTAAAATATCAATAGCTTATTGATTTCTAATTGGACACATGAAATCCTAGTAGAATAGTATGGTTGAAAAAGGATTGATGTGGGGGTCATAGTATCTTGGTTCAAATCCTGGCTCTGCAATTTACTACCTGGATTTAGGAAAGTCACTGACCCTCTTGGGGTCTAAACTAAAGAGTAATCTCTGAGGTACATTTCAAATCTCAGTCTCAGAATCTTTTATTTGCACTTCTGTTTCCTAAAATTTACTTCACTTCTATGCTTATAAGCTAAAATTATGACCAGTTCCTTGATTAAATAAAAGATCTGATAGTAAGATGTATGTGCATGTATATATATATCTTCTAATATATACATGTATTCTCATATATTATATGCAGGTATACATTAAATATATAGATATATTAATGTATATATTAATCATAATTAGAAGTAGGAAAGGAATAAGATGGGGAAAATTTCCAGCTTTATTATACATTTGTTTTGTGAATTAGTTTCATTATTTTATTTGAAATTAATTACAAACATCTATATTTTATATATAGCTCCAAATAATAGGTTCTGAAGTTAAGTACAAGGGGGGATTTTATTAGCTGCCATTTTAAGTAGTCCACATACATCTGTTCCTTTATTTTTTTTTTGTGGGGGGGTGGATGAGTGTTATGGGAATGGGAATCTAAGATCTTCCCTGCCCTTAGGCCCTTTGATAGACGTACGTGACTGAGAACCTTCCTTGATTTGAAAATATACTCTGCCCCCTAATAGGCTGAATGTGGTCATATGGAGCCTGTGGCAGGAGGCTTGTTTTTCAGGAATGCCCGTACCTTGTTGCTTTGTGATTGGGCAGTGGGTCAAGAGGGCTGTGACATTCTCTGATCCAGGAGAAGGCTATATATCTATATCTGTATCTGTATCTATATCTATATCTATACCCTGATGTGAGGTTTTGTTTGGGAGGTCACTTTGAGAAGAGTTGTGTGATTTGACCAGACAAGACTCTGGGCAGCCATTGAGCCCCCCAGCTTTGAAAACCCAGATGTTGGTGCTTCCCTCTCTGGTAACTGACTAGGTATGGATGTAATGGTCAGATAGCTGGAAGCCTGTCTGCTGAAATGTTTCTCTGTCTGCTTGTAACTTGTTTGTATTCTCTGAAGTTCAGGGTGCTGTCTTTTTCCCCTAAACTAGGTAAATGATATATGTTTGATTGATTAAAGTAAGGTCGTTAACCCATTTTGAGTTGCTTTCCTTTGGAAAAGCAGATCTAGGAACCTGTGTTGGCAGCCTCCCTGGGGTATGCTAGGGTGCTTGCTGCTACAATGATTTTATAAATCTCTTCTTTCATAGATGTAGGGAAGTCAAAAAAGAATTTCTTTTACCAATAAAGACTGGCACATTTGCTGAAACTTATGGTCTTAGAGCGTTGCATTGTAACTAGGAAAAAAAAATACTTTTGAGAAAAAACAAGTTCTTCTCTGCTAATATGAGCAATTAGAAGCATATTATGTTTTCAAATCATACAATTTAGAACTAGAATCTGATGGCTATCTAGTCAAATCTCTACATTTTACAGATAAGAAAACTGGTTTCCAATGAGTTTTATCATAGTTAGCATGCCTGAGATTTAAAATCAGTTCCACTTGCTCTATAGTCAATGTTCCTTCTTCAAGAGCACTGTAAAGGAAAATATTAAAAGATTCTAAATGGTGGCAGCTAGGTGACTCAGTGAATAAAGCACTGGCCCTGGAGCCAGGAGGACCTGAGTTCAAATCTGGCCTCAGACACTTAACACTTACTAGCCATGTGACTTTGGGCAAATCACTTAAACCAATTACCCTGCCTCCTCCCCTCCAAAAAGCAAAAAAATAAAAATAAATGCTAAATGTAAACTTGTTTCATTAATCTTGAAATGAAGGGCTTAATCATGAGTTAATAATTTAACGAAACTGAAATAAAGTAAATAATTGATTTGTTAAAGGTCTCTACAAATTTTAATGATTTTTGTAATTAATACTATAAAACATAGTAAATTCATTATTGAACTGTATTCTAACTCGTGCAAAGTTACTTAAATTAAAAAAATTCCTTTTAGTGTAATGATTAATATAGTTTAAATTGTTTTAAAATTTAAAAACTTTAGTTTAAAATTGTTTTAAAAGGTTTTGAATTGAAAATTGTCTTGGCTTTCAAAAATATTTAGAGATAATAATAATGCAGTATCTTGAAACTAAATGTACTTTTGATGCAAATAAACCAATGACTTATTTTCTTTGATAGTTTAACATACGATGGTCATGTAAGACATGAGTCTGATATTACCAGTTATGAATGAATGTCTCCTCCTTTGGTGTTTACTGCTGTCATTATATTAGGGTAATATATTATAAAAATCTTATTTTAATCAGGTACTCATTCTAAACTCCCTTTTCCAAAGCAGAAATTCTTAGAAGTCACAGTATCTTTAAAGGTGTGGGTTTTTTTTTTTTTTTTTTTTTGCGCTTTGGAGGGCAATTGGGGATAAGTAATTTGCCCAAAGTTACACTGCTATTTTTTTTGTGTGTGTGGATGTTAAATGTCTGAGGCCACAACCAAACTCGGGTCCTCCTAACTCCGGGGATGGTGCTTTACTCACTGCACTGCCTAGCTGCCCCCTAAATTTTTTTTTTTTAATAACTACAATCAATAGGCAATTAAATAACTAAAACAACAAATCATTACTGTCTGCATCTGGGAAAGATGCAGAAAGATTTCACTTCAAATACTGAATTTTCTTCTCTAATACATCATCCTTGTCTTCTATGTAGCTGTAATGTCACTAATCCTCTCTTGAGTTCTTAAGGAGAAATATGACATTATGTCACCCACTTATCAAAATGATGATCTCTCGCTAGAGGGCCTATCTGGCATGTGTTTTATCTGTCCATATACACACAGGCTTAGGAAACAATCATTTAATGCATCAAAGGTCTACATGTTTATTGCTGTTTATTTTACAACATCTATGCCTTCCAATGTGGAGCTATAAGTTGATCTCAAAAAAGAAGTCTTTTGAAAAATAAAGTAGATTATTGGAACATGTGATGCATTTAGGGCTAGACAAGAGTAAGTTGGTGGAAAAGATCTAGATCTGTCTAGAATTCTTTACTCTTCTTCCTCTTTATTTTCATATAACTGATCCCAAGACTTATCAGTGTTCCTCTGTCCAGAGACCCTACTGCTCTATATGTCCTCTTGAGTGATATCACACTTTGGGGAAACTAAGGCCTGGTATTGGTTTTCTAGATTGAAATCAGAAATGTGAGGCAAAAGCATTAGTGAGTAGTTCTTTCCTTCTCCTGTGTATGTGTGTGTGTTTTTAATGTATATATATCTATATAGTACATATACATACATACATAAACACATATATATGCCTCCATTTGGATGATCTACTCTGCATGACACAAAACAATGGCCCACCAAATCATTCTTTTCCTCATTTCATATCACATATTAGGAAATGGGAAAGGTGCTGTGATGAGATTAAAGGAGAACTGACAAGACAGAAGACATACAGTCTACTAATACTATCTCTGGAACTGGCTAACAAGTAGTGTGACCCTGAACAAATACTTAATCCCTCTGGGCCTAAGCTTCCTTATATATGAAATGAGTAAGTTGGGACAGATAAATTATAAAGTCTCCTTCTAAGGCTTTTCATCTGATCCTGATTCCGTGAATCACAGACATAACTGTTTGGCTATTCCAGACAATTTGATAATGTTAAAATGGTTTCTCCAATGATAAGTATTTTAAATCCTATTTTGCTACCCCATTAGTCCATAATTAGCTTTCACATAAGGTCCAGTCATGGTTTCAGAGATAGGAAATTCATCATGACTTTAACCTTAGAATAATACCTCTCATATGATACACCAATTTCGCTAGATAAATTGTCAAATATCTATCTATAGCTTTTTCTTCTCCATATCTATATATTTCTAGTTATATGCTATATAACTCAACTTGCATCTTAGTATATTATATCCACATATAACTTAAGTTATAATTTAGTATGCTATATATAAATAACTTGTACATACATAGCTATACACATGTATTGCATATATGTATATGTGTATATTTATGTGCATATCCTCACACATGTATACTTGTATGAAGTCATATATCTTACATTAGTTCTGGGAGGGTGAAAAGATAATGGATGCTGAAGGAGCAGGAAATCTTGAACCAGGTGATCTTTAAGGTCTACTCCATCTCTAAATCCATGACCTATATGCCTGACAGGATTGTAAAATATGATTTAGAGTTAAAAGGAACATTAGAGGTCATCTAGTCCAAAATCCTCATTTTCTATATTAAGAAACTGAGACCCAATCCCGGGCTCTGACACTTGGCACCCACCCAGAAACACCTGGCCGTGTAACCTTGAGCAAGTTACTTAACCCCAATTGCTTAAAAAAAAAAAGAAACTGAGACCCCTATAACTGAAATCAAAATCACAAAGCTTGAAAGAAGCATGTCTGGAATTTGAACCCAAGTCCTCCGATTCCAAATTCAGCATGTTTTCTACTGTATTATAGATAACGGTATTTCATCACATAATTGCCACCACTGCATAATCATTCCATCCTGTTTTTTCTTTAGTCCAAAAAACTGGTTTGTAACTTTTCATTGCATCATATAATTCTGTTCATCATACTGCTTAAAAGGTAAACAGAGCAGCAATGCATTCTTCAGTGGCGTATGGATTCGCATTTATCATTGTTCATTGAGAGTTGCCAACCTAGAATTCCCAATGTATGCACATTGTCACTGTATTTCCAAGAGCCTGCTTGCTTGGTTTGCTTAGAGTTCTGCAGTACTAATGGCATTGTCATTCAACCCAGTAAAGATCCTTAGGAGGAAGGGGAGTGGATGATAGTTGAAGCTGTCATGAGTAAGTCACATGATATGGTAAGACTTGTATTTTTCCACACTAGCTAAGCTATACAATTCATCTGCCAATGATACTGTTTAATAATAAATATGTTTAGGTAGTATGGTCTCAGTTTCTTTTTAAACTTCACATAATGGTCACATCCCAATTATTTTGCAAATATTGGAATGAAATCTACAACAATTATGTGGTAAAATATGGTATTTTGTCTGTTACCCATATATTTGAAACATAAGAGATTAAATTCTAATCGAAATACAAGAATTTAAAATCTGAATATAAATTGCTAAAGAGGAAAAAAATTTTAAATGCAGTTGTCTTAGATATGAAATGTAAGTACACACACAAATATATTTAAAATAACAATTTTCATCAACAGAGCCAACTGAATGAGCATGAAGTGTTAACATAACATAAATCTAGAATAATCAATTAATCTGTTTGATAAGCTTAAATTTTCAATAACACTTAAAGAGATTAAAGTGTCTAGGATCTATAATTCAAGGACACTTTGGCGTAAACGAAGGTCATAACTAAGACCTACTCTGTTAAGTAGTATCCATTATCTATAGGAACAGAAAGGGAAAAAAATGCCAATGATTTCAGATCAAAGGACCAAATGAACATTTCTCCTAAATATCCCAATTGCCTTAAAGCTGTTTCAAAAATCACCATTTCCATCTATAAAGCTATTACTAAAATCCAATGTTGTCAGTTTCCTTTAAGAGATTATCACCTTTTAAATTTCCACTGCTCTAGTATATGTAGGAAATAGTTTAGTACCCTTCAGCCCTGAAGATGAATGAAGTAGTATTCTCCTGAGCATCAAGCCATACCAGTGCTGATGCCAGATGATAAAATAGCTTATTTATGTGCAAAATATCTTCTCATCTTTAATGGGGGAAGGGAGTTACTCTTCATTTTAATTATGCAATGTCTACTAGTTTCACCTTCTATATTTTGTGATCAGTATGGGACAAGCACATTTTTCACCTGGTGACATGCTCATTATATTTCAATATGTAAAGGATGCTTCATTTCATTGATGTGGATGGACCCTCCAGTGATGGGAATCACAGCCCCTCCCTACCTTACAAGATAATCTTCATAAGTTACTGTAGCTGAAATATTTTATCATCTTTCATCTCCCTCTGGTAGGACACTTTTTCATAATGATGCTTGCTCTTCTTCTTCTGAAACCAGAATCACAGGGAATCACAGGACCCATATTTGAAGCTTTTAAAACCTGTTCTGTTGGCATACACAGCCTTTGAGAATCCAAGGTCAGTGTCACACTAGAAAGTGGCACTAGAGTCAGACAATAATGAAAAATGTTCATGATACACAGAAGAACGGATGGTTTTCTTTTAAAGAGCAGTTCTGTACGCATTAGGGAGAAAAGTTATCATTATACAGGAATGATGATGATGATGATATTTATATAGTGTTTCAAAGTTTCCAATGTGCTTTCAAATCACCTGTTTTGTTACCCACGACAAATTGGTAAAGGAGGTACTATTTTTTTTTTCAGCAATCAGGGTTAAGTAACTTGCTCAAGGTTACACGGCCAGTTATTTCTGGGTGGGTGCTAAGTATCTGAGCCCAGATTTGATCCCCAGGTCATCCTGACACTGGAGCCAGTGCTCTTACTTGCTGAGCCACCTTGCTGCCCCTAAGCAATTGGGGTTAAGTAACTTGCTCAAGGTTACACGGCCAGGTGTTTCTGGGTGTGGTGCTAAGTATCTGAGCCTGGATTCGATCCCCAGGTCATCCAGACACTGGAGCCAGTGCTCTTACTCGCTGTGCTACCTGGCTGCCCCAAGGAGGTGCTATTCTTATACCTACTTTATAGAAGAGGAAATTGAGACTCACAGAGGTTTACTGACTTGCTTGTGACCATGCAGCTATTAAACATCAGAGCTCAAGTCTTCCTAACTCCAAATACAGTGTTCTATTTATTCCACTACACAGCTGCCTCAGATGAAAACAATTAGTTTTGAAGATAAACTGTCTATGAACTTTGACCTCTTTATTGATTCCTAGTTTGTTTGTTTTTAATCTAATATTGCTAACTGGGCAGTCATGCTGAGTTATCTTTTGCTCATCACAAATTCAGTATGTCTAAAACAAAAGTCAATCATTTCCCCCTCAAATACAACCTTTTCACCTTCTACTCTGTGTCAATGGTTCAAATATCTTTATGGTTATACACTTTGTAATGTCATAGTCATTTTTGAATCTTTTCTCTCAAATATCATATATTAACAGCAACCAAATCATGCTGATTATCAATCTATGAGGCATTAAATGGATCCCATTCTCTTATCTCACCCCTATTATCCTTATATAAGTCTTCATGATCCCCTGCTTGGAGTATTACAATAGCCTGCAGATGATTTTCCAGCATCCACTGTTTCCAATCCTGTCCATTCACCGTATTACGATCATAGTAATCTCATTTTTTTCCATGTTAATTCTTCTACTCAGAGATATCTACAGAACAGTCTAAACTCCTAGACTTATTTGGCATTGCTTTTCCCCTCTGACCAAACTGGTCTAAATTTCTCTTTTCTCCAACCCACTATGAGTTTTCTCTTACTTATGCTTTTCCCTTGGTCTTGAATGCCCTTCCACTTGCTAGATCTCTGCTATCCTTCAAGGTACAATTCAACCCTTATCTTCATCCTAAAGTATGCTCTGCTTGTCTGCCAATCAATCGAATGTAATATTAGGAAATGTGTGACTTGTCCACACAGTGAATATATGTCAGAGACAAGCTTCATGATTTTCCTAACTCCAAGGCCAGGTCTCTATCTACTCTGTCACACTTCCTCCCTCCAAGGTTATAAAGGGGAGCAAAAGTCATAACATGAAAACAATCACCATTTAAGAAATGAAACAACCATTTAAGAAATAGTATTAATTCAAACCCTCCTTTCCTGCTTAATGGCCCTTGTCCCCACCCATCACCATCACCATCTTTGGGGTTTTTCCTCTAATTGTGTAAAGCAACTGAAAAGAGAAAAATGAAAGTCAAAGATACAGGATTTATTAAGCACTTTGTTTCAGGCATCATGTTCAGTCTGGCTAGCTAAATACATGCAAACAAGACAGTCTTTACCCTATAGAAATTTACATTCCTATATAAAAAAGACCACAGAAAAGAGGAGCTTGAAAAAGGACTGGGAGAAAGGTGCAGTAGCAAAAGTAAGGTGGCTATAGTGGAGGAATAAAAGTCCAGAGCATAAGTCTGGTCAGGAGCAAAATAAATATAACT
The DNA here is from genome assembly GCF_028583685.1 of Petaurus breviceps papuanus. Lineage (NCBI taxonomy): Eukaryota > Metazoa > Chordata > Mammalia > Diprotodontia > Petauridae > Petaurus > Petaurus breviceps. The sequence continues at coordinate 59,202,913 of NW_027185655.1, read as the reverse complement.
AGAAACTCTTCTGAAATAGTGGTCTACAGTAGGGAGTTACCAATAAGGAGAGTATCAGGGCAATTTTCACCAGGGTGGGAAGGAGGAAGGGCAATTATACCTTAAAATTTATTAACTATAAGGTAAAATGAAGTTTATTTTCATAATTTTAGTTTTATTTTTCAATATAAAGTCTGAATCAAGCTCTTCTTTTTTCCTACCCATCAATGTTAAGGCAGATTGATGGTACAGTGGATAGAGATATGGAATAGGGAAATATTGAAGATCTGAATTTCAATATGAACTCAGATGTTTACTAGCTATGTGACCCTGTACAGGTCCCTTAACCTCTGCCTTTCTCAAATGTCTCAATTGTGGAGGCAGCTAGGTGACTCAGCCCCAGAATAGAGCACCAGCCCCAGAGTCAGGAGGTTTTGAGTTAAAATCTGGCATCACTTAACATTAGTATCTGTGTGACCTTGGGCAAGTCACTTAACTCCAATTGCCCTGCCTTTCCCCCTCCAAAAAAAGCAAAAAAAAAGTCTCAGTGTGAAAAATGTGGGGATCAAATGTGCCTAGCACATGGTAGTAGCTTCCTTCCTATCTCTACCCAGCTATTAATATAGAATTCATTAGAAAATAATACAGTCATCTGAAAATCTCTGTCTTTCTATTTCCCTGGTTACTCTAAGGTTTTCACAAATTTAAAGCATCCTGAGGCAGGGTTGTGATGGAACCACTTAATACTGTCTCTTAAGAGTGGTCTGTTACCTCCCAGAGATGTGAAGATCAGATGAGATGATAATTTGTAAAGTGCTTAGCAAAGTGCCTGCCACATAGTAGGAACTATGTAAATGTTAGTAGTTATAATTATTATTTTCAACTTGAACATTTTCATCTAGAAAATCAGTAAATGTGACAAATTAGGTTTTGATTTATTGTTTTTTGATCATCTAGATTTAGGAAAGTGGAGAAAAATGTTTAATAATGCAGATAATATGTAAAAGTGTGTCTGGGGTCTTAGAGAATGATTGTTAAACACCAGTACACTGATAAGATGATCCACAGGAATTCAAAATTTATACCACATGCCTATAATTTAATTGAACAATTTCATCTGAGTGATGATGTGGACATTTTCCTTCCCTGAAGCATCGCAATTTATAGACCTATGCATAGCTTGTTGTTTTAATATTTTACATAAAAACAGATTTCAGCAATAATCTGCTAAAGGAATGTTACAGTGACTATTTTAGATAACATATTTCAAACTAAATCAATAAAGTGTTATATCAGTATTTTTCTCAGTCCTCCTAGTTGCTAGGATTTTCTTTGCAAATCTAAAATGCAAAGCTGATAATTAAAATAACATAACCATTTTTTAACTAATGAATGATGCTAAATCATTGTGATGAGAATATGAGAACCTAATATTGGCATGATATTCACATGTTAAGGAATATCATGTCATAGATGTCATAGACTAATGTTTATTTTTTTACAATCATAAAACATTTTAACTGCTATTTTTAAAATATTAGTTACTAATAAAAAAATTTATATGATTGAGCATAGGCATAGCAGAATACCAGCTCATGATAGGCAAAGGCTTTTTTAAAAATCTACCTTTGCAACAACAGTGTTTGCACTTAGTAGGAACTCAATAAATGTTAATTCATCATTTTTGTATCTGCAGTATATTATTTCTGGAAAAGTTGCATGCCAATATTCTGGAAAGCTGGGGGGGGCGAGAATAGATGGTTTTATTATATATTTAAAAGTAACAGTAAGTTGTATATAATATATTTGCAGTTTCATGTACAATAATCTTTTTTTCTATTCTACTATGATATGGAAATGCTTACTTTATTCCTTCAGTTCAGAATAAAATAAATTATTTTTAAAGCAATTACCATAAATTCCTAAGTGGTACAATATCATATTTTAACTTGTTTTTTCAGTTTGGACTTTGCTCCTCTGTATTAGCTTTTCATAAATTAGGAACATGTCTACTTACAATTAAACTTAACAGGTTCACACAATTTTAATGTTGGAGAAAAACTTAAAATGTTATTAAAGAAATCTTATTGCCAGGAACAACACAATGCTATTTGCTTTAAAAGCAAAGTCCTTTCCTAGGATTTTAAATTTGATAGTCCTGTTTCTAATAAACCCAATTCCCAGAGCAACCATCACATTACTACCTGATTCCTGACTTTGGGAGGTCATGGAAAGACATCAGTTCCACATCTCCCCAGTTCTATCTTTGTCAATACAAAATGCAACCAGATTCCTATCTCCTTTTGTTTATTAAACTTTAATAGAATAATATGCATAAAAGTCCATCGAGATACATTGATAACCCAATATGTACCAATTGTAAAATAAGTGAGTAGCAAGTTCTGAAAACCAGAATAGATTATTGGTGGGTAGTTAGAGACCTCTTATGCAGTATGATTTGAAGGGTCTGTGAAAAAAGCCCTATACTCAAAAATTGTGTTTTCCATCATCCTACCACTAACACAAAAATACAGCCAGCAAGACTTATTCTTATGGTTTCAAGTTTGTTTCTTTGTTTTTACCTTTGAACTAATTTATGGCTTCATTGGCATAGGAAACTCCATCTACCAATGCAGAATACTACTCACTTCTTCTAAAAATGCAAACAGGCACCTTCTCTGCAACATAGAGTTAGAATGTGCCCACAGCAATGTGAAATTAAATGACTTCTCGAGGGTCACACAGGCAATATGTCAGAAATGTGACTTGAACATTGGTCTCCCTGAATGAGATGGACTGTCATAGCCATACTAAACCTGATCTTTTAAGCATTTTAGACCATCAAACCCCTTTGAGACTTATTCTCTTTAAAAAATATTAATCCCTGAGATAGTCTGACACATTAAGATTTACCAGTCATCATTTCAGCATAAATTAGTTTGGCAATTTATACCTAATTAGTTGAAATATTTTGACAGAGCAGAGGTCAGAGAAGATGCTAACAGGGTCCTAAGGGAAAGGACAACAGTTTTAGGTGATCATTTCAATTCAGGAGAATGTCCCATTATGTTTTAAATGCTTATATCAGTGAATAGATTTCCTAGAGTGCGTTCTACCACAATTTAAAATGAAGTCAGAAACAATGTCAGTTAAATAATAGGGGGAAATGACAGCATCTCATAATCTCAAAATTAATTTCATCAGAAAGTCAATTAGAAGTCATGGCAGAATTTAAGAGGTGAGAGAAAATAAGTATAAATACATACAAACATGATTTTTTTTTCAAAAGTTTTGTTGAGGTTTTAAGCTCTTAAGGTTCAAAAACTACACAAAGACTTTTATGAAACATCTTTATGAGAACCATGACTCTTACTGTCCTGTATATGATGGATAAAATACATAAAAAGAGAGGAGTCATTTAATTGACTGCTACAGCCATCCAGGTACAAGGTAATGGTATATTGGAATAGGTCTATGCCCATGGGAATAGAGAGGAAAGTAGGTGAAAAAATATATTGAAGTTTTAAAATCAGAAATCTGGTTTGGGAGCAGAGCAAACAAAAGAGAGAATTCAAAGATTATTTTCTTCAAGGCTTTAAGCTGAGGAATTAGCAGAATATAATGAGAAATACTAAAAGTAAAGGGCAAAGGGGTGGGAACAATGATGATGATTCTTTGGCAAACTATAGTAGGTTGTTAGCTTAATTATCTCATTAATATCAGCATTGTCTTCAATGTTGCTATTAGAAGCCATCAATGTCTTCTTATCCTATGTAGTCCTCAATTATCCTTCTTTGACTCCTCTGTAGACAACCTACCCTATATGCTGAAACCATTTGTGAATTTTCCATCATTCATGCACAAGACTTGGAATCAGGGAAACCAGGTTTCAGTTTTGCCTCAGATATTTACCAGCCATGTGACTGGGTAAATCATTTACCTTCTGTGCCTCATTTTTCTCATCTGTAAAATTAAGGGTTTTTACTCAATAGGATATATTGTTTCTTCCAACTCAATCTGTGATCATGACCCCCCCACCTCCTTTTTGTACTACACATTTTTATTCATCATGATTTTTGTGCCAATTAGCCTGTTGCACACACACACACACGTATGTGTGTGTGTGTTTTTAAATAAAGCAAATTCACAATACAGGTTTGGGGGAGATTAGTGGTGAGAGAGGGACAGCAACAGACAGTGAGAGCAATATGCGTTTGTGTCTATGTGTGGGTATGATGAATATACCTACATACATCATAAATTATTATTTGAAGCAATATTGAATCACTATATGTTTATATTAGACTTCAATAGTCTCTTAGTTGAAGCTTCAAGATGACAAGTTTCAAACCTTACTTCATTGTGTGTATTTGACCCTCTTTTTTAATATGTAATTTTTATTTTAACTTATTTATTTTGACTAACATTTCTTTCTCTCTCCCTTTCTCATCACTCTCCTCACTGAAAGTTAAAAAAATCAAAACACACACAGTTAATAATGATAATAATAATCATAATCATAATCATAGCCTGAATGAGTCGTGTTCAAAAGTATAGTATAGGAGTCATTCTGCACCTTGAGTCTGTGTCAGGAGGTTGATAATACATTTCATGACAAGTGCTCTGAAATCATGGTTGGTCTCTGAAATGATCAGGAGTACTTGAGTCTTTCAAAGTTGTTTGTATTTATAATGTCATTGTTTTGTGTAAATTGTTCTGGTTCTGCTAATTTCACTCTATATAAATTCATGTAAGTTTTCTCAGATTTCTCTGAAACTGTCCTTTCATCATTTCTGAGAGTATGATAGATTATATTATATTATATATGTATGTATGTATTTGTGTGTATATATGTATGTGTGTATGTATGTATAGCCATTCCCTAATAAATGAGTAACCCCTTAATTTTGGGTAAGGGAGGTTCTCACTAAGATAAGAGCTGCTATTGTAACCTCAGTCCCAAAGTTCATTAATACGGGACTTCTGACTTGAAAAGAACTCCCAAACCACTGAAAAGACTGAAGTTTTCTCACTCTTTCCAACTCTACCCTACCCCTGACTCAGGTTGGTACATCAATCTGTACTAATAAGGAGAGAGTCCCAGACCAATGAGCCAAAGCTGGGGTTACATTCTAAATATACTTGTATATGTGAACCCTTTTCCTCTTCATTTTATCTCTCTAGGGTATATGCTCCACAGCAGCACCATTCAAAGTCTGAACATAGTTTAGTAACTTGGGGGCATAGTCTCAAATTACTTTCCAAAACTGGTCCAAAATACCAGTTTTTAGCTCCACCAAAAGTACATTAATTTTCCTATTTTCTCACAACCTGCCCAACATTAATCATTTTTTGGTCAACTTTGCTAAAACAGGTGTGAAATGAAATCTCTAAACTGCTTTAATTTGCATTTCTCTAATTTTTAGTGACTTTCACATATAATTATTGTTAGTTTGAATATCTTTCTCTGGAAATTTCCTGTTCATATCCTATGATCACTTTGTGAATGTATCGTATTGTTATAAATTTTAATCATTCCCTTATATATCTTGGAAACAAGAAATTTAGCAGAGATATATGCTGCAAATAGTTTTCCCCCACTTAATTTTTTTTTTAATTTTTAGTGATATGTGCCTTGTTTATGCAAAAAAAATAACCTTTTGGGGTACTAAAAATATGTATTTTAAAATTCTGGCATTTTCTCTATCCCTTATTTGGTCACTAACCTTTCTCATAACCATAGATCCAAATAGAACTTTAAAAAAAAAATCATTTATTAAGAGTACTGTGGGGGGGGATTGAAATTTATTCATATTAAGGAAACTGACATTTTCAAATGAAATAGTGAGATTACCTCTTGGCTATATCTTTGACTACATCTGTGTCACCTGATTTGCTCAGAGTGCAACCCATGTATGTATTATCATCTGGTATAACTCTTGTCTCTAACCTCCTACAAATCTTCCACAGGGGTAGGCACTGGTGTGGGCAATTGGCTTCCTCTAGGTCTCTTGACATTGTGTGTTTTTGGTTTAATTCTTTTTGTCATCTTTTTTCTTTAGTCTCATTATACAACTTACCCACTTCCCTTTCTAACTCTTTAATAATATATTATACACTGCTTTTGTGTGTAATTGGTAATTGGTTGGTTATCAATAACTTCCTACAGTCTGTTTATAATCCATCATTCATATATTGTACTGTTCATAAGTAAACACGAGTTATATACAGAGATCAATATGAAATGTGAAATAAACTCTCATGTTAACTTTACTTTGGGGGAAAAAAACAAGCCTTTATAAGTTATATACTACAAAGCTTTGCCAACTCAATCAGTATATTCTGTTAGAAGACAGCTGGAGAGAGTTATGAGCAATCAGTGATTTGCTATCAACCTAGAAAGATGAAAGGGATAAAACAGATTTCCTTTTACAAGGCATAATATACAAATATATTTAGGTATGGCTACCAGGATAATGAAAATGAGTTTTGTAATCATAAATATTTCTTTCAAGGATCTATCCACAGAAGTCTATAGAATTGCAATTATGCAGAATGGGTTAAATTTGTCACTTTTATATCACTTTTTTTCAGAGTCTGAATTCAGGGGTACTACTATCTGGTCTTATTTCAATCTTTCCATGAGAATCAAGTATTGGTCTTGTAGTATTCTTTATCATCTGTGAAATGTGGACATTTTCTTCATTAGCTTGACCTTTTAATATTCTACACATTACTTCATTGAGTATCTCTGTCTTTTCTATAGTTTAGTAAAACTACAAACAAGGAGGAAGAGTTAACCCATCAAAATGCAGAATATGGATAAAGGTCATGGTAGTAGGCCATACAATTCTAATTCTCAATGTATAGACGATAATAAAAATCTGACACCTCATTCTTTTGGTGAAGATTGTAATAACAGAATTGAAAACACTGTGTAAATTATCCTTCGTGTGGGACTGAAAAGTTGAAAAATAGTAATAGTATTTGTCCATTTTCATTAAATTTTTAAGATTATACTTTGTTTTATATAGGAAAAAGAACTACATAAATATAAAACAGAAACTCTAGGAAGGCATTTGGGAAAACAGGTCCAGCCAACTTATACTTATCCTTTGGAGATAAATGGAAGATAACTGGATTTAGATCTTGGCAGGGGCAGGGAGGAGGGGAGAATGAACTGAGTATATGAACAGATCATTTTTTCAAGAAATAAGGATTTTTTTAAATTATATGATGCAATCCTCCTCGTAAATAACACTTCCTGTCACTAGGCTTTGATATTTTGTGAATTTTGGCCAAATACTGTGAATTTACATATATATACACACACACATATATATATACATACAAAACATAAACACATATGTGTACACACATAATACATATGCCTACATATATATATATACACACAAATTCATATATATATATATATAAGCTCCTTAAGGGACTGATTATTTTTCCCCCATCTTTGTATTATCACTTAACAAAGGCAGTCAGTTGGTAAACCAGGCACTGTACAAAGATTCAAACAAAGGAAAAAAAGATAGTTACTTCTCTCAAGGAATTCACTTTATAAAGGGGGAGACAGCATGCAAATAACCTTATATAAGTAAACTGTATGCAGGTTAAATTGGAGATAATCAAAACAGGGAAGGCACTAGAATTAAGTAGGATGGGTAAAAGGCTCCCAGTAGAAAGTAGAATTTTAGGTTGACTTGAAGGATGTAAGGGAAGTCAGGAGGTAGAGGTGAAGAAGGAGAGTGTTCCAGGAATGGGAATAACCATTGAAAATATCCAAAGCCTACAGGTGGAAGGTTCTGTTGAAGAAGAACAAGGCTACTGTCAAGACTGGAAAGTTGAGGGTAGGTAATGAAGAACTTTGAACACCAAAGCATTTAATATCTCATCCTGAAGATGAGAGAAAGCCACTGGGGTTTATTGAATAGGGGAAAGTGTAGCATAGTCAGGCTTGAGCTACAGAAATATCAGTTTGAAGACTGATTATTAGATGGATTTACTTGGGAAGAGACTTCTGGCAGAGAGACCAACCATTGGCCTGTTGCAGTAATACAGGTGTGAAATGATAAGGGCCTGCACCAGGGTGGTGGTGTTGTGGTTTAAGGGGATGGGGGAAATTCAGGGACACCCCCCCAAAGACTAGAGTACTGTAAAGGCTCATCTAGAATGATTTCACAGACTCAAGCATTCTTCAAGTAAAGGTGGCAAGGGTTTATTGTAATACCATTGTAGCAGGCAGAGCTCCTTAGGGAACTTGCATTCCCTAAGAAACTCTCAACTTAACAAAAATAATGCTAAAGCTTATATAGGAAAAGGAGTGTATCTTTTCTGCCATATATGCTAATTAGGTGATAACATATAACCTTGATCACAGACTTCATTCACTACTGAAAAACAAGGGAAGGGGTTTCTCAGGAGTGTGTTTTTGGTCTGTTACTTCTGTAGCAAGATAGCTTTGAAAATTGATGTCCATAACTTGACCTCTGGATTGAACATGATAATTTTAGGAATCAATACATGATATTCTGTGGTTATGAGATAGTCTTGTTTCTACAAAAGAATTTCTTCAGAGGTCAGCTGGTTCTTGTGATGGGGAAAGATAGTTTACTGGGGTCCACTTGTGCATAATTGTGGGGAAAGGTAGTTTGTCTTACTGGGGCCCACTCATGAATTATTGCTAGATATAGTTTCCTTAGGCTGGGGAGAGAACTGTCAGGATAGGGTTTTGAAGCTAGGGAAAAATGTGATCTTGGAATTAGAGTCTAAGCACAAGCACCCACGCACCCTATGCCGCTATGCAGTGGCGGAGGAGAGAAGGGAGAAAACTGAAGAGAAAGTAAAATCAATAGGTTTTGGCAACAAATGGGCTATGAAGGAGCCAGGTAAGAGATAGTAAAGATTCAAGGTTAATGGCTAGGTTGTAATCTGAGTGACTGAGAGGATGGTGGTAGCTTTAATAGTAATAGGGATGATAGGAAAAGGGGAGTGTTTCAGGGAAAATCTTATATGTTTAGTTCTAGACATGTTGAGTTTAAGATATCTATGGGATAATTATTTCAATATGTTTAATAGGCAGTTGGACTTTTTGAGACTGGAGGTCAACAGAGTTTAAAGCTGGGTAAGTTTGATAATCACCACCATAGATATGATAACTGAATTTATGGAAGTTGATGAGATTACCAAGTAAATGCACATACACACATATGTATAGAGAAGAAAAGGGAAAAGAAGAGAGAAAAGGAGAGAAGAGGAAAGGAGAGGAGAGGAGAGGAGAGGAGAGGAGAAGGGAGGGGATGGGAGGAGAGGGAAGGAGAGGGGAGGAGAGGAGAGAAAAGGTCCTAAGAGCCAAGTGGGAAAACCAAAGGGTAACCTACATGAAGATCCAGCAAATGATGCTAAAAATGATTAGATCAGTAGGAAAACCAGAAGAAGACGGTATCATGAAAACCTAGAGTGAAGAGAGTGTCTAGGAGAATAATAAAAATAATAATAGTAGACTACTAGTTGTAGCAGTAGTAGTAGTTAGCATTTATATAGTGCTTACTATGTGCCAGGAATTGTGCCAAACACTTTACAGTCATCTAATTTTGTCTTCACAACAGTCATGGGAGATAGGTGCCATCATTATACCCATTTTACAGATGAGGAAACAGAGGCAAAAAGAGGTCAAGTGATTTGTCCATGGTCAAATGGTCAGTAAGTATATGAGGCTGGATTTGAATTCAAATCCTCTTGACTCCAGGACTGCTATCTATCCACTGTACCCCTAGCAAGTCAGTGATTAATAATATAAAAGGCTATTTTTTTTGTCCTTCATTTTTTGAAGAGGACCGTGACATCAGGGGAATGATGACATGACTTGCAGTTGACTTCTATTTGAGTGAGGGACGGCTGTGCAGGGTCACAAGCCTCACTTTCTCCTCCAGAGCCATCTGGGTCCAGTAGCGAGATATTTATCAGGACATCTGGAAAAGGTTTGGGATACAATGGATGACCCTTACCCTTTTAGGCTAAAGGCTTTACAGGTTCTCACTTTGAGTGGGCTAAAGCCCATTCAGTGAATAGGCCCATTAAATAGTGAGTAAAGGGATGGCCCCTTTAATTAAAAAAGAAGGGAAGGGAAGACCTTCAGGGTTGCTTTCCAAAAAGAGAAATAGTTATTGTTGGCATTCTCCCTGAGTCAAGAAGGCCCAAAATATAGCCATTAAGTGGAGCTTGGGCAGGGCCTGTTGTGGTCCAATCTATGGGCTCCAGACTTAAATAGTTTTAAGTTTTGGTGACAGAAGGAAGGGCAGCCTCCAGTCATCAAAATTTACCTTCCTTTGGAGAGGAAAAGGAGAAGGAGAGGGAGAGGATGAGCTGAATTACCCAAATGCCTGGGTCCTCATTCAGGCAGCTTGGACTACTCATAGGTCGTGTTTGTCCTTTGTTTTGAAGAGGACCATGACATCAGGGATATGATGACATGACTTGCAGTTGACTTTGCTTTGAATGAGGGTTGTGCCCCTCCCTGTCCCAGGATGCAACAGGAGACCTTGGCCCGTTTAGGCTAAGGGATTTTTAGGTTCTCACTTTAAGTGAGGTAACACCCATTCAGTGAATAGACCCTTTAAATAAGTGAGTCAAGGAATGGTCCCTTTAATTAAAAAAAGTCAAACTGGGAGGTGAAGACTCTCAGGGTTGCTGGTCAAAACAGAAATAGTTACTATTGACTTTCACTGTGAGTCAAGAGGGCCCAAAATATAGCCATTAAGTGGTGGTCGGGGACCTACTGTGGTCAAATATATGAGCTGCAGAGTAAAATGAGTTTAAGGTCTTTGAGAAAAGAGGAAGGAAGGAAGGAAGGAAGGGAGGAGGAAAGGAAGGGAAGAGCGAAGGAAGGAGGGAAGGAAGGAAGGAGGGAGGGAGGGAAGGAGGCAGGGAAGGAAAGAAAGAAGGAAGGAAGGAATCTCGCAATCTAGTCAGTAAACATCAAGTTAACTGGACAGCCTTCAAAATTTACCTTCCTTTGGATAGGAGGAGAGGGAGAGGGAGAGGAAAAGGAGAAAAAAGTCATTAGATTTGGCAGTTAACTTGGGAGAGAAAAGTTTCAGTTGAATAATAACATCACAAGCCAGTAAGCCTTTAATGAATGTTTGTTGGCTTACTGACTTATATACATGTTACATTTTTTTTTTTTTGGTCTGGACCTAGGATTTTCTTAGTGGAAGAAATTTTTCTTAAGAAGTCTTCATCTACTAATTCAACTCTAAAACTTTGTTTTTTACAAATTATAATCTTACAGAGTTACCTGGAATTTTGAGAAGATAAGTGACATGGGGCAATGGCGCATTGAATAGAGCCCCAGCTCTGGAGTCAGGAGGACCTGAGTTCAAATTCAGCCTCAAAAACTTAACACTTGCTAGCTGTGTGACCTTGGGCAAGTCACTTAACCCCAATTGCCCTTCCTTTTCCCCTCCAGAAAACAAACCAAAAAAAAGATAAGTGACATTTTCAGGATCACACAGCTAGTATGTCTAGGAGGGAGAATTTAACCTTGGGCATCCTGATTCTGAGGTTCTAATCACTGTATATACTGTCTCTATATTCTGTATGTATCCATAATATACTTTGCCTATATAATGTGCGTATTGCATGCACACATAAAATATTCCTGTAATCTTGCTTTCTTTCATCTACAGTTTCTCTTTCATTTGATCCCTTCTCTCTCACATACAGACACCATCTTAGTTCAAGCCTTCATCGCTTCTTGCTCAGTTTCTTGCAGCAGCCTCTTCTTGGCTGTCTCCCTCAGTAAATGAAAAGGAGGAAAGGAGAGGAATCTTCTCCTTGCTCTTGTCAGAAGTAAAAGGGGCTATCAGCATGTTGTATATGGCTGAGTCTGAAATGACAAACTCACAAGAGGAAGAGAAAGCAGCAGAGATATTGGCCTCTTTTTTTTAAGCCAACCATTATATTCTCAGTCACTTTTCAGTCCCAATCACAATACACAGGGACAAACCAAAGGACCAGTCGTTGTGCATGTTTAGTTCCAGGTCAGAGCACCTGTAGCCCCAGCAGAAGGGGCTAATTCCCATCTATGTTTCATTAGATTGTCTGACCAATACATATAATATAGTATTTCAGAAGTAATTTGTCAGAGCAGGTAGAGGGCTGGCCTTGGAATCAGAAAAGATGGGTTCAGATCCTTCTTCTGACACCTACTGGTTGTATGACCCTAGGAAAATCAATAACTTCTTAGTGTCCCTAGAGACTTCTATAGAATTTGACCAGCTATACTCTAGGGAAACTGGTCTGTTTATTGTCATTCCAACTGAGATGTCAACTCAGTCCTATGCTTATGCACAGGCTTTCTCCTATACTTGGAAAATTTTCCCTATTTACCTCTGCATCTTACAAACCTTACCTCCTTCCAAGGTTCAGTCAAAGGGCCACCTTCAAGAAGCTTGTCCTAAATACCCCAACTGCATTCCTCCCTCTCACACACACACAATAACAGTATATTCATTTGGTAAATATTTTGTAAATCTATTTATGAACACATGCCTTTCCCACTAGAATGTACACTTCTTGAAAGAAAGACTTCTCATGTTGGTGTATGAATTTTTATGCTTTGTAGAGTGTTTGGAACATGATGCATTAATTAATTTATTTGGTATTAATTAATAAATGCCTGTTGATTAAATGAATAAGTTGGTCTGTATTGAAGTGTCTTCCCTACCCTCATGAAAGCAGAGATCCTGCTTCCCTTTCTCCAAACATTACTTTTCTTTTTTTTCAAATTTTTTACATGTAAATGGAAATTTTTTTAAAGCTTTCCTATACATATATATGATATGTATACCTATGTATATATAATATTGTCATGGTGTGACTGAATGAATGAAGCATCTGTTAAGTTTTTACTATGTGCAAAATGATACAAATGGTAAAGGAAAACAGTTCCTGCTTAAGGCCTTGCATGTAGTTAGATAAATGACCCCTTGACTTATCTATCAGTACATTTATCTGTCACAATCTACAAAGTGGGAATATGGATAGAAAGATGGATGAAATAATCATTATCAGGTACCAATTACGTGTCAGGCACTGTATTAAGAATTTTGCCAATATTTTCCCTCATAGGGTAGTTGTAAGGAAGTTATAATATACTATATAAGTGAAAATTATAACTAGAGGAGTCAAATAACTTGGACAAGGTTACATGGCAAGGAAATAATGGAACAATGACTAAAATCCAATCTTTTGATGCCTATTTGATTCAGCGTTCTTTCTTCTCTGACATGCTGTCACTCATTAGAAATAAGAATCCTTCTCTTGGTTCAAGCTGAGGTTTATGACATTATGCAGTCATAATGCAGACTTCACAGACCTTGTCCCAAAGTCATTCAACTTTAACAAAAAACATTTCTGACAATCCTTTCATCATAGACTGAGTGAAAGCTTGAGGTCATCTAGCCCATGTCCCTCTGTTCACCAGGACTACACTTTAACCAAACAAGACAGATAGATATGTTACATGCATGCTGATTGAGAGTTATCCTCTTTTTTCTCTTAAGGGCGATGACTCTTGAGAACTGGCTGTCAAGACACAATGAGGTAACCTTGATGGAAGTGTCAGTTGTAAAATTATTTAAGTGGCTACATCAAATCCAATTACCCTGTGCTGGTATAACAATACTACAAACCATTCTGAAGAGTGCTTAGGGTCAGAAATTCACAGGTATCCATTACTGAGATTAGGACATTCAGTTATAACACCTCTGAGTCAAGAACAAAATTGCATTTCTTCAAAAATTATGAGTAGTGCTCATTCTATGGAATCCCCAGCAAATTGTGCTGGATGAAGGCTCTACTTTGATTACAGACAGCCCTTCGGATGCACTTCAGTTCCATCAACATTCATTCATTAAGTGCCCACTGGGTTCCAGGTGCTGTACAAAGTCCTGAGGCTTTTTTATAATAGTCCCTTATATTCTATGGGATGGTGGAACAGCCCTTGATTCAAAAGTGAAAAAATAAGATTGAATCCCAACCACTGCTCCCTTCATAATCTTAAAAAAATTCCTTGCCCTCTCTGAGTTTCAGATTTCTCCTCCAGAGAATGGAAGGGTTGGACTAGTTCACATCTAAGGTGTTTCTCAGTTTTCAATTCTTAATGATACGATCCTATGTTCCTAATAAGAAAAGCAATTTTAAGAGGAAGGGAATGCAAGTAAGTATGGGGATGGGAAGGTAGGGGCCTCCTGAGCTGTGCTTTGAAGGGAGCTAGGGATTCTACAAAGTGAAAATGAGGAGGGAATACATTCTAGACCTAAGGGAACAAGCATTTATACAAAGGCCTAGGGGCCAGAGATGAAAAATCATGTTTGGAGAACAGATGATAAAGTCGGCTTGGATGGATAGGAGGATATATGAAAAGGAAGAAGACTACATGAAATCTGAGACAAGCTCTGGAGAGCTTTATATTCTAGGTGAAGGATGTCATATTTTATCCTTGTATCTGTGGGAGGACAGTGAAGATTTTTGAAGTAAAACAGTGACAAGATCAAGATGTGTGATAGAAAAATCGATTTGACAACATTTTTTTGAGGGGGGGCATTTCATTACTTTTAAAATGCTGAGTGGGGGAGATATTTCTGGAGTTACCTGGTAAAGTTTTATCTAAAGTTGTTACCCTGTTCATATAAGAAAAATTACAAAATTACCTTTTTTGAAGGAGTCCGACAAATAAGCAAGATGCTAACTGCTTAGAAAAATTTGTGTCATGTCCCTCTGCATGTGAAAATTCAAATACACATACACACACATATTCAGAGCATCTTATTACTGTATCATACTACCTATATGGTTAAAATAACTTTGGCTGAGCATAGTGAGTCAATTGTCAATTTTCTCTTCAGATTGAGATCTAAATAAGATGATGTAATTCTAGAGCAGGAAGAACTTAGTCTCATGTCTATTAAACATATTTAAACACTAAAATTACTCGGGGGCTCTAAAGTTAATGGGGGAAAAAAGCTTTCAATAGTAGAGAGGAAAATTTTTCATATTAGTCATTCTGCAGTATATTTGTACAAAGAAAGGAATATCACTGAATTGGCATACTACAACAGTCTTTTTTTAAAGGAAAGAACAGAATGAAAGAGTACCAGCTGTGTTTGTTAGATCAAATAGTCTTGATGGTATGAGGAACATTAACATTTTTTTTCTGTAATGTAAAAATAAAGATTAGAAGATTTTCCTCCTGATATATTTAGTTTTTTTTAGCATCTATTTTATCAATATAAAGTGCTCTTAGGCAGAAAACCTCTAGATCATACATAATCTCCTTGAGATCAGGAATTCTGTCTTTTCATCTTACTATGCCCAACATCAAGCATAATGCCTTGTACATAGTAAATGCTTGAAAATGTTTGTTCAGTCGAACAAAAAAATACTTTACCTTCTGAATAGTGCAATAGGTTTTGAAGAAATATTGTAGTTTGACAGTATTTTGTCTAATCATTTATGTTTACAAAAAAAGAGGAAAGTAAAAACAACTGGAGAAAAACAGATTTTTATTAAAAATAGAATAAATGAAAATGCAAAATACATCTTGCATACTGAATAAGCAAAACATTAGAAGAAACGCAAAGATTGTTTGAAAGGGAAAATAATGTTTTACTTAATCTTTAGTGGCTTTCATTAAGGCGTTACTTATTTAAAAATGAAAATATCAACATGAATAAGAAGAAAGGAGGATAAATAGATTTGTGTTGGTCATGGTTATAAAAATCCTGTTGAGGAAAAATATATTATATATGTGTTATATATAACACACACATATATATGCACATATGTATGTGTGTCTATATAGACCTATATCTATGTCTATACACACACATATATTTTAAGACATATAAAAAAGTCGGGGACTCTTTCTACTGCTTCTAACTTTCAGATAATCACAGAAAGTACATGCATAAGTTTTCCACAATAGCAGACTGTCTGCAGAATGGGAGGATTATAGATGTACAACTAGAAGTAACATTAAAGAACAGCATGCTTAATCATCTCATTTCCGGATGAGGAAACAGACTTGAAATATTATGTAATTTGCATAAGGTCACAGAAGTATAGACAATGTTTTAGGATAACCAAATGGAAAATGTTGTTGTTCATGTCAGCTCTTCCTGACCCCATTTGGGGTTTTCTTGGCAAAGATACGGGAGTGCTTTGCCCTTTCCTTCTCCAGATCATTTTACCTATGAGGAAACTGAGACAAAAAGGTTTTAAGAGACATGCCCAGAGTCACATAGATAGTGTCTGAGGTGATTTGAACTTAGATCCTCCTGACTCCAGGCCCAGCATTCCACCCACTCTGCACCTAGCTGCCCAAATTAAAACAACAACAACATAAAGTGATTATGTTTTCTCTTTCATATAAAGGGCAGTGTCTTACCTAAAAATAGTACCCTAGGGAGTCAATTCACTTCTGTGCTATTGCTCCCCTCGCTGGATTCATAGTCATGAAAATTTGGATTCTTGTCTTATATCTGATAAGTAATGATTGTGCGGCCCAGAACAAGTAAATTAACTTCTCTGTGCCCCTGACAACTCTGCAGACTATTCAGTTACAGGTTTAAATTGAGAGGTTTGACTGACGCAGAGCCCATTCAGTGATTTAGGCTTGGAGGCAAAGAAAGGCCTTGCTTGCTTTGCTAACAAAAGATCTGGGAGGGGATGACCCTCAGGGTCTCTAGCCAGAACAGAAAGAATTGCTATTTACATTCACTCTGAGCCAATCAGGACCCAAAGAAGTACCAAGTGGGCTTGGCCTGGATCATTGGTCAATTAATGAGAGTCAGAGTGATTTGGGTTGAATGTCTGGTCCTTAAAAAAGAAATCTAGATGGATATCTTGGAAGGTTTAAGAAATCATAAAAAGACCCTGTGGGTCTTCCCCTCCCAGATGGCTTTTTTTTTTGACTAGCTAAAAGAGGACATTCTTAGCCTCCTTTCTTATCTTAACCTTAATCACCAAATGGGCATTGGCTCAGTCAAACTGAGATCTGTTAAAGACCTTATGTTAAAAAGGCCAAGGTCTCCCACTGAATCCAGGGCCATCTCCAGTCATCCTGATCTATATCTTACCACTGGACCAAGATAGCTCCTGAGGAGAAAGTGAGGCTGGTGACTTTGCACATAGTCCTTCTCACTTAAATCCAATTCACTTGCATGTCATAGAATCACCTCACTGATGTCATGGTCCTTTCCAAGAAGGAAGGACAATAATGAATTGAGAGTGGGAGTCGATGTACATGGAGTTCCAGATACCAATGAAATCACAGGACAGAAATGTAAAAAAAAAAAAAAAAGAGCATTACACTCCATACCCATGCCTCATGACCCCCAAGCACAAACACACATCTGTAATTTACTGTGTGTGGGGACCCCAAAAATCCCCTACCCAGAAAAATTAAAAGTCAAAGGTATCTTAAGGAAGGAACAGGAAGTTTATTCAGTTCTCATGAAAAGAAGGCATCCCTTCCACCAGTATGAACCAGCAGAATGAGGTGTATTGCAAAAGATAGAATAAGAATTTATACCCTAACACAATCAAGCCTCCCCCCCCCCCCTTCTTCCATTGGCTGGGAGGCGGGCTCTAAGTCTTGTTTCGAAACCTAACCCAATGGCAGATAACAAAGAAGCCCACGACTGTCTTCTGTTGTCTGGGAGGCAGGACAGGGAACCAAGATATTGTTCATATCTTTATTTGGTAGACACTAAAGCAAGGGAGGGAAAACGGTCACAAGCAAGGGTGGAGGTGGAAAACCTCTCAAGGGGCCTAATGCTGATAAAACAAGGGTAGAGGTTGAAAGACCCTTGAAGGGAGCCTAATGCTGATGTGGCAGAAGTAAAGGGTGGGGGGGGGAAGGGTCAAATCAAAATTCCTGCTTGCTCCCACAAAACCTATGGGCTGAGAAGTTTTCATCTTTCTCATTCAACTGCCACCTACCATTACTTTTTATCATGACCCATTCAGGGAGCTACCTTAAAAGTATCCTTAAGGGGCAGCTAGGTGGAGCAGTGAATAGAGCACTGGCCCTGGAGTCAGGAGGACCTGAGTTCAAATGCGGCCCTCAGACACTTAACACAAAAAAACTAGCCATGTGACCTTCGGCAAGTCACTTAACCCCAATTGCCCTCCAAAAAAGAAAAAAAAAAACAGTATCCTTAAATCCAATCCAGAAACAAAAAGCCAAAACAGGACAGATTTTTAAGCATAGTGATTGGGGAAACATTCTAAATCACAGTGATACAAATCCACTAATTCCATGTTATCAGGATGTCGCTCAGTAACATTATCATGTCATCCATAAAGAATGTATATGGTTATTAAGGTTGAAAACCATTACATCTCAACCTGGCTAATGCCAAATATGTCAGATCAAGCCTATTCCTCAAAGGCATCTCCGGGGAATTTAATTTTTCTATTTGTAGAATGAGTACATGGTAAATAGACTTACTTGTCAATATTCCTTAATTGACAAAGGGAAACCTAAATGAGCACAAAATTGAATATACAATATGTGCAAAAATGAGAAAGCAAGCATGAACTGCATTTGGAAGCTGTGCAATTTGTATTCATTAGAAATTTATCAACAGAGGAATAGCCAATTGAAAAAGAACTATCATTGAGGATAAAATTTTTGGTTCAGTTAGCCAGGTCTCTATCAGTTGTAGTAAAAAGTATCTCAGATCTGGTTGGCTTTTTATTTTCATAGTTAGTGTATACTACTAATAATGCCAAGATCTTAGGTTAATGGTCTAAATGGGTCAAGAAGCTTCACTTCATTTCTTGAAATCTGTGCCACTGGTTATAGTGAGAACACAGCAAAATTGTCAACAGATGGACTTGAATCTATCCTTAGTCTTGGAAAAACAATTCAAAGTACATTTTCCAGTGACTGAGTCAGTAGTCATATCAATGATTGTATAGAATTTGCTTGTTCAATTTAAAGGTTAAATGTAGTATATGTTCCAAGATGCCAATCCCAACTCCTGCTTGATTCGTAGTATTCTTAGATGATAGCTAAAATTATATCTCTGAGGGTTCTAAGGATAGGTTTGATGGATTGGGAAGGAAATAAGCATTTATTAATCACCTATTATGTATGTACCAGAGACTATACCAAGTGCTTTATATTATTTCATTTGATCCTCACGATAAACCTTTGATGTAGATGGCTTAGGAAGGGTTTCTTTTGTAATAATCTAAAGTAGGTTCAGATTAGTGCTAGTTATGACTCCCCTGCAGTAGTCACATAATTTGTATTTGCACTGCATATTTACATTAGACTAAGAATAATTACCATATTTTATATAACTATAACTTTGAATTGTGCAAATTTGAATACATTTTTTTTTTAAGCAATCAGGGTTAAGTACCTTGCTCAAGGTTACATGGCCAGTTATTTCTGGGCGTGGTGCTGAGTGTCTGAGCCCGGGATTCGATCTCCAGGTCGTCCCAACACTGGAGCCGGTGCTCTTACTCGCTGTGCTACCTGGCCGCCCCTTGAATACATTTAACTATTATAAATGATTCATTATTTGCACTAATCACAAACCTAACTGTAGTTCAAAATTCCCTACCGTAATTATTGGTTCATATCAAATTTAACCTTCTTTTAGAATAGGACATTGACTATGTTTGCATAATTAATTAAAAATACATACATCACCCCAAAGCCTGTAACGCGTTCTCTCAGCAGTATCTACACACAGAACCCAAGGAAAGTTGGTCAAACTCAGTGATCTCACGTGGCAAACAGATGAAATTCACAGTTTCTGGAAATCTCTTTTCTAGAGTATTCAAAATATCATTTTCATGCAAAGGTTTAGCTTTTCTGCTGTTTTCTTTGGAGAAGTGAGAAAATATACCCTGGATCCCCTGTTGTCTTGATGTAGACACTGCTATCAGCTGATGGAGGAAAGCATAGGACACTTACTGATTGAAAGATGGGAATTCCTGTATTTTCCAAAGTTCATGAGATCCTCATTTGGTAAAGGAGGTTGAGGGTAGGAGAAGAGATCAAGACAGAAACAAAGGACCCAAGTCTCTGCTTCGCCCTTCTTCCACCAATCAGTTCCTTCAGAGGGGGATTTGGCTCAAACACTATCTATTCTGTGATTGCTGAATTTATTTTTCCTGAAAAGTCATGGATATTCTATATGCTACCCATGGGGTAGGATCAAGTATCCTAAGCAAATATGAATTAATTTGCTTTATAAGCAAATCATTTTATAAGCATTATCACTGTAGTGCACTGGTTTTCAATGTTTGGTCCAGAAACTCCTGGAGATACCCAAGGGTCTGCCAAGAGGACCACAAGGTTAAAACTATATTCTTTTTTTTTTTTGCTTTTTTTGGAGCAGGGAAAGCAGGGAAATCATGGTTAAGTGACTTGTCCAAGGTCACACAGCTAGGAAGTGACAAGTGTCTGAGGTCAAATTTGAACTCAGGTCCTCCTGACTCCAGGGCCAGTGCTCTGTGACACAGTGACACTGTGCCACCTAACAGTCCCAAACCTATGTTCTTATTAATAGTAATAATTTTAAAGTCTTAATACAGTAAATATTGATTAATATAATTATCATAAACAAAATCTCTTTAGACTCTTCAGTAATGTTTATAAATGTGAAGGAATCCTGAAAATGAAAAGTTTGAGAACCTCTGTGTAGTTTATGCAAGGACTTTACATACTTAGTCTACACTCTAAAATCTTTTGTTGATATCAATTGAATAAGAAGTATTTTGCTTTGCTCACATGTCTGATTTGGGCAAATGTTTAAGGTTACCAAGAGATTTATCTTTGGGAAAGGAATGATATGGAAAAAATGATGTTATGCAGTCTTTCATGTACATAATTAAAGGAAATTTATATTGTACTTATAAGCAATTAGCACTTATTTCTGTTTTCCTGAAATAAATTGTGTATAAGCTTCAAATCCCTTTTTTTATAGATTAAGTTTTTGAGAAAGGTATAGAAAATTAGATTCTGTAGCAATAAAGCAAAGGAATAAATGTGGAGAAAATGGTTGCCACATGATTAACCATATATTTATGATTACAGAATTATGGACTCTCAAAGCTAGTCAGGCCAAGGAGGTCCTTAATAGAAATCCTTTCATGACATCACTGAGAAGGAATGATTTATCCTCCACTTGAATATACCCTTTTATGGACAACTGTTTACTTAAGGCAATTACTTTTAAGACACTTTTGGAAAATTTTCACTTTTGAGGAACATTTTTTCTTATTCAGAAAATTAAAACTTCTGTTCCTTTTTCCTACTTCTGTCTTCTGGGACAAAGTAAAATAAACCTAATTCCCTTTCCAAGTGATAGTCTTTCATGTCTTTGTATTCCTGATAAAGGCTTTTTTCCCCCAGACTAAATATTCCTAGCTCCTCCAGCTGATGTAGGTATGATCAGCTAATCAATCAACAAACATATAGCAAGTCTTCCTATATGCCAAGCATTGTGCTAAATGGTGGGGATAAACAGAAAGGGGGTCGGAGGGGCATTCCCTACACTCTAGGAGTTTAATTTCTAGAGTGGAGTCTACATAATTAGATTCAAAGTACATAACTAGTAGTTGAAAGGTAACCTTGGAAGAGAAAACACTAGCATCTGAAAAGACTTGGAAAGAACTCCTGAAAAAATAGATGGATTTTGAATTGAGTATGGAAGGAAGCCAGGAATTTCAAAAGGCAGAGATGGCAAAGTACTCCAGGCAGTAGAAAACAGCCAGTTCAAAGGTAACATTTCTAGTTTCTTTGTTCTTGTGGTCATTCCCCTCTGGATTATCTTAGCTTATTTTCCCCTCTGAAGCCTCCTTTCCTTATGACTTTCCTATTACTGTCAAAGGTACTATCATCCAGGCTCACTCAATAGCTAAGGTGTCATCCTTAACTCCCCACCCTCTCTCATACCACGTATCCAATCTCTTACCAAGAACTGTTGATTTTGGCTGTTATATATACCACTTGTTCTCTGCTGATAAGAGAAAATCCGTAGTGCAGAACCTGGTCACCTTATGTTTGGACTATTGCGATAGTTGGGGGCAGTTAGGTGGTACAGTAGGTAGAATGCCAGGCCTGGAGTCAAGAAGACTCATCTTCATGAGTTCAAATCAGGCCTCAGACATGTACCACTTGTGTGACTCTGGGCAAGTCACTTAACCCAGTTTGCCTCAGTTTCCCCATCTGTAAAATGAGCTGGAGAAGGAAATGGCAAACCACTCAAGAATCTTTGCTAAGAAAATCCCAAATGGGTTATGGAGAATTGGTCATGACTGAAATAATTTAACAAAAACAAAAATTGCATGAACCTGCTGGTTGGTTACCTGCTACAAGTCTCTTCCCTTTTCAATCCATTCTTCCTCAGTAAAGAGGTACTCCTGAATGCAGATGTAACCCTATTCCTCACTATTCAATAAATTCCTATGGCTCCCTATGATCTCAAGGATTAAATATAAAATCTACTCTTTGTTTGAAGTCTTTCATAACCTGCCATCTCCCTCCAAGTTTCCAATCATCTGATATTTTACTCTCTCCAATTTTGACATCCAGTGACACTGGCCTCTTTGTTTGTCCTCAAATAAGACACTCATCACCAGATTTTGGGCATTATTCCTGGCCTTCTCCCGTGCTTGGAATGCTCCTTTCTTCCTTCTGCCTTCATTCAAGGACAAGCTAAAATATTATCTTCTATGGAATGCCTACCTTGATTCTAGTTCCTTCTCCCCAGGGATTCTTTTGATTTTATTCTGTATGTAGTTCATGTGTACATAGCTGATTGCATATTATCTCCTCCTATGAGATTATAAGCTCCTAGAGGAAAGGAACTATCTTTCGCCTTTCTTTGTATCTTTGCTACTCAGCACATTGCCTGGCACATAGTAAGCCCTGAATGGTTGTTTATTGACTGACTGTTCCTCCACGAACTGAATATATTTTTTCAGATATTTTCTAACAAAGGAAGAAGATATTGTGATCTTTTCTTTGTTTTAACGTGCTGTCAAAGGGAGCAAATACTAGTCTGAGCTACCAGAGGTTTTGGGAAACCATCCTAGCCAGGAGTGACAACAGTAGGGAAATCCTAATGGAGAAGCAGTGGGAAGATTAGAAGACATTCCTGTCAGGATCCATAGTAAGACACTTGGGGGAAATCATCAACTCAGTATTTGGCTGAGAGTCACAAGTTTTTGCATCTATGCTAACTCAATTTTAATTCTGTAACATTTATTGCATACCTAATATTTTTCTAGCACTATGCTATATATTATGAGAAAAACAAAAGACTTACTAGATAGACTTTGCCCACTGAGAAAGTAAAACAAGCCTAATGCACCTATTATAGTTGTAGGCACATGGTAGAAATATCTTATTTAGTTCTTTAATTGTTTTAGGAAATAGATGCTATTCTTTTCAATGACTATAATAATTTTACCTTGGGAATATAACACATGACAGAAAGAAAAATTGCAATAATTCATATAAATTCTATCTATGAGCATGTGATTAGCTGTTATTTTTAAAAAGTGTTCTGTTCTGATTTAAATTTCATGTAGAAAGACACTCAACTACATTCCAGGCCCTTACACAAATGCATAAAATATTTTTTTTTCTTCTTTAATTGTATGATTAGGATATCTTCTGTATACCATTAAATAAATTTGTTGTAAAAATTTCCAGATAGCTATATAATAAGTTAAACTTTACAAGTATATCTTCTATTTTTCCATAGTAACTAAAAGGTTTGGACACTTGATACCAAATGGAAAAAAAGTGGTTGATTTTACTTTAGCATGTTATACTTGAAGAAGCAAATAATTCACTTCTTTGTGATAAAAGCTTTAAATTACCCTGAACAGATTTAAAATTATTTTAAAATCAAGTAAATTATGATAAGGACATTAAAAAAATTTATCCCCAAACCCATCTCAAATATTTTGCTTTAAAAAATAATTAACATCCTGCAAAATACCTTCATTTAATATACTCTAAACATTGGCCAAAAAACAAAAGGGTGAATACATTGTTTTTAGATTTTCACAAGGAATTAGAACAGAGAATTAGACAGATAAGACCAAAAAAGACAACATGGTAGACTATGAAAAGCCATCCTTTCTCAATAATTCCATCCCCTATTCCTCCCACCCTTACCCTTGTTTGCCTCTGATGCACATTTGTCTGTTATGTGTTCTGCCCTAGCCTATGACTCATTGTTTCTCTGTTGGACCTGTCTTCTTGCTTCGTTAAATCAAGATACCTTTTCTTATTCAGAGATATCCCTTGTTCTACAGGACACCCCAACCCCTCCCTTACAATCACCTCAGGGTTTGGACATGCTTATTTGTTCACCATAAAATTGGCACTATAATCCCAGCTACCCCTTCTACCCAAATTGAAATGGCAGACTTTTAGGAGCCCTCCTTTTTTTTCTGACTCCAATAAATTATCCTACCATGGTCCTTTAACTCCAAAAATACTGTGTTTCCTATAGATTATGATTTAGTGAATTGGCTTCCATTAAAGTGTTCAAAATGTACATTTTGTTTTTGAAATGCAAGAGTAATAGACTGAAGGTAGAATATAATTTCCTAAAGGGCAGGTACCATTTAGTTTTTGCCTTTATATCCCCAGGACCTTACATGGTACTTCAAATGTAGTAGGCATTTAAAAGAAAAAAAAAGTTTATTGACTTTAGAAACCTTTTTTCTAAGAGTATTCAACATTAAAAGAATTACAGCTGTGTTATATTTCCATAATGAGGATTATATGACCCAAACTTTGCTGTATTACATTTCTGTTTGGGTTGTTTTTGTAATAACAATGAGGAATAACCTAAAGCATTTTATTGGGTTTTTAAAATAATAATAGTTATCATTTATATAGTGCTTTAAATTTGGAAAAGTACTTTTTTTCATTTTATCCCCACAACAAGCCTGTGAGGAAGGTGCTATCATTATTCTCATTTTATAACTGAAGAAACTAAAGCATATTGATTGTGACTTGTCCAGCGTCCCTCAGCTAATAAGTGTCCAAGGTCTGATTTGCACTCAGATCTTCCTTATTCCAGGCCCACCATTCTTTCATTGTGCTACTTAGCTGTATCCATTGATGAGTATAGATAAGCATTGTTTTTTAAAGGCTCACTATCACTGGTATTCAGAGAAAGGAAAAACTGGAAAGAAAGACAACTAATGTAACCATGAAAGGATTATTTTGAGAATTGCTGAAATAATTCTGAGGTGAATTATTATTCAACATCTACTGAGTACCTTATGGAAACATTATTATGCCTTTCAACACAAAAATTAATAAAAGAGAGAGTTGCCAAGTACAGTGGGAAGGAATATATGGACTGAGCCAGGATACCTGAAATCGTTTTGACTCTCCCAATTAAAAAAAAAAATACTGCTTCTTCTTCATATAATAAAGATGATATGATTTTTTAGTATCATTATATAAAGATTATTTTCCCTCTGTTTTTTTAGGTTACAATGAGAGTTGAAATAAGGCACAATGAAAGGAGCATTGAACTTTCATCAACAGAGGTGAAATTAAACCTTGATTGCTCCTAACTCTCTTTTCAACCTTGACTAAGTTATTTAACACTCACCAAAGTGTCCTTACTTGTAGTACAAGGGGATGTAGCAAGATCTTGAAAGTCACTTCCTGAGTGGAGCTTCAGTCCCCTAAATAGGTGGCACAGTGAACAGAACACTGAACCTGAACTCAGTTCAAATCAGACCTCAGATATTTGCTATCTATGGGATTCTGGGCAAATCATTTGATCTTTGCCTTAGTTTCCTTATCTGTAAAAAGGAGATTATAATAGCACCTACCTCGCAGGATTGTTGAGAGGATAAAATGAGATAATAATTATAAGTTACTTGGCACAGTGCCTAGCATGTGGTAGGTGTTTCTTAAAAGTTTGTTAAAGTTGTTATAATCATCATCATCATCATCATTATTGTTATACTACAAGATTATAATTGTAAAGTACCTAGAAGAGTGTATGGCACATAATAAGTGCTATATAAATGTTGCTATTAGATGTAATGTATTAATATTAGTATATTAATATAATAACAATACAATAATATTACATTATAATAGTATATTAATATAAAAATAATGTGATATAAATATTACTATACTCTATATAATATATTCTGTACAATATATTATATAGAATATAGTAATTATATACAATATATTATATATAATGCATTATATACAATATGTTATATATAATGCATTATATATAATATACTAATTATATATAATATAAATGCTATATAAATGTTACTATTAGATATAGTGTATTAATATTAATATGAATATATTAGTATAATAATATTAATACAATAATATCACATTATAATAATATAATAATAATGTGATATAAATATTACTATTGGAGGAGTAACACAATTAGGTCTATGTTTTGGGACTATCACTTTGGCAGCTGTATGGAAGATGGATAGAAGAGTTGGGACAGGCTGGATATGGAGAAACTGATCACAAAATGAAGAAAATAATCTAGGCAAGAGGTGCTAAATGGTCATGTGAGAGGAGAGAAGTGGATGGGCAAAAGATGTGGACATTTAGTCAATAGGACTTGACAACTGATTGGACATGGGTGAATAGGAGTGAGAGAGATTAACTAGTAAAGGTTAACTCTAAACTTTCAAATCTCAGTGCCTAAAAGGATGCTGGCAGCACCAATACACATGGGGAAATTTTTTTTTAAAGGGGTCATGAGGGGAAAGGAATGAGTGGGTAATAAAGTAACGGGGGTCAGGAAAAAGAGGAGAGCTTTGTGTCTAGATGTAAGAATTGTTGGGAGAGATTATTATTGAAGAGTGGGTACTAATTAACTCAAGAGAGAGACAGAGAGAGAGACACAGAGACAGAGAGACAAATAGAAACAGAGAGACAGAGACAGGTTATGGGGAAGACGAAGGCCAGGACTGGAGTCCTTTGTATCCCCTAATATCTAATACTGTGAATATATTGTGCCAAGATAATCAATAAATACACAAATACCAAAGGGTTTATGATTTCATTAGTGTGAAATCACTGATGAAAAACCACTTCTGGGGGTGGCTAGGTGGCACAGTGAGTAAGAACACCAGCTCCAGAGTCGGGAGGACCTGAGATCGGTTCCAGCCTCAGATACTTAACACCCACAAAAAAAACTGGCCTTGTAACTTTGGGCCACTTCTGTGGCAAGTCCGTCCATTTAAGGAGGCAAACCCTAGAAAGCTGCTTAAGGCTCAAAGTGATTTGTCCAGGGTTTCATAGTTTTCAAGTGTCACATGTGGGATTTAAATATCTGTTTCCAGTTTGAGAAACCCCTTCTCTCCCTGCCCCTGCCTTCTACCACCAAACTATGCTGCTAATTCATGTAATGAATATATTTTAATAGAATCATACAGAATTTTTAAAAAATATTAAACTATTTATCTCTTTCTATGGGAAGAAGATAGATGTAACTTTTCAGAACTTTATTATTAATAGGACAGTTAGAATAATTCTCCATAGAAACATTGTGGGAGTAATTCAGTTATTTTGTGGTAACATTAAAAAAAAAGGAATAGGTAAGAAAGAGGAATACCCTGGGAAAAGGGTTAAGGAAGAAGAAGAATGGGGAAAATTATGGCATATAAAATTGGTACAAAAGCTTTTATAGTGGAGGGGAAAATGGTATGGGGTAGTGGGCAACACTTGAACCTCACTCACATCTAAATTGGTTCAATCATGTGTGTGTGTGTGTGTGTGTCTGTGTGTGCGCACACACACATTCAATTGGCAATAGAAATCTGTGTTACCCAACAGGGAAGAAGAAAGGAATGGGTATGGGGTATGATAAAAGGAAGGGAAGACAAAAGAAGGCAGAGGTCAAAAGCAAAATAGACTTTAGGGACACAATAAAAAGAGAGAGAAGGATAAACAGAAGAAAATAGGATAAAGAGAAATGTATAGGTAATAATCCTAACCATGAATGTGAATGGGATGAATTCACCCCTAAAACAGAAGCAAATACCAGACTGGATTAGAAACCAGAATCCAACAATATTTTGTTTACAAAACAGAAAGAAGTATACAGAGATTGAAAATATATGACTGGAACAAAATCTATTATGCTTCTGCTGAAGTAAAAAAAGCAGGGGTAGTGATTATGATCTCAGAAAAAGTAAAAGCAAAAATGCTACACTTTGCTTAAGTGAACCATAGACAATAAATTAATAACAATACCAAAATACATATGCACCAGATATTATTGTATTCAAATTCTTAAAGAAAAAGTTAAATGAATTAGAGGAGGAAATATATAATAAAACTATAATAGTGGGGAATTTCAACTTCAACTCCCAGATCTAGATAAATCTAACCATAAAATAAACAAGAAAGAAATTAAGGAGATGAATAGAATTTTAGCTCAAGGTACATGGCACCTTGACAAAAATGAACCATGCATTAAAGCATAATATCCTCATAAACAAATGGAGAAAAGCAGAAATATTAAATGCACCCAATTCAGACCATAATTATTTTTAACAAAATGCCATGGAAGCATATATTAAAATTTAATTGGAAACTAAATCTAATCCTAAAGAATGAGTAGGTCAAAGAACAAGTAATAGAAGAGAACAAAGAAGAAATCATTAAAGTGATTGATAATGGAGAGACAGTATTCCAAAATGTGTGAAATGCAGCCAAAACAGTATTTAGGGGAAATTGTATATCTCTAAGCCTGTACATCAACAAAAGAAAGAAGGAGGATATGAGTTAATTAGGTATGCAAATAAAAAAAATTGAAAAAGAACAAATAAAATTCCCCAATTAAATGGCAAAATAGAATTGAAAGTAATAAAGAAAGAGCTAATAAATAAAACTAAGATATGTGTTTATGGGAGGAGGGACAATGAAATAGACAATTCATTGATTGCTTTGAATTTTTAAAAAGATGAGTAAAACCATTAAAAATGAAAGCGGTGGATTTACCACTAATGAAGAGGAAATTAAAGCAATTATTAATAGTTGTTTTGCCCAATTATGTGCTAGTAAAACTGATAATCTAAGTGAAATGGCTGGATAGTTACCAAAAATATATAAGCTTCTCAGATTAATAAAAGAGTAAATCAAATACTTAAATAGCCCTATTTAGTAAAATTCAGAGAGGGCATCTAGGTGGTGCAGTTAATAGAACACTGGTCCTGGATTCAGGAGGACCTAAGTTCAAGCCCAGGCTCAGACACTTAACACTTACTAGTTATGTGACTTTTTGCAAGTCACTTAACTCCAATTACCCTGCCTTCCCCCCTCAAAAAAAAAAAAAAAAACAGGGACTAGAAAAATTCAACCATTAATGAACTACCTAAGAAAAAACATGCCACAAACCAAGTGAATTCTATCAAACATTTAAGGAGCCATTGAACTTAATACTATATAAACTATTTGAAAATATAGGGAAAGGAGTCCTACCAAATTCTTTTTTATGACCCAAATATGTTTTTGATTTGCTAAATCAGGGAGAGCAAAAACACAGAAAGAAAAATGTAAACCCCTTTCCTTACTGAATATCAATGCAAAAATTTTTAAATAAAATACTAGCAAGGAGATTAGATCAATAGATCACCAAGATCATAACTCTTGTTTCCTATGGATGAGAGAGTAAGCTCTGTGGTTAGATATCTCTGTGGGTGTGGATCAAGGTGTGAGAGAGATATGTGAATGTGAGTCTTTATATGCCTGTGTGATCCAGGCTTCCCTTGCCAACCCAGGTTCCTCCCCAGGTTCCACAACCAGGTTCCCCCACTCTAGGCAATCCATATTTCTTTGACCATGTCCATTCTCCCCCTATGTTTGCTCTGCAGTTTGTGGTGGGGTGGGGGATCCTGTCCCTTTCCAGTATAATATCCATTCCTATTTAAAACACACTTACACACAAACACATGCAAAAGCAAAAAAAAAAAAGCATATGAATAAATGGAGCTAGCAAAATAACAATGAAAGTTATCTAGACTAACAAAAGATCAAGAATACTAGGAATCAAATCCAAGTGTAGATACTGAGCACCACACCCAGAAATAATTGGCCATGTAACCTTGATCAAGTTACTTAACCCCGATTGCTTAAAAAATAAAATTTATAAAAGGGCAGGTAGGTGGCCCAGTGAGTAAAGCACTGGCCCTGGAATCAGGAGCATGTGTAACCTTGGGCAAGTTACTTAACCCCAATTGCCCTCCAGAAGGGGAAAAAAAAAAGATCAAGAATATCAAGGTAATCAATGAAAAAAAATGTGAATAAATGTGGCCTAGCAATTTCAGATTTCAAACAATATTAGGAAGTACTAATTATGTATTGATCATCAAACAAGTCTGGTACTGGTTAAGAAATAGAGTGATGAATCAGTGAAATAGATTAAGTACATAACACACAGTAGTAAATGACTGTGGCAATCTAAAGTTCAATAAACCAAGATGAAAGCTTCTGGGACAAGAACTCACTATTTCACAAAATAATTGCTTTGAAAACTAAAAACAATTTAGAAAAACTAGGCTCAGATTAACATTTCACATTCTGTAAAATAAAAGGTCAAAATGAATTTAGATATAAAGGGTAATATAAGATTTAGACATAAAGGGTAATATCATAAGAAAATAATGGGGTATAAGAAAATGTATCCGTCAGATATATAGATAATGGAAGATTTTATGACCAAACTAGGGATAGGGAGAGTCACTAGAAGTGAAATAGATCATTTTGATTACATGAGATTAAAATGCTTTTGTACAAGCAAAATCAATGCAACCAAAATTAGAAGGAAAATAGGAAACTGGGAAACATTTACAAGTTTCTCTGATAAAGGCCTCATTTCTCAAACATGTATGAAACTGAATGAAATTTATAAAAATAAGAGCCATTCCCCATTTGACAAATGGATATGAAAAAGAAGAAATCAAAGTTATCAAGTCACATTAAAAAAATACCCTCTAAATTGGGGCAGAGCCAAGATGGTGGAATAAAAGCAAGAACTTGCCTGAGCTTCCACTCCAACCACTTCCAATACCTGTAGAAAAAATGACTCTAAAATTTTTTTAGAGCTACAGAACCCACAAAGTGACAGAGAGAAACAAATCTCCCACTAAAAGCAGCCTAGCAGGCCAACAAACAGGGTGTATCACACTGGGCTAGGAGACCAGAACAGCCCCTCATGAGCCTCATGGGCTCAGACTTGGGGCAGTTCCAACCAATACCACAGATGGCTGGAGCAGACTTCAGGACAGTGAATCACCAATAGCTATGGAGGTTTCGAGACTTCTCAACCCTTAAGGCACTAAACAGAAGCAAAATGTCAGTAGAGAACTCTGTTGGAATTGGATGACAGAAAAGCACAGTCCAGCACCTGCCCTTGGGGTGGCAGAGGTGGTGGAGGGACAGTGGCTGCAACTGCTGCTGCATGATTGCTTCTGGAGCTCCTGGACTGCAGATCATAGGGGTCCATGTGACCATTCAGAGAGTAATCACTCTTGCTTTGACCTGCTGGGATCCAGGTCACAGTCTTGGGTGGCGGTCCTGGGTTAAGGAAAGCAAATGTGCATGAACTTATGGTGCCTGTAGAAAGGGAGCCTTCCTCATAGCTCTGACAACAGCTCTGACAACTGCAAAAATTCCAGGAATTTGGGACACAACTCTCTCCGCTATGAAAGCAGAGTCCTACCATGGCAGAGAGCTCTACAGTCAAGTAATTGGCTGGCAAGATGAGCAAACAGAGGAAGCATAATGAGACCATAGAATCTTTTGGGGAGGATGAAAAGGATCAAACAAAACATGGAATGAGAAGAAGACAACAAAGTCAAAACTCCTGTATCAAAATCTTCCAAGAAAAATATGAATTGGTTTCAGGCCATGGAGGAGCTGAAGAAGGATTTTGAAAATCAAGTAGGAGAAGTGGAGGAAAAATTGGGAAGAGAAGTGAAAATAATGCAAAAAAAAAAAATCATGGAATGCAAGTCAACAGCCTGATTGAAGAAAATCACACTTTAAAAATTGACTAACTCAAAGGGCAAAAGAGGCCCAAAAAGTCAATGAGGAAAGGAATGCCTTAAAAAGTACAATTTACCAGATGAAAAAGGAATTTCAAAAACTCACTGAAGAGAATAATTCCTTCAAAATTAGATTGGAGCAAATGGAAGCTAATGACTTTATGAGAAATCAAAATATAATAAAACAGATCCAAACAAATGAAAAAATAGAAGGTAATGTGAAATAGCTCATTGGAAAAAAAAAACTGACCTGGAAAAATAGATCCATCATCAAAAAAAGAGCCTAGAAATTATCTTTCAAGAAATTCTCAAGGAAAATTGCCCTGAGAGGGCAAAATAGAATTGAAAGATTTCACTGATCACCTCTTGAAAAAGATCCCAAAATGAAAAACTCCTAGGAATATCATAGCCAAATTCCAGTGTTCCCAGGTCAAAGAGAAAATATTACAAGTTGTCAGGAAGAAACAATTTGAGTATTGTGAAAACACAATCAGGATAACACAAGATATAGCAGCTTCTACATTATAGGATTGAAGGGCTTAGAATATGATATTCTGGAGGTCGAAGGAGCTAGAATTAAAACCAAGAATCAATCACCTACCCAGAAAAACCGAGTATAATGCTTCAAGGGAAAATGTGGTTATTCAATGAAAGAGGGAACTTTTAAGCATTCTTAATGAAAAAACCAGAGCTGAACAGAAAATATGACTTTCAAATACAAGAAACAAGAGAAGCATGAGAAAGTAAACAGGAAAGAAAAATCATAAGGAATTTATTAAAGTTGAATTATTTACATTCCTACATGGAAAAGCAATAATTGTAACTCATGAGACTTTTCTCAGTATGAGGAGACTTGAAGAGAATATATATGTTATGTTTGTATAGGAGGGTGTATGTGTGCATATATGGTGTTTGTGTGTGTGCATGTGCATATATGTATATATGTGTATACATAGACATAGGGCACAGCATGAATTGAATATAAATGGATGATGTCTTAAAAATAAAATTAAAAAGTGAGAGGGGAATATATTGGGAGGAGGAAGGGAGAGATAGAATAGGGTAAATTATATAAAAGAGGAAAAAGAAAACGGTTAAAATGGAGGGGAAGAGCAGGAAGGTGAAAGGGAATGGGTCAACCTTACTCTCATTGAATTTGACTTATGGACAGAATAACATACACACTTAATTGGGTATCTTACCCTGTAGGAAAGTAGGGGGAGAGGGGGTAAGAAGGGGGATGATAGAAGGGAGGATAGTTTAGAGGAGGGGATAGTTAGAAGCAAAAAAAAAAAGGGACAGGGTCAAAGTAGAAAGTAGAATAAGTGGGGAGAGGGATAGGATGGAGGAAAATACAATTAGTCTCACAATATAACTACTATGGAAACATTTGGTTTAACTACACATATACAATCTATATTGAATTGCTTGTCTTCCCAGTGGGGGTGGGATAGGAGGGAAGAAGGAAAGAATCTGGAACTCAAAGTTTTAAAAACAAATGTTAAAAAGAAAGTCTTTTTACATGCAACTGGGAACTAGGATATACTGGCACTGGAGTATAGAAATCCATCTTGCCCTACTAGAAATTAGGGTGGGAATGGGGAGGATATAAGAGAGAACAGATTGGGGGAAGGGTTATTCAGTAAGCTTGCTTTCTTAGGGTGAGGATTAAGGGAAAGATGGGGAGAAAATTTGTAACTCAAAATCTTGTGGAAATGAAGGTTGAAAACTAAAAATAATTAAATAAATTGGAAAAAATTCAAAAAATATTCCAAATCACCAATTATTAGGGAAATGCAAATTAAAGAGTCTCAAACTAATCTGTTTGACTAACATGACAGAAAAGGAAAATAACAAATATTAGAAAGAATGTAGAAAAACTGGGAAACTAAAGCATTGTTGGTGGAGTTGTGAACTCTCCTCATCATTCTGGAGGGAAAAACTGCAAATATGCCCAAAGACCTAAAAAACTATATATCCCTTTTAACCCAGTAATACCATTACTAAGTCTGTATCTCAAAGAGATTTTAAGAAAGAGAAAAAAATACTTATTTGTACAAAAATTTTATACCAACTCTTCATGGTGGCAAAGAATTAGAAACTGACGAAATTGTAAAATTGAGAGGATGCCCAGAAATAAGGAATAACTCAACAAGTGGTAGTATATGCTTGTGATGGAATATTATTTTGTTATAAGAAATGATGAGCAGGATTGTTTCAGAAAAAAACATGAGAAGACTTACATGAACTCATTCAAAGTGATGTGAGAAGAACCAGGGCATTATGGTACAATGTAACAGTAATATTGTTAGGATGATTAACTGTGAAAGATTTAGCTATTATGATCAAGACAATGATCCAAGACAATCCCAAGGGACCCATGATCAAAAATGATATCCACCTCCAGAGAGAAAACTAATGAACTCTGTATACAGATTGAAGCATACTTTTTAAAACTTTATTTTTCTTTTTTTATCTTTTACCCATGTTTTTCTCCCTAAAAAATGGCTAATGTGGAAAAGTTTTGCTTGACCTAACATGTATAATTGATACAAAATAGCTTGCCTTCTCAACAAGGAAGGAATGAAGAAGAGAATTTTGGACTAAATCTAAAAAAAAATTATTAAATTTTTACATGTCATTAGGACATTTAAAGAAACAAAAATATATTTAAAAATATTTATTGTATTAAATTGAAACTTAAATGTTTATATTTCACCAGTTTATAAAGACAAATAAGGCTCCTAACTCCATCACTTTCTCTCTCTCTCTGTCTCTCTCTCTGTCTCTCTGTCTCTCTCTGTCTCTCTCTGTCTCTCTCTTTCTCTCTGTCTCTCTCTGTCTCTCTGTCTCTCTCTCTGTCTCTCTGTCTCTCTCTCTCTGTCTCTCTGTCTCTCTCTCTCTCTCTGTCTCTCTCTGTCTCTCTGTCTCTCTGTCTCTCTCTGTCTCTCTCTGTCTCTCTCTCTCTGTGTGTCTCTCTCTCCTCTCATTCTCTCTCTATCTCTCTGTTTCTCTCCATATAAAAAAGTATAGATGTATTTGTATATCTACAAGACATATATACATATATATGTATGAATCCTCTAAAACCATGTGTAACTAAACACTTAATAAATGCTTTTTTCTATTAAAATGATGACCTACTTAACATAAATAACTGAAGAAATTCTCCCTATAAATAACTATTTATTATACCAACAATTTGGCATCATTAATAAATTGTTTCTCCTAGCCACTAGTAATATTCTTGATGAGTTTGATTTGGAAAATGGCACAGAGAATATTTCAGGCAAACATTGCACTTAGCTATTACATTCTCTAGAGAAATAAGGATTCTGCAGTTATATAAATCAAGATATGAAAATCAAAGCAGTATCACAGTTGTTCATCTCTGCAGTTAACTAAAGTCCTTAGGTTTCCAGAGTTAGCTTTGTTCTCAAATTTTTCAGTCATGTGCTGAATTAATTCATTGCTTCTAATTACCATTTATGTAATAGGTTCATGGTTAGAAGTCAGTCTCTGGATCAATTACTATAATTTCAACCTTTTCCTCCTTATTAAGAAGTTCTTTCATCCTTTCAAGGTCATTGAATACAGCATACCTTATCACCATATATCAAGTCCAAGTTTATGAAATCAAAATATGATCTCTCATCCTTACTAAATCCATGTGCAATCAGGAAAGAGAGGATTTCAACTACAAAAGAAAAACAGTGTTATTGTTGTTTTTTTTTTAATCTGCTTTTGATACTATGATTACTGGTTTATTTTTTTAGTTGTCACTTGATTTTATATCCCAAAATCATGATTTGTCTTTAGATGTCATCTTGTTAAAATTTCTGCAGATTTAGATCCATCCTGATAATAACTCTATTAGAATCATAATTTTAATAAAAATTATTCCAAATGTCTAACAGAGGTAGGTAGTCTAATGTTTGTTAAAACATTATTATTTTTTTAACATTCACTTACCTTGCCCACTTATACAATAGTAAAGGAGACAAAAAGATACATTCCTGTCTGGAAAATTTTAGGGTGTCAGCTGCTCCATCTTTCCCCTCTAAGGTTATTATTCCATATATTCCGTGACTTGATGTAATTAATTATTTATGTATTTCTCTCCCTTCACAATGTTTGAAGGCAACGACCTTTTTGTCTTTTTTTTGTATACTTAGTGTTTAAACACAGTGTTTGGTACTCAGTAAGCACTCAAGAAATGCTCTTTTATTGATTAGTTTGCTAAGATTTCCAAGAGATTTGATTTGGCAAGTTCAGAAAGTAAATGTTTGATAAATTATTAGACAAGATTGCATGCATGCAGGAGATGTCATTTGAGCTGAGCCTTGAAGGAAAGAGAATCATCATGGGTCATGTGATCTGCTGTTGAAGTTTGGAGTTTAGGGGTTCTTAAGACCTAAAACTACCAACACACTGGGTCCTGCCAGATGAATTCAACTCAAACCTTCTTTCAGTCAAAGTAGAAAAAAGTTTATTAAAGATGCACCATAATGGGTGTAGATTCTTAAGGAGCCTGGGCATTTATGATGCTTTTATGGACAAGTGGGCAAGAAAAATCTGATGCAGAATGATTTTGAGCTAAATTGAATCTGAGTACCTTCATGGAGGCAAGAGGGATCTTATATACTGAAAGGTTGTGGGAGGGATCTAGAGGTGGTATAGTAGTCTGGGAGCACAGGTCTAGGGAGTCTTGAGGAGGAGTCTAAGGAGAATCTTGAGGGGACTGAGAACAGACTCCAGGAACCAAGGGAATGGGATTTTGATGAGATCAAGGGTGGGAAACAGTAGGAAGCAATCCTGAGGTAATAGACAGTGGAGGGCTAGGCTAGTTTAAAGGTAATAAATTTGGTCATAGATATTTTGATAGAATCAAGAGTGAGAGGTATCTGAGGGCTACCTGGAGATAATAGATACTAGAGGGCTAGGTTAGGTTAAGGGTAACAGAGATTCATTCATATTGATAATGTAAGGCTTTTGGCCTCTGGGGAATGCCAAATCAAGTGGTAAGATTCAAGGGGGTTCCCAGACCCTAAACTCCATCAGTGCCACTAAGAGAGCCTTAGTTGCGATAACTTTTCAGACACAACTCTTTTCATTTGTTTTGTTTTGTTTGTTTATTTTATTATATTTATTTCTTGTAAGTAGATCATCGGTCAGGAAAGAAGGAAGTCAGAAAGTAATGAGAGATATTCAGAGAGAGAAAGAAACAGAGGAGACAACCTCAAAACAGAGATAGAGCAAAGACCAGCAAGAAGCAAAGGAGGAAGGAAGAAAGGAAGGAAAATGGAAGGAAGGAAGGAAGGAAGGAAGGAAGGAAGGAAGGAAGGAAGGA
>NW_027185655.1:59124656-59165441 GCF_028583685.1 Petaurus breviceps papuanus | reverse complement strand
GGAAGGAAGGAAGGAAGGAAGGAAGGAAGGAAGGAAGGAAGGAAGGAAGGAAGGAAGGAAGGAAGGAAGGAAGGAAGAAAACCTCTATTAAACATCTTCTATGTACCAGGCACTGGGCTAAGTACATTATAATATTTTTTCATTTGATCTTCACAACAGCCCTGAGAGGTGGGTGCTATTATTATCTCAGTTTTACAGATTAAGAAATTGAGGCAGACAGAAGTTAAGTGATATGATTAGGGCCACTAGGAAGTTTCTGAGATGGGATTTAAACTCAGGTCTTCCTGACTATAGGTCCAGAGTTTTATCCACTTCACTATCCAGCTACCAAAAATCATTTTGTCTAGGCCAGGATCTACCAATGTACAAGTTCTACCCAGGGATCCTAAATTTGTTCTTGGACCAGACAGAATGAATCTAAGTCTTGCCCCCATCCCCAACCCCTGAGCCACCTCTACCACCATCAAAAACAGCAACAACAACAAAACCAAACCTAAAAACTCTCCAATTAGAGGAAAGAAGCACATGAATCAAGGCAATCTAATCATGCTGCATTTCTTATTGCCATTTAGTACATACAATCTGGTGTCAAAAGAGCTAAAAAAGTTATTTTACCAGTTACACATATATCATTAAAATCACACTTGGTCTCATATCATTCAAACCTGTTTCTATTGAGATCTAACCTTTAAAAAGTAGAGAATAGGGGTGGCTAGGTTTCACAGTGAATAGAGCACTGGCCCTGGAGTCAGGAGGACTGAGTTCAAATCCTGCTTCAGACATGTAACACAAAAAATATCTGTGAGACCTTGGGCAAGTCACTTAACCCCAAATGCCCTCCAAAAAAAGATAAAAAGTAGAGAATATATCAACATCGTTTGATCCAACATGTATAGTATTATTCTCTTCAGTGACAGAGATTATCTGTCCTGTGTGATGAGATTAAAGACAGGAGGATAGCAGCAGAATTGCCCTGTTGAAAAGTTTGGATTAAAGCATATGCATAAACAAATAAAATGTACTAAATGAGGGCAAACAAACCATTCCAGTTTGAGCCTCTTTATTTATATAGCACTTGGCTTGTGTTCCATGGTGTCAAATAGAATTATCCTTCTAATTCCTACGCAGGAATGTTTCAAAAAACAACATGATAGAATTGTACACATCCTTTTTTTATGAATCAAACCCTAATGTACTGTAGTTATGAACTTCATGCAGATTTCTTGCTGTGAAGTATTCACATAACAAATGTTCAGCTTTTATTTTATTTTGCCTATTTTTCTAACAGTTTGAACACTCATAACAATATCCCTTTATTAAATTCCCTATGTTCCCCTGCAGTTCACTATTCTGTAAAAAGGACAGATGTTTTATGAGTATATTCTCCCTTACCTGGTTTATTTAAACAGTACTTTTTAAAGCAAACTCAACAATATTTGAATAACTAAGCAATTCAACAAATGTTTATTAAGTGCTGCTAAGTACTGAGCACTGCATTGAGGTGCTGGGTGAGATACAAAGTTCAGCTATGAAACAGTCCTTGCCTTCCTGGAGCATAATAAGGGTCTAAGACACAAAAAGCATAATAAGGAACTAAGACACAAGCACAAAAAACTCTGATGCAAAATAATGCATCCTAACTGAATAAGAGAGATGTACACAAAATTCTGTGTGTTGGGAGGAAATCATTATCTGAGGTGGGTGGAAAGAGATCAAAGAAATCTTCACAGATGATGTCAATTGAGAAGTGTTTATTAAGCACCTGCTGTATACCAGGTACTTTGCTAAGCACCAGGGATGCAAAGAAAGGGGGAGGGGGACTGTCCTTGCTATGAAGGGTCTCACAATCTAATGAAGGAGAAGCATATATACATACATACATAAGTATTCATATTTACATATATTGCATGTAAACAACAAATATGCCCAATGCATGAGCACAGCTACATTCAGACAAGCTGTTTGCAAGATAAATAGGAAATAATCAAAAGGGAGAAGGCACTAGAAGTAAGGCAGACCAGTAAATGTTTTCTAGAAAAGATGCAGTCTTAGCTGGGACTTGTAGGAAGCCAGGGAAGTCTGGAGGCAAAGATGAAGAGAGAGACCATTCCCGGAATGAGGGGAAGCCAATGAAAATGATGGAAGTTCAGGACTTCAGAGGGTTGGTTTTTTTTGCCTTTTTTTTGGAGGGCAATTGGGGTTAAGTAACTTGCCCAAGGTTACACGGCAGTTGTGTGTGTGTGTGTGTGTGTGTGTGTGTGTGTGTGTGTTAAGTGTCTGAGGCTGGAACCAAACTCGAGTCCTCCTGACTCCAGAGCCAGCGCTTTTCTCAAGGTACTGCCTAGTTGCCCCAGGACTTAAGAGTTTCCTGTTTGAGAAAAAGCAAGGGGTGACATTTAACATGACTTTTAATAATGAATAGGATAACAAATTGAATTTCTTATGAAAAGCTTGGAGTTGATTTACTGTTTTCCATATTTGTCTACTTTATCATCATATACTTAAACATACAGCAAGTGTATCATCATATACTTAAACATAACCTTTGTTTGTTAATAAGAGCTACAACTAACAGCTTTGTTAAAAAGTGCTATCAGTTAGGGCAACTAGGTGAATAGAGCACTGGCCCTGGAGTCAGGAGTACCTGAGTTCAAATCCAGCCTCAAACACTTAACGCAAAAACTAGCCATGTGACCTTGGGCAAGTCACTTAACCCCAACTGCCCTCCAAAAAAAAAGTGCTATAAGTAGGGGTGGCTAGGTGGTGCAGTGAATAGAGCACTGACCCTGGAGTCAGGAGTACCTGAGTTCAAATCCAGCCTCTGACACTTGACACACTAGCCGTGTGACCTTGGGCAAGTCACTTAATCCCAATTGCCTTGCCTTTCCCCCTCCAAAAAAAAAAAAAGAAACAAAAAAAACGAAGAATTTTTTAAGTGCTATAAGTAGCATTTAAGTAGCTTTATCTGACACAGAACATAGTTGCAGTCACCTACTCATATATTTGCTTCATAATATGTCTTCATCATTCTATTTATTCTATATTTTAGACTGGGTTCATGATTTCACAACTGGAATGAATGTGTTGAATGACTAAATGGGGATTATTGATCTAAGAGCACTTGGCATAGGAGAAAAATATAGACTTTTATTTTAGTGTGTTAAGTGCACAGCTGTTTATATTTTTATCATACTGGGATTTAAAGTATTAAGTACTTTCACATTTTCTAGCCCAAAGCAGTTACAGAGCAATGAAGTGTACATAGGCTGTGGAGAACATGTGTCTACCATAGGTCATTCTGTTCCCATTCTTACCCCTTGCAGAGCTATAAGTAGCTATAATGTGGATAATTATTTAGGGACTGAAATTACCTAGATACTAAGAACACCAAAGTTATTTCTGCATGTTCGCATTATGACCTGAGATGCTAAACAATTTTAACAACTTGGAAACACAAGCAGATGGCACTTTTTTTTTCCTCTCAAGTAATCAACGTAAAGAAAAGTCTCTCTGACAAATATAGCCTTTGGTAATGTACTAGCCTGCAATGTCAGCATTGGGAAGAAGTCCAAATCCTAATAAGTTTTAAAGGATCAGACTGCTACCAATTGAACCTTACTGACACCTCTAATCTATTTGCAATAAATAACTGTAATGTATTTGTCATTAACAACCTGAGGGAAAGTGCAGATATAGAGAATTATATAATCCAGATGCATTTCTTGGCTAACCAGATTTTCCCAAGAATAATCTGCCTAAATGGATTTAGGTATAAAAAAGAGGGCTACTGCAAAAGTGTCGGGGAGTTTAATGTCCTTTATAACATGCTGCTGCTATAGAAATTAACCAGGCAGCATTTTTCATTTTCCAGACATTGATCTGTGATTAGCCTTGTTTTCAACAGGAATGAATGATGGTCCTTGTTTTTATTACTCTTTTAACCTCATATTTGAAAGATCAGAGCAAAATCTACCACAAACTAGTCTATGTATTGTTCATGTTTTGCTCTGAACCGTGTATGGACATATATCCTCAAGGAAATTTCTACAAATGAACTTTAGACAGATGGATCCAATCTTATCAGTGGGAAAGGAATATACTGCTCTCTTTTAAAGGAAACATTAATTTATTCAGGCCAATGGAGTTAATCAAAACAGATAAGAAGGGGGACACAGCTACCTTCCCACAATAGATTCTTCAGAAACCAAGAACAACTAACACTCCTAAATTGAATAGTTCTATCCCAAAACTTTTGTTATTACCTTTTTCCTTGTCTGGTTCTGACTCCTCCTCTAATGTACCTAACATCAATGTGACCTCTTCATGTTAAAGAATATGATTTATTGGAATCCTTTTATGAAGTAAAATTTCAGGAAAGAAAAAAGAAAATATAAATGACTAGATAACAAGACAGCATATTATAGTAGAAAGATTACTGGATTTGTAACTAAGATTCCAAATTTCTTATCTATGTGACTATAGACAAACTACTTTCCCTGAAGCCTCCAGTGTCTAACCTTCTCTGAAAATGAGGGAATTAGATCATCTGGTTGATTTAAGATCCCTTTCAGCCCCAATTCTAGGAGATTGTGTTTCCTGAGTTCAAGGCCAAGCCATAGGCAAATTCATGAATTGAGCATGTAGAATGTTTTGTCTAAGTTGAAAAAAATGGATTGAATGTTATGCTATAAAAGATCATAAAAGTACTACTATCTAAAGCTCACTGTCTTGTTTGTAAAGTTTGTGAATTTATATTGGTATATATTAGTCATTCATACATTTATATATGATATATAATATAGGATACGTTTATATCAGTTATACTTAGATATGCCTTAGCTATAGTACTGTGACTTTTGATCAAAAATAAATAAATTATTTTTTCATTGATAGTAGAAGACATAAAATAAATCAGAGATTTAGTGGATCTCTTCTAGGGACTATAAGCCTATAGAGGTAAAAATTAAATAAGGTGATAGATGCCCCATACCTAGTTCTAAGAAGGTTCATTAGTACTAATTGTGCTTTAGGAAACATGATACACATGACATTTTATGATGTCCTTGTGCAACCTGAAACTGATGATTCTGGATATGACCTTAATAGAAGCAAACTTTTTCAAATTGCTTAACAAATTTAAATTATCTGAAAGGGTACAAAATAGAAATAATTAATGTGATTTTTGAAATCATACCTTAGTAACAAGAGAAAATTTTCAATAAGTTCTGTCAACTCAGTGATCGGTTAAGACTGCAGAAACATGATGATGAAGCATTTTCTTCGCAAAGAAGTGACTGACCAAAGGTGCAGAATAAGATACCCAATTCCAGAGCTGGTTAATGTATAGATTTGTTTTGGATAACAAAATTTATTTGCTCATGATAGAAGATGTTTTTGTGGTGGAGAAGTTCAGTAGGAAGATGAGTGTGATGACACTGATGCTAAAAAAATGAAAAAAACAGATTTTCAATGAATCATTTAGCGATAAAAGCATAATAAAGTTTGAGAGACAAAAACAAACAAGGGAGTGTTGAAAAAGTGATGTTAAATTCTAAATCAACTTTACAAAAACAAGCTCTAAGTAATGAAGCTTTAGAAAGACACCATTGTCTTTTTCTGTTCTTCTTTGAAGAGGAAAATATTGATGTTTGTTAATATGTATCAAATTTATAAAAAGGAATTTTTAAGTTAAGAATTGGATTGAATATCATCTTACAAAAGATATAAAATGTGGCAACTACTGCCTAAAATTAAAGTTCATCTTAAATTTTGTGAATTTTATGTTAATAAACAACTCATAACTTATTTCTACCAGGTGAATATCAAAAACTTATTGAAGTTTAAATTCACATATAGGCTTAAAAATATATGCATTTCTGATTATTGTTCCTTAATAGTGCAGGACTCAATTATACATAGTCATAGAAAGTCTCAGGGAGGGACCATTGCAGTATTTTCAGGCTGCAGTTTAATCTTATAAAAAATAATATTGGGACAGCTAGGTGGCGCAGTGAATAGAGCACCAACCCTGGAGTCAGGAGGACTTGAGTTCAAATACAGCCTCAGATATTAGACATATTTGTTTTTTTTTTGGGGGGGGGGAGTTGCCTTTTTGGAGGGCAGTTGGGTTAAGTAACTTGCACAAGGTTACATGGCTAGTTTTTTTTTTTTGTGTGGGTGTTAAGTATCTGAGGCCAGAACTGAACTCTGGTCCTCTGGACTCTGGGGCCAGCGCTTTACTCACTGCACCACCTAGCGGCCCTGATATTTGACATACTTAATAGCTGCGTGACCTTGGGCAAGTCACTTAACCCCAATTGCATTGCCTCCCTTCCTCCAAAAAAAAATATAAATACTATTTAATAAGGAATGATGTCAGCAAAGTCACTTAAGGTTGATGATGAGCAAAGCTTAGTTATGAAGTTTGACTTTTGGAGGAGAAATTGCTACACATAGATGATCAATTAATCTGAAGCATATCACCAAATTTCTATATATA
Organism: Petaurus breviceps papuanus; assembly: GCF_028583685.1. Taxonomy (NCBI): domain Eukaryota; kingdom Metazoa; phylum Chordata; class Mammalia; order Diprotodontia; family Petauridae; genus Petaurus; species Petaurus breviceps. Next base: position 59,158,942 of record NW_027185655.1, on the reverse strand, counting down.
CAAATATGCCAAGGCTGAGATGTTTGGTATTGCTAGCAGCAAAGGAATTTATCCCTTTGGAGTAGTTTGTGTGGTTAAACGGGGCCATAGTTTTAAAATTTTCTAATTCTATAAGTTTAAATGAAAGTGCTTTGAAAAATACAGTGAAAATATAATTTAAACATTCTAACATTACTTAAAAACATTTATCAAATATTTATTGCATATTCATTATGTGCAAGGAACCATATGCTGGGAGAACAAAAATGGAAAATACAATATCTGCTGGGAAGGAAGGATCTTACCATTTATTGTTTCCATCCCACATAAGGAATTCTACATATACAGAGGTAAATGCAATCCAATGTGGTATGTAATTGATCCACTGAACAATTCTAGACAGTCTCCTAGAACTTGAGGAGCAAGAGAAACTTTGAATGGAAAGGAAAGGGGTAGAATCAGGAAAAGCTTCATGGAGGAAAAATTTAAACTGAAACAAACTTAAAGAAAAAGACAAGATTTTAACAAATGCCAGTTAATAACTAACATTCTGTCATCTCTTTCCATATCTTTCCCCAGACTGCTTTTTGTGCCTAGAATGCCTTCCCTCCCAATCTCTAACCATTAGAATTCCTAGATTCCTTCCAAATTCAGCTCCAGTGTCATCCCAAATGCTTGTACGTCTCACTCCTTGCTTCTATAATTTTGCATTTGCTTTGTATCTTATCTACTTATCTGAATAATTTCCCTCCTTTTTATGTGCAACTCCTTGAAGGCATGAACTGTTTCTGTTTTGTCTCTGTATTCCTAGCACCTGGAATATCATCTGGAACAAATGTTCCAGATACATGCATTGCATTTGAATAAAAACTTCTTAATTAATTGGATAGGCACAAATGTAAAGAAAGTGCTTTCAAGTATGGAGGAAATATGGTGCAAATACATTCCAAATACTGAAGGAGAATAATGTAGAATAAGGTTGTAAAAGTAAATTAGATGTAGATTTGGGGGGGGGGGGACCTTACATGTTAGGCTGAGTCATGGCAATATAGATTTGTAACAAAAAGATGATAAAAGGGGCCATCCATTTTAGCCCCTTCATTTTACAGATAATGAAACTAACACCCAAATTCTCTCCCCTTTCAATCTGAAGCACAGGACAACACTTAGCCCATCATGCTTAATAAGTGTTCCTTCATTCATCAGTCTCCTTTGAGAGAACAGTTGCAATTGAGTGATGTGTTTGGAATTAAGAATGCAGAGAAGTAAGGGGTGAATCAGTGGTGAAGAAATGGAGGTCACAAAGGTAGAATAATCTTTCTAGACATTTAACAGTGAATGAGAATAGAGATCCAAGAAAACAGCTTGAGGTAAAGATAGAGTTAACAACTGATGGGCCATCTCATCTGAGACAAGAGCAAAGGGAGAATGCATGAGTAAAGGTTTAGAAAGGTTTTGAGAGATAGAAGAGAGTTGACAAGATAGCTTATGAAAGATGACCTTGATGTTCTTAGTAATATGAAAAGGCTCAGAGATGATTAGAGGTCAGCTAGTTTATCTCCCTGACTAAAGATGGATTACAGCTTGCTATGATAGCATCAGAGGTGGGTTTCTGTTTTAAACAATAGCAATAATAATACTGATAATAATGGGAAATAGCAACTTTCCCCCCCATACTCCCCCCCCCAATACAGCCATATGTAATTACTTATTTTCTTAAGAGTAATGCAAACTAGATCAGTATTTATTTTCACCATTTTCAATAATATTTTTTATATTATTTCATAGGGGAGGGCTAGAAGATAAAGAATGTATATCACTTCATTTTGAAATCAGGTTCTGTATATTCTTACCATAATCCATATTAAAATAAGGAACAGGTACCATGGAAAAACACTGGATTTGGAGTTAGTGGAAGTAGATTCAAATCCCAACTTTGTTATTTAGATATCTGTGTGACATTAGAAAAGTCATTTGACCTCACTGGGCTTAATTTATGCAAATGTAAATTGAAAAATATGTTATATTTGATGACATGTAAGATTCCTTCTACTTCTAAGTCTACGATTTTAGGGCAGCTGATTTCTAGGCTTTGTAGATACATGTTTTCTATTTATCTTTTCCTTGCTAGCCTCATATTAAGTCTTTGAATTTGTCATATAACACATCCATTGGAATGCAAAATAATTCTGATATATTTTAATGTCATCTGACCAAGCCTCATCAACATTAACAGTAGCCTTCAAACAGAGCACACAAAATGTCTTTATATAGCTGGCATCTTCTAAAATTCCTAGCATTTCAGTTCAATTACTTGTTCATGCTTAGAATTGGAGCCTGTCATAAGTGAATCTGTCAATAAGATTAATTTAAGGACCGCATACTGAGCTTACAGGAGACTTGGCATCTTTCACCCTTATTCTACCTTTCTTTCTGGCTAATGAATAATAATTTAAAAAAAAGTAGTGGGGGGTTGGGCTCTGTTTGGGATTCTTGTTTCTTATAAAGAATATAATTATTCTTATAATCATTCCCTTATTCATTGTATCTATCATTAGGATATTTTATCAGACTACTGTATTCCTCTGTAACACTAAGGTCTTGCTGAAATATATGAAATGAGGACATCATTTTGTACCACCTCCTCACAAGACTGCTATCTGTTCATTGGTTCCTTGAACTTGGAGATGGTACAGTAGCGAGCCCTCTTTTTTGCCTCATAACCTCCTGTGGGAAATCTTGTTTATGGTCTACATCAACTTGGAGAGTCTTGGCTTATTTCCTTTCAAATCCAAAAATAAAAGCACTACCCATCATTGAATTTTGACTGTTTTGGCTACCATGGAAAATAATGTTGCCTTAGCTACTGTCAATGATCTCCCCTGACCTTCCTTCATTAATACATGACCTCATTACAATTTCAAAGCATTTTATTTCCCCTTTAATTCTCAGTGGGCATAAATATATTAACCCATGACATTTTTCATAATAGGGATTAGAGAACTAAAGTAATTTGTTGAATCTTACATTAGTATTCTGTTTGAGACTAGAAAAAAATGAAAGTAATTATTTTGTTTAGAAAAAAAATGGTAGGAGCAGGACAATTCTAGAAAATAGAGGTAGAGATAGACAAATGGATAAAATGGCTGTCTGCAAAATCATCATTGAATCACCAAATATGAGATTAATCTTTGAGAGTTGGGCACTGCTACAGGGTTATCTTACCTCTGGGAAGTGTGGGATATGCAATTATGCTGATGTGAGAACACCCAGGAGCTTCCCCTGGGCTAGCAGGCTTCAGATGACGAGAATTTGCAGGCAATATAAAAAATAAATTGAAAGGTATAAATATGGTTTAGGTATTGGGTGATTTAGGGGCAAAGATGGACAGTATCTACATTCTTCCATTTATAGGAGTTGGCTTTGAAATATTGTCTAGGTTATTTTTTTTTTTTCCATCTTAGCTGTTAGCTATGCTACCAGGAGGAAAGCAATACTTATCTTTCTGAGGCCTCTGAGACTTATTCATTCTTTTAAAAGTGGAATCTTTGGAAGGAAGTCATTAGTCATTCCTTAGCTGCTAAAGAGAAGTAGCCCCTTTTTAGAAACAATGACCACTTTCCTTTCTTTATGATGAACCAAACTGAGAGATTTTGTTATTGTTTCTTTGAGTTGAATGTAGTTATAGATCATTTTCTTTTTTCCCTGGGCTAGTTAGATTGTACCATGCTAAGTGTAAAAAGGAGGTTAAAAAACAAAGGGAAAATTGTAAACTTTCTATCATTTACCATATCCTTATGAATTTGGTATACTGGCTGAATAGAGGAATCCCAGGGTTGGTGTTCTCTGTAAGTCAACACTTTAGTTTAGAGGTAAACTTCTGGTGTATGCATTTCAACCTCAATCTAGCAACCTCCAACTATGCTCAGGAATAGCATGACATTCATGTACATTAAGGGATGATTAAGCAATTCTATCCTGGAATTTGGACTAGTGTCCAGATGAGTAAGAGGTTGGGATGTTAATTCCCATTGTCCCCTCTACCCCCCAAAAATATTTCTGAAGCCACTTCAAAAAATTTAACAGCTTAGGAGAGGCTCTAGAAACTTAGATTCAACCAGTTTTTACATCAAATGGGATATTAAATTCTATCTACTCTCCTAGTAGTCTTTTGGAAAAGGGTACCAGCCTAGAACAAAAACAGATTTGCTCTTAAACCAAAGCAGGCCACACTATCTGAATCAGTGGAATGTCCTTTGAGAATAGTGTGAGATGAAAGAGTTCAGAGTCTGAGTCTGAGATCAGAAAAGGTCTCTATTCTTCCTCATGAGAAAGGACTCTGCCCCTGTCGCTCAAATGGCATCTGCCAGGGAGAGAGCAACGTGAAGTAAGACCATGGTTATATATCCTTCTAATGCAGAAACCCAACCCCTAACTAGCCTTCACTCTCATTGGTGGAGAGGCCAGCCCACAACCTAAGCAGGAATCTATCTCAGAGACAAAGGACATGGAAACATGTGGGTGCCCAATGAAAGGCCAGGAAAGCAGTTTTGTCCTTATTTGGCATATCTTGTGCTGAGGTGGCACTGTCTCCATTGCTCTAAGTCCGAGATTCCTGTAAGGTCAGGTGATTTCTAAACTTGGGCCTAGTGGATGCTGAAGCCACTCGAGATTTGATTTTTTAGGATGGGGAAACTTCACTGCAAGTTGTTGCTCACAGTATGAAATACATCAGGCAGTGTAATATGCAATATCTGGAGAATTCAAAGGCAAATTTCATCATGTCCCAAAACTGAGTTTTAAAGGTAGCTTAAAATCTGAATTTCATAATCATTAAACAGGCTTATCTCTTGCTACATTTTTTATTAATGTTTGGAGAAAGGAGGGTGTTCAACAGGAGGGAAAAACTACATATGTGGCATAGAATCCGCTCATATGGAAGTATCAAGTACCCTATATTCTTCCTGGCCAGAGATTACCTAGACTAGAGGATCCCAAACCTTTTATGTTTATAGGACTCAATGTCCCATTATATTTTGTTTTTGCATGACAGCTGTAGGCCAAAAATATCTTGGGACAGCTTTTTGGGTGTCCACTAGGGTCCTGGGGGCACAGTTTGGGGACCACAGACTAAAGTACTGTGATAGCACCCATATTTACCAAGGTCACTCCCTCTGATAACAAAATCAGGACTTAACTATCAATTATGGATGGGTCATGACCCAAGTTGTGACTCCTTTTTGCATTACTTCATGGTGACCCTTGACTGTTGGCTTACTGATTTTCTAGGGGCATAACATGTCCTCTCTAACTGGGGTTGGAGTCTTTATAATTTCATGTCTAAAAGCCAGGCTTGTCACTATTCCTTCTGCCCTGACCAGATGAGTTTCTATATGAAGACAAAGATAGAGGTTAACCTACATTTACAGAAGTTAAGTGCTACTGTATCCTTGTTACATAGCCTCATTATGTTAGGACAAAGTTAACTTCCTTTTGTTAACTGTTTGATGAATTAGGAATTCTTCCCTGTATCACATTATTGAACTTTAACAGGGTGCTGACGTCATCCCACATTATGTTAAGTTTTGCACAACACATTCTGGGTAAGATATTGATTAGTTGGAGAATGTCTAGGCAACAGTTAAGACAATGAAAATTCTCAGAATTTCAGTTGAAGAAATTTGGAGTAATATTTTTTTTAATTAACATGTATTTATTTTCTCTTTCTCTTACCACCATCCCTCCTATGCAGGGGCAGAAAGGTAGCCTTGCAACACATGTGAAAAGGCAAGGAAACAAATCCCAGATTGAACATATGCTAAGACATCTGTCTTATTCTGTACATTGAGTCAATCATTTGTCTGTTGAGAGGTAGGCATCATATGTCATCATTATTCCTCTGAAACAGTGGTTGGTCATTGCAACCATCGAGTTATTATGTCTGTCAACATGGAAATTGGAGATTATTATCCTAGAGAGAATTAGAGGGTATAGGATAGTTTTGTTGAACTTTCTGAAGTATTGCCATGTGGAAGAAAGAATATGTTGATTCCACTACATTCCATAAAACAGATGTAGAAGTCATGGGTTGAAGTTTCAAAAAGGCACCTTTGGTTTTGATGTAACTAGTGTTTGTGCTGGAGACAGCTTCAACCAGCTCCCAGAATTGTTAAATTTTCAGTATAACCATTGACACATCAAAAATTGGCAAGTGCTACAAATCACACCCTGATCTATTGTTTTTCTGTTTGTCTATGAGATGGAAATATGATGGAAAAATGTTGATATTTTAGGTTAAACTTAAAAGTCTTCTGTGAGTATATTCCTGTTCCCCTTCCCCACCTTTCCCAGAATTTAATGTAAAACATTTATTGTCACACTTCCTGAATTTAAGGGAAAGTGTGAAAAAACTAGAGTAAACTCCAAAAGTTGAATAAGCAACCTCAAGAGGTAGTGAGTTCCCTTCTACTTGTAGGTATTTAAACAAAGTCTTAAATGGAACAGTATTCTTATTTTTTTAAGCAATTGGGGTTAAGTAACTTGCTCAAGGTTACACAGCCAGGTGTTCCTGGATGGATGCTAAGTGTCTGAGCCCAGATTCGATCCCCCAGGTCATCCCGACACGGGGGCCAGTGCTCTTACTCACTGTGCTACCTGGCCGCCCCAAGGAACAGTATTCTTATTAGGAATGGGTCAGACTAGATAGCCCCTGAGGTCCCTTCCAGACTTGAGAGTCTGTACTTTTATTAAAATTATGATGGGTAAACTTGTCTTGGTCACTTCTGTGCCTTCCAAGGAGTTCGCTTTTTGTGCTTTTCTTGTTTAGGATCCCTTCACTTGTCTGCCATACTGACTTCCTTTGGTTTTCATTCACCAAACAGAATCTTCCACAAAGAGAGATTCCTTGTCATCTTCTCTTTGAGCTGCTCAGCCCTTATTCCATTTCTGTGTCCCATTCCCTTCATATCCCCATCTCTACTTTCTAATGTGAAAGCTAATTGTCATGTCAATTAATGTGACAATGAAGAAGTTACCCTATGTCTTCTTTTCTCCTTTCAAGTAACATGTTCATTTAATCTTTTTAAAGCTTTTGTTGTTATCTTTCATTTTTATAACATGTTTATTTTCAATAAACCCCTACATCATCCCCTAGCTATCAAGCAATCACTTCTAATAGATTTAAAAGGAGAAAGGGAAAAAAAATTAAATTCAGAAAAAGGAAATAGTATGTCATCAACTATACATGAAAAGCTATGTACCATCCATACACATACTCTCCCAAAAAAGAAGACTCAAATGTGAATTTTCTCAACACACCTTTATTTGACTTGATTTATATAATTGTTCACTATTCAGTTTTGCTTTATGTTCTTCCCATTTAGATTGTGTCAGGTGTTATGCATATTATGTATCCTGGCCCTGCTAATTTCATGACATATCAGTTGATACATTTTCCCATTCTTCTCTGAATGTTTCATATTCTTCATTTCTCACATTATATTAATATTCTATTACTTCAATATACCACAATTTATTTAGCCATTCCTCAATTTATGTGTATCTAGTTTTTTTCAAATACTTGAATAATTAAACATACTGTAATTAATAATCTGATGCACATGGGTGAACATAGTATATTAATTGATTGATTGGTAGAGTGATAGACTTAAATTCACAAAGACCTAGGTTCAAATTCAGCCTCAGACAGTAGCTATGTGATTTTGGGCAATTCATTTAACTTTTTTTCCCTGCCTCAATTTCCACAAGAATAAAATGGTCATAATAATAACCTTTATATCCTGAAGTTGTTATTAGGATAAAATGAGTTAATATTTTAAAAACTATTTGTAAAAAACTGAAAAACAAAAATAGGTAGACATACTTTGTTTCAAATACTTTGCTATAGTTACAAATGCTGCATTGAGTATCCTGATGCATATTGGTAGTTAGAATGCTAGACCTGGTGTCATAAATATTGAGTTCAAATCACACCTCAGACAATTGTAATCCTAAGCAAATTACTTTACTTTTTCTATTTACCTTACTTTACTCCTATAAAAAATGATAATAGCACCTATTTTTGGTGCTATTTAATTTTAATATTCCAATGTTTTTAAGGAATGTTTTTAGGATAAAATGAGATATTTGCAAAGGTATGTGTAAAAAAAATAAAGCTCTCTATAAATATTAAGTATTATTACATGAGGCTCCTTTTTTTGTCTTTGACCTCTTTGGATATTGCTTTAGCAGTGACTTTGGGTAACTTTAAAAAAGTATTTATTTCCAAATTGCTTTCCAAAAAGGTTGGAATAATTGACAACTCTACCTAGAGTATATGTCTACCTACTTTCCCTCTGGCCCCTTCCAAAAAGAACTTTCTCATTTTTTTTTAATCTTTGCCAATCTGTTGGATCTTAAGTGAAACCTGAGTTTTAATTAGCTAATGTGTTCATTTTAACAATGATTTTAAAACACAAAAGTGCTTATGGTAGGAATCTTCACAAGAGTAGAGAAAGTATTACACGGGCAGGTATCTTATGGAGCCATTTAAGGAAAATCAGTAAGAATCTGACTACTTACTAATGGCAATGAACTTATTTATAAATATTAAAAATAATTTTCACCTTAAAAACTACTGTAGGGTATGGAGAAAATAAGTTAGAAAAGTTAGTTAGAAAAAAAGTCAGTGTAACTAACTAGTGCAAGTTAGAAAAAATATATTTTTAAATTTTTTTTAGGGGGGCACTGGGACTTAGGAGAAATAAAAGAAAAAAATGAGACAAGGAAGAGACTGTGTGAGCTGGCCACTTAGCTCAGCCTTCATTTGACTAGTACTCCAATGGCAGTGGCCCCTTTAGACAATAGATCTTTTCACACTTGCATGGAAATGTTAATTTCATTCTCCTGCCATTCTCTATGGAGGTCAGATATTGAGTGAGCCATCACAACTGAATTATACATAGACAGTGCAACATTTATCTTTTTGGTGGGGCATTGACTGAGCCCTGCTGTTTTTTTTAATGAGGAGTTTAGCTGTTGGTATATTTAATTTAATTCATGTATTTTCCCCTGTTTTTATATATGCTCCCAAAGGCCTTCAGGCAATGAGTGAATTTTTAATAAATCACACCAGAAATAAATAAATAATAGCAGTTCATTACAGTGAGCTTTTTTTTTTTATTTCATGGTAGAATTAAAATGAGTGAATATTTAGCATTATATTTAGTTACTCAAAATACATTTTATTTTTTCTTGACAGAGGTCATGCTGAGAAATAGTTATCCTGGTTAGAATTATATAGTACTACTTTAATTTTTTTTTCAGGATTTAATACATGCCCAATGAAGAGGTTATTTTCATATTCATAGTAGAACAGAAAAAAGAGAAATTTCAGGTCTGTATTATGCACATCGATAGCAGTAATTTTGGAGAACTAGTTCAAGGAAAACATATGGAAAAGAGGAATATATGCTAAGGTTGCTTTTTTAAAATGATTTTATTGAAGAGAACATATAGTACACAATATTAATATGACCATTCCCATATGATTGGCCAACTGATTTATTTTTATGGTTTAACATAAAATTAATGTTTATGAAATAATTAAAATAAGGAATTCCAGATTTAATCAATGATTTACGAATAGTTGAAGATTATGTTACTCTGTTTCTTTTTATCTTGTCTGTGAGCCACAGCAAATATCATTCACCCTATCATGTTGTAAAACAATAATATTTATGCCTCTTTTTTTTTCTTTTGAAGAAGAATTTTGGCATAGTTCCTGGAATAAGAATGAAGTAGATAAAATGCACCCTCTCATACATTAAAACAGAAGTGTCCCCAGCAAATGGATTCAACTTCTGAGTACCAAAGATATCTTAATTGCTTATTAACAACATTTAAAACTGTTTAATGAATGTGCCTTATGGAGATATTCTCAAAATAATTTCTCTTAGCAAGAGAAAAAAGATGCAGTAACCATCTACTGAATATCATTAAGAAACTATTAGATTGGGATTTTAAATAGACATCTTTGCAAAAGGACATATCTGTGTGTCTGAATAACTATCTCATGAATAATCATAATAATAAAAGCTAATATTTGTATTGTACTTCATATGTGTTAGGCATTGTGTTAAGCTCTTTACTATTATTATCTTATCCTTTTAAAAATACTCTGAGACATAAGTTTTATCATTATCCCCATTTTACAGATGAGGAAACTGAAGCAAACAGGTTTAGTGACTTGCCAAGGGTCACACTGCTGTTAAGTGTCTGAGGCCATATTTGAACTAAGATTTTCCTGATTTCAAGCTCAATGCTTTATCCAATGTACCACCAGCTGCCAGGTAAAAAGTTTGTAGATGGGCAAAAAAAATTGAATACTTTATCCCTTCCTTATAACAGGAAAAAAAAAGCGGTGCTCCACTATTGAAAATACTTTAGGATTGTTGTACCCAGAACACACGAGCAAGACCCAAGTAAAAATTTAGAATTGAACCCTTTATTTCACCATGTCGGCTGATCAGGCCACATGGCGGCTGACGGGGTACCATCCTACTGTCACACCTTCCCACTCAAATCATACAACGGGGATCTCAGGTAAAGCCTGAGCCTTTAAAAGGACACCAGGTGGCCAATGGTTAGGTATTACTTAAGCAGGAACTTGCAAAGGCCAAAATCAGTGATTGGTCAATACATTTTAAAATTCCTGCCAGCGCCAAGTCTCACTGGCCAGGCAGCCCACCCACCTCAGTGAAGGAGAGCTGGCTAGGAAAAGGCAGAGCTAAACCTGGCAGTCTGCTCACTTTCATGAGGAAGAGCTGATCAGGGGATGGAAAAGAATGGGGTCAGGTACAACAGGGTCATAGATTAAAATAATGAAGGTATCTTGCAGATCACCTATTCCAACTTCTTACACAAGTGGGGAAATTGAAAGGAGTTAAATGACTTTTCTAGAGACATACTTGTCACGGTAAAGACGATGGAGTTTGAAAGCTAATCCCTTGACTACAGACTTAATTATCTTTCCCTAGGATCATAATGCCATCCTCAATTGTGGTAATTCTTTGTTCAACTTATTGGTACTTCTGTGGTGCTTATATTCCCCTTTGGGAACTAAGACACAAAGAGGCCTGTCTCTGATTATTAAGGTAAGATATGAGCCTGCATATCTGAACTCAAAATCTCCCACATGCAAACAGACCAGATTATTTGCATTTAATTGGGTCCAGCTAGGTGACACAATGGGCAGCTAGGTGGTGCAGTGAATGAAGTTTCTGACTTGAAGTGAGGAAGACTCATCTTCCAGAGTTAAAATCTGGTCTCAGGCATTTACTAGCTGTGTGACCCTGGGCAAGTCACTTTACCCTGTTTGATTCTTCTTTCTTTATCTGTAAAATGAGCTGGAGAAAGAAATGGCAAACCATTCCAGGATCTTTGCCAAGAAAACCCCAGATTGGGTCATGAAGAGCCAGACACCACTGAAATGGAACAACAATAAAGGTAGCACAGAGGATAGAGCACAGGGCCCTCAGTTCACTAAACCTGAGTTCAAATCTGAATTCAAGGATAAGATGAGATAATATTTGTAAAGTTCGTCACACAGAACTATAAAAAGCAACCTACCTTCCTTTGTTACTTCCTTCCCTCTTTCTTTCCTTCCTTCCTTCTTTTCCATCTTTTAAAAAATGAGAATAATTTTAGCTCCTATCTCACAGGATTGTTTTGAGAATCAAATCAGATAATATTTGTAATGTCCTCTGAAAACTTAAAGTTCCATAAAAATGCTTTGATTCTTGTTACTATTATAATTATAGTTATTTTAATAATTTCATAATATATTTTGATCATTATTTCTTTTGCTGTTGTTGTTGACATGGTATTAAGGATGGGCCGAGTTCTAGGGAAATTTGTAGAGTTTGTTTTCATTTTCTTGGATTAGTTGTATACATTGAGGCATTGTAGAATACCAGAAAGAAATACCACTTTATTAGTCTGTCAACAATATGTAGAGGGGGTCCACTGTGTGCAGAAAATGAAATTGACTTCTATGATTGTATACCAAAAAATTACTGGACAGAGAACCTACTATCAGGAAGCTTACAATTCACTAGCAGATACTCTATCCATAGAGATTTGACTGAAAAGTATTTCAAATGAAATTTTAATTAGTCGTCAGTGTGGAAATTGGCATCTTGTCTCTCACGCTTAATACCCGAGAAACAGTATAAACCACATCAACAACAAACTTGTTCTATAGCTGGAGTCATCTAAGTTGGGATAATCTTAGAAACGAAGTCCTAAGAACTTAGTCAGTAGTAGAGAAATGCCTCAAGGCTTTATGCTTCTCTCTCAAAAATCCACATGGTAGGGGTGGCCAGGTAGCACAGCGAGTAAGAGCACCGGCTCCAGTGTTGGGATAACCTGGGGTTCAAATCCGGGCTCAGATACTCAGCACCACACCCAGAAATAACTGGCCATGTAACCTTGAGCAAGTTACTTAACCCCAATTGCTTTAAAAAAATCCACATGGTCAGATGAATGAATTTACACCTCCCTTGCCTCCTTAGTTAAATAGGCATATATCTGAACTGCTCACATTCTCCCAAATAAAGTTCAGGATCAGAGAAGAGTCTTTGATTCTCAAAAATTAAAATTTAGGAGTTTTTTTTTGTTTTGTATTTTTGTAATATTTTAAAATATTTATTTATTTATTGTATGCATGTTATTTCCCACATAAAAGAATGTAAACTCCTTAAGAGCAGGCATAATGTGTGTGTGTGTGTGTGTGTGTGTGGTGGAGAAAGAGAATGTGTATGTTATATTTATTTGAATGTATCTATGTGTGCATTATATATCCATTTTCTATATGTATGCATCTATCTATATCTGTCTCTATATATCTATCTTTTCCATCCATCATCTCCAGTGTCTGGGTTAAGCAAAGTGTTAATAATAACTGATAATAACAGCTAATTTTATACTTTAAGATTTATGAAGTGCTTTGCATATATCATCTCATTTGATCTTCATAGTAACCCTTCACAGTAGGTGCGATCACCACTATTTTGCAGATGAAAAAGATTAAGTGACAGGTCCAGGTTGATAGAACTAGTAAATAGCTGTTGACATTTGAAAATATACTAGATTATGTAAAAATGATTTAATGATATCAATTTCAGTATTTAAGTACAAATACTCAGAAATGTTGAAGTATATTCTTTTAAAGTATGGCATTCAGTAGTTATAGCATAGGATAATTAAATAGGACTTTTTTTATTTTATGAATAATTTACATATTTTTATCCATGATTTGAGGTAATCCATGCATAAAATTATCCATTAGTCTGAGTAATTGAGTTATATTTGCAAAAACAGAGGTATGTTTTTCATATATTTATTTTATAAAATATGACATTTATTTAACTGATATAGAAATAAATTCAATCGGTTACTTTATGTATTTCTGAAATAGGCATAAAATGTTATTCTAATAGTACCCTGATTTGGTTTTCCTTTAGGGAAATAGTATAAGGGTTTTTTTGTTTGTTTGTTTGTTTGTTTTCTTTCAATAGCAACATAATCTAAGTAAATTATGTGTCCTTGAAATTTTTTCATCTCCCCTGGTGGCCTGTAGAGGAAGAGATCTTGCCCTCACCAAGTACATCTACCACAAAGGAGGGGGGAAAAAAAAGAAGAAGAAACATGAGATGGTTGGATGTAATTTTTATTCAGATTTCTTCACTCAGACATAATTGTGAAGAATTGATCTCCTTTAAAATCAAATAGATATGCACTGGGGAAAAGATAACCTTTCTTGTCATTGGACTTTTAAGTTGCATCAGGAAGAAAGATATGAACTCCTCCTAGATACCAGAGCCCTCTGCTTATCTTCTGATGTCTTCTTTGTTCTTCTTGATAAGTTACATTCAACTCTTCCTGACTCCAATCAGGGTTTTCTTGGCAAAGATACAGGAATGATTTGTGATTTCCTCCTCTAGCTCATTGTACAGATGAGAAAACTGAAGAAAACAGGGTTAAGTGACTGGTTTAGGGTCACACAGCTATTGTCTGAACCCAGATTTGAATTCAGATCTTCCACTGCACCACCTAGCCATCTCTTCTTACATTCCTTCATTCATAATTTAACCTATACTACCTTGCATTGTTATTGATCCATAGAATTAAGTTCCTTGAAGGCAAGGACCATTCATTCCCCTCATTGTAACTTCAGCTTTTAGTGACTTTTTAATCGTTTTTGCATTTTTGTTAAAACAAGTTTATTTTCCTCAACCTTTTCTTTGCTGAAGAAGGGCTTATTTGGGGATGAGCAGGGGTTATCTGAAAATGAGTGAAATATAAAAACAAAAGGCATCAATACCAGTTATTTTTTTTTTATTTAAAGATCTTAGATTTTTCTTAAGAAGTGCTATCTTAAACCTCATTGCCTTTCCCCCTTGCTCAGTACCCAGAACAAGTGGACAAGAACAGACATTTAATGATGAAGATGAAGATGATGGATGGAAGTTGAATATCAACATTAAAACCCTTGCATGATTATATATCTAATTATATACATTTCAATTCAGACCCAATTTAAGAAAAATAGAATTAGAATAGAGAAAAAATAAAACCCTAGTTCCTTATCAGTTGTGTAAGTTCTTTGACCATATCCTATAAAATGGGAATAAAGAAAAATAAAACCACCATTTTCAGCTCTTTGATTTAATTACCTAAAATGCTCAATCATTCAAATTTATGAGAAAAAATTAAGAGGAAAACCACTCATGATGTACCCTCATGTACCCTCCCTTCTAAACTCTGCCATGCTCTCAACTTTACTCTGGATAAAAGCCTGCACATATTTCTGATACTGAGACCCTGGGGCAATAAAGACTCTGGGGATATCTTAGAGGAAATTCCATTAGGCTGCAATTTTATTAACTTAAATCTAGACAATGGAAGTTAGCCTAGAGCAACTTCCTTCAGGCTATTCTTTTGGCTATGTTCCAAAAAAAAACAAAAACAAAAGCATTCTTTTTTTCCCCTCAACCAAGTAGGACAGCCCTTATTCACATTGCTAGCTGAAAATTTCTACTAGATTCCATATCTTATATTAAGTAGATGATAAAATTCCATCGAAGGGCCTGCTCCTGTGTCACTGACTTGAAATCCGATGTGGGAGACTTTCTAATACCCTCATTTCTAGCTGTATAATTTGGGGAATAATAGGAAGATCTGTATCAATAATCAGTGTCTGAAAAAGAGGATTACTTGGTAATCAGTAGTACACAGGAATTAATTCATTATTACTTTTTCTGCCTCCTTTCTGATCATTCCTTCTTGTCCAGCCTGGAAAGCAGTTCAACAAACAATTTTAATTACCATGTAACTGATACATACAAGATAAAATGGTAGGCACTAGGAAAATAGAGATCTAGGTCACATTTTCCTCATCTACAAAATGTGAAAGTTTGACTAGTCATTAGATGATCCAAAGAACCTTCCAGTTCTAAGCATCAGCCTAGGAAAAGTGATAAGAAAGTAATTTGGAATTGTATAAAAAGGATAACTAAATTGTCTGTATCTTTAGATCCATAGATTCCCCTTCTAGGAAAAAAAAAAAACCCTAGGTCAAAGGTAGAAAGAAAGGCCCCATATATACAGAAATATGGTAGCCCTTCTTGTGGCAAGGAAGTAGAGATAAAGTAGATACCCACTGAGTGGTGAATGACTACAAAAATTGGGATATATGAATGTAAAAGAATGTTGCAATTCTCTATGAAAAATGATGAATTCAAAGGATCACGGGAAGACAAAAATGATCTTATGGAAGGGGAAGTGAGTAGAACTAGGAAGGTATATATATATATATATATATATGCAATGACTATGAAATTTAACAAGAAAGCAAACTGGGACAATCCTCCAAGTAAGATAACATTTATTAATAGGGGTATGCTGTCTGCCAATAAATGGGTGAGTGTATTGTCTCCATTTATGCCAAAAACCCTGAGCAGATAGCTCCTCTTTCAAGAGGTTTTGGGGAATACAAAACAAACAATGGAACATGGTAGATAATAGTCCTTCACAACTTGGTAGTAGATAGGGGCCAAAATTTAAAAAGGCTAAACTTCTTTGAGCCACAGATAGGTTTTTAGTAGCTCACTTTTCAAGTAAAGGCAAAATGAGACAGACAGATGATGGTTGTTTGCTATGAGTCACATGACAAACAGGAGCAAGTATGAAGTGGCAATCTGCCTAAAATCTTTTGGCTGGCCACTTGCTGCCTGCAGGCCTAATGTTGTGCAGGCCTGGTAGATGACAACATGGGATTGAGGACAACATAATTAGTCACAGGGTTGAGGTGCAAGGAAGAATATAATTGATTGGAAGTTTGGTAAAGGGGACTAACAATGACACCCCTCTCCTATGAAACTAAGAAGTACTCCTTGTTTGAGTGCAGCTGCAAGGTTTAGAGATAATAGACCACATCCTTTTTGGACTGCAAGCCAGATATCTTTGAAGGATACACTAGTGGGTAAAGATACTAAGCCCAATCCCCTTGTATTCACAGGCATTCCCCAAAGTCTGTTAAGTTCCAAGAGGCAGGAATAGATCAGTGATTAGTCAGAGAATTGGATTTTTAAACTCTGAACTAATTCTGAAGCAAAGAACCATGGCTTAAGCAGTTATAGGACAAAAGCAATTAATTGCAAATAGGATTAATAAGAAAATGAAACAGAACCAATTCATTCTTCTCAACTATAATGATGTAAATGTAAAAACCACAACAACAAAACAATTGAAACTAAGTGCTGTAAAATTATATTGGCCAAGTTTGTTCCCAAAATTAAGATATGAAAAGGTACCTCTCCATTTTCTTCTTTGCAGAGGTAGAAGACTAAGAGTTTGGACAGCTGTGTGTAATGTCAGACAGTGATAAGTTGTCTATTTTTGCTAAATTTTTGTTTCCTCTCTTTTTAGTAAGTTATTTGTTAAAAGGTGATTATCTGGAATGGGGTAGGTAAAATGTAGTTGATGTGAAGAGAAAAAAATTAACAAATTTTTTTTTGCAAAGAACATGTTTACCTTACGCCCTCAAGGAACTTTAAAAAATCATAATTTTACCGGGGATAGAATCCAGGCTACAACACTTAGCACCACACCCAGAAATAATTGGCCGTGTAACCTTGAGCAAGTTACTTAACTCCAATTGCTCTAAAACAAAAATAATCATAATTTTAGAGCAATGTATAGCATGAAACAAATAAGTGCAATACAAGGCTGCATTTGATAAGAGCAAAAGGAGATACAAAGTGTCCTAAGAAAATTTGGTGAAGTAGTGATATTTTCACTTGTGGGCAGTCAAGGAAAAGGGATGTGGAGGATTTGGAACCTTGAGGGATGAGGAGATTTTTAAAAAGAGACGAAATGTTGCAAGGCATATATTTCAGCCGTAGAGGGCGTCCTGCAACAAGTAGAAAAGAACAAAAACCCAATCTGGGTGAAAATTGGATTTGCAAAGGGGAATGATTAATGAGAGACACAGTGATAGTATGGAAGTCTGCAGAGAGAACTGTCCCAATTCCTGGGGCTTTTTCACATTTTTCTTCCTATTTGAAGGAAAAGGGCTCAGTACCCCCCCAGAAGCGGGGTGCAAGATCCCAGGAGCACTAGCACCTCTGGTGTGAAATCTTGCTAAGCCCTTTCTTTTCTGGGCTGCTTATCCACCTTTAGTGTCCACCTGCCACCCAACTCTCACTTGTGCCTCAAAGAACTTATAACATGCACAGTCACACCCTGGTACACCATTTCAGCAGATGGGCTAAACCGGATGCAGGCTAAGTGACAGACTTCAAATCAATCAGTGAGTTAGGAGGATGTCTACCCCCAGCTTCCCAAACAGAATGGGTAGATGAGAGCAATTTGTTCCAACAGCCACGAAGACAACTGAGGCAGGTGCTGTGGCATACTTAGAGCTTGGACAGACATCAAAGAGGCCAAGGATCATCCACTGCATCCTGGGCTATCACCAACCATCTTGACTTTTGTCTTCCCCCCTGGATTTTGATGACTCTAGAAGAGAAATTGAAGCTGAAGACTTTGTGTAAATCTGCCTCACTTAAATCTAATTCACCCACAAGTCAAGATATCACTTGTGATGTCATTAGTCCTCTGTAAAAATGAAGGAAAATCAACAGCTTCCCAGAGTCATGACAATCTGGACATTTTCACTCTTCACAAAGGAAACCGCCCCAACTTCAGTCTTAAAGAAACAAGAAGCTACATTTTGGCAATGCTTGCTAAGATTTTCATTCCTGCAAGGGAAATAGCGAATGACCAAGTCTTTAAAACAGAAGAAATAGCCTGTAGTCTTTGGACACATGATCTTGATTATCACCCTTTAGTAGAACAGTGAAATCAGGTACATCAATCCTAAATAATAGCTCTCTGAACTTGTTCAGAATTAATTTAGGTCAGCTTCAATAAAGCTATGTCCCTTTGAATTAAAGTAGTTTCAGACCACAGCAATAATGTTGATCTTCATAGTTCTTTATAACCTTTAAAGCTCCATACCAGTTGTGAGTTATAAAATACTAAGCCAGATCTGAGAAAATTTTAGATTTTTTTGTTATCTATTCTAACCACCTGGAGTTTTGAAAGTCATCATTAACTTAGAATTATCTCAATATAGTGACATCTGACATTTAAACTTATTCTTCAATGCATGTCCTTATATATCAACTCGAGTGCTTATTTCCATTGTTAAGTAAATGAAGAAATATGATAGATTCATGAAGGTTCCTGACCTCACCTAATCAGATTATGTTTTGTTGACACTTTTAAAGTTTTTCCATCTTATATTTTATGATCTACTACAGCAAGAAGCAAAAATATCTCTGTGGAATACAGCACTTGTTTAAATACTTCAACTTTTACCTGCAGAAGAAGGTAATTAGAGTTGGGTGTCATCATAGGCAGCAGTTATAAAGGAAGTATAATTAGCACTAGGACTTTCAAACTGGAGATGTTCCAAGTGATCAGCCATCAATAGGTGAACTGGACTCAATGAGGAATGAAAACATCTGAATCAAAACCAGTCTATTTTCCCCCCTCACCCGGTTTTCCTGTCCATTGAACAATGTTTCTTCAACTATCTTCCATTGCAATTTGTGTGTGTGTGTGTGTATGTGTGTAGATGTATTTCCTCAGGGGCACTGAAACTTCCATACTGACTTAATTTACTCTTAGAGTTTGGGCAGTGAATTCATAGGATAGTATATAATTATATTAGTTCTGGGGATGCCCACAGACATCCATTGTATTCCTATAATAGATGTCTTATCAGTGATGTGAGGGACCATTTCAGAGTGATCATCATATTCCAGAAAATGAATGAAGTACAAGACATTCATCTTCACCTATTTTTAGTAATGCCTATCTCATATTTAACATTAGCTCTCAAAATGAATGGCTTATTTTCTACTCATTGGTTTCCATTATGCTGACATTTTCATTTCTATTGTTCTATCCTGGGAAACATCAGGGAGCTCTTATTTATTCTAATATCACCCACAAACAATTTTCAAAGATGCCAAATCTCTCAATTTAAAGGTAAGAAGAAAGAATAGGAAAAGACAGGGAATTGGTTGGTAGCCAACTTTAAGAGAGATGTTTAAAATTGGAAAGGACCAATACAAAACAAATGCAAAAAGGAAAATATCAATAAAGATTAAGTTTTACCACTTATGGGGAAATTTGCAATGGGAAAAAAACTGAATTTGATGTTAATAAACCTTTGGTTGTGCTTAGAAATGAATGATGTGGTAAAAGCTGATAATTTAGATACACAGATAAAAAAATAAAAAGAAAATTCAAAAGCTAAATAGTTAATTACTGTGATACAAATTATATCAAAAAATCAATAAGTATTAATTGAGTTAATACCCCCTGTCTACTTCCCTATAGGAAACAAAATAGATATTCTCACAAATAGCTCCTCTCCCCTTCTCCCACCATTTTAATTTTCTTATTTATGTAGGAAACATAATATCATTTTATAAATTAAGAAATCATTAAAATTTAAAGATAAAAAACTTGAAAGGTTTCTTCTTAGTTTTCTTTCTAGGATCTATAAACAACCTTCAGAATCTCTTTTTCTTTAGAGGCCAAAACTAGAAATATTAGATGATATGGTGTATAACATTGAAGATACAATGACAAATTAGAGAGGCTTTTGAGTCATGTTATATGAGGTAAAGCTGAAGAAACTGGGAATAAAACCTCTACTAACATCAGAAAATCGCCTGATGAGCAATGATTTCTGCATTAATTAGAAAAATTAATTCAGAAGGTTAATGCCAAGTTCTAATTTACAGGCATAAGGAAAACAAGAGAGACACCAGAGGTTGTGTGAGGTCAATTATGGCTCTATTTCCTTTGGAAATTCATTGCTAGTCATTAAAATGAGAAAGAAAGACAAACATATAAGCAAATGGAAGTAACCTTGGAAAGAAAGATCTGGAGCCTAAAGACCTATGTTTGATTCCCAACTTCTCCTGCTTACCACTTGTGTGACCTTGGGCAGGTCACCTACCCACTCTAGGCCTAAGTTTCATCACTGATAAAATAAGGATGTAATACTACACAGAGTCTCAGACTGCCTCAAGCTCTAGTTCTATAATTAAAAAAAAAAGGAGGAAGGAGTTTGGCTAGATGGACTTAAAGATGCCTTCTAGCTCTATCATCCCATCTGTGATCCAATAATCTCAGTCATTTTTCAAAAAGGAGGGGGTCTAAAAGTAACAACCTATAGAATTTATCACCTAAACATTACATTTTTAGTCTTAAATTTAATGAATTAACCATCAATCTGTAAACTGTCTTAAGTTTTCATAATTGTCTAATGTGTTTAGATCTTTTTTCTTTGACAAGAATTACTATTCTTAAGGATAGTGAGAATTTTACTCATCATTATTTTATGCCCCACAGGTCTTAGTACAGTACTGAACCTGTTTAAGAACCCACTTAATTTTTTTAATCTATTGAACACATTCAAATACCTAAATTTTCAAAACAGTTGTCATGACAGTCTTTCCGTTAGCCACAATGGATATTGAACTAGGACTTTTCAATAAATAGCCTCTCATTTCAGTACAGGAGTGCTTAATAAGATTACTGAGCATCCTATTAAATGCATTTGAAATTATACTTTTGATATGACATCCTTCTGCACATAAATTTATTGCAATAAAAATGTTATGAAGTTCCTACTGTTTTCAAGGTTGGGAAATGAAGAAATGGTGACAAAAATTAGACAGTCTCTGACCTCAAGGAGCTTCATACACTTTGAGAGATATAGCATGCACACAGAAAAATAAAAACTAGTAATTTCAGGGGAGAGAATGGGAGGGCGAAGAGAAAGAGGAGAGATGGCGGGGAGAGGGAGAGAAAGGGGGGAGGAGGAAGAGGGAGGGAGAGGGAGAGAGAGGATGATATGGATATATAGCAGGAAAGGGGGGGGTGTCAAAAAAAATTGTGTATAGGGTAGCACCTGAACTAAACGTTCATAGAATTAAGTATTTAGAGCTGGAAAGAAACTTTATAGGTAACTGAATCCAAATCACTCATTCCATCAATTGGGAAAGTGGATTTGTGAAGGGGACGGTGACTTGTGAAAAGTTACAACATTTCAAAACCATGATTTGGACCAATACACACACATATACATGCATACATATATACATACACACATATATACATACACACACACATATATATACATATATATACATACATATATATATATATATATATATATATATATATATATTATGGAACCAAGAGTTTCAAAGAAGCAAAAGTGAGCACAGAATTCCAGACATAGCTGAGTGCCTATGCAAAGGAAAAGAGATGGGAAATGAATTGTAAAGCTAAGAGAATAAGTAGACCAGGTTAACTGAGCCACAGTCTGTGTGAAGAGGAGAAAAGTAAAACAAATATGGAAAGGCAGATAGGAACCAGATTGTAGAAAAATTAAAATGCCAAGCTGAGAAATATGTGTTTTTTTTTCCCTGGAAGTCATATGGAGCCACTGAAATTCTATGAACAATGGAATACTGTGTTTATACCTCTGATTTAGGTATATTAACCTGGCAGTTCTGTAGAAGATGATTTGAAGAAGAGAGCTCTTAGAGGCAGTTCAACCAATTCAAAACCTTTTATAATAGTCCAGCTGAAATGTTGTGTGACTAGAGAGAAAGGGATAGATAATGATAGTATTGTGGAAATATAACCAACAACTTTTGGCAAATAATTGGCATACAGTATAAAGGAAAGGGAAAAATTAAAGATGAAGTAGAGGTTGCACATTTAAGCGATGAGTGGAATAGTAGTGCTCTAGATAGAAGTAGAAAAAAAATCAGGAAAGGAGCATTTAATGATGGAGAGATTAAATTCCAGTTTTGGAATGCTTAGTTTGAAATAGTAGTAAGACATGACGATGGAACTCTGAAGTGGCAGCTGATGAAGGATTTGATTTCTCACAAAAGATGATTGTTGACTTGATGGATGTGAAAGCCATGTAGACAGAGGTGACAATGGATCTCATAAGATCTAAGATCACCTTGCATAGATGGGGAAGAGAAAGACAGCAGAAACTCAGGTGGGACCATGAAGTATATTCAAGCTTGATGAATGAGACATAGATGATGTTCCAGGAAGGGTAGTTAGAAGCAGTAAAAGGTGAAGGAAGAGAAATAAGAGAGAATGACATCACACAAGAAGGAAGGATTTAGAAGGAGAAATTGTTCGACACTGGGAAGTCTGGAGAGTGATAGGTTAGAATGAGGATAGAGAAAAAGCCATTGGATTTTGCAGTTACAAGACCTTTGATGACATTATTGAGAACAATTTCAGTTGTTCAATTCAGAAGATAGATTTCAAGAGCTTGAAAAGTGAGAGCAAGGTTAGAAAAAGGCAGCAAATGAGAAGGAGATATAGGAATATAAATAGAGGTCATGACTTAGAGATTTTTTTAATGGTATTGACCTATAGACCTGGTCATGTTATAAGCAGCTGGTTGATAAAGGAAAAGAGAGAGAGAAATGAGAGCAAGAGAATA
Source organism: Petaurus breviceps papuanus (assembly GCF_028583685.1). Taxonomy (NCBI): domain Eukaryota; kingdom Metazoa; phylum Chordata; class Mammalia; order Diprotodontia; family Petauridae; genus Petaurus; species Petaurus breviceps. The sequence goes on along the minus strand of NW_027185655.1, from coordinate 59,135,835 downwards.
CACCTGACTAAAAGAGCTAGCTCACAAGGATGAGAGCAGATAAGATCAAGAGCCACATTAGAGAGGTTAGCTTTGGCAAAGAAAAGGGCAGCCTATTTGTCAGACTGAAGGACATGGTTTTTGAGGTATTGAGTAGGAAAGAAGGGGAAGTTCATGATACATGTGCTCAACTGTCAGCAAAATAAAGAAGATGGTGACCAAGTATGATAGAAAGACATAAGGGAAACAAGAAGCCAAATGTCAAAGATGAGGGGAGGAAGAAAAGGAAATTTGTCATAGCATGGTCAAACCAATTCTTTTGGGCCCCAGACTGAGCATGTTGTAGGGCTCGTAGCAATGGGTTTTGCTTTTAGGAGTGATCACTACCAAAATGGGAGTTCTGAATATAGGCAGGAAGTCCTGCATTGATATCAGACTTGATCATGATATTCTAGTTCATGACTGATGTTCTAGTTTCCCTGAAGAAATGGAAGTCATGCTCAACACCAATCTTGCCTCCTGGTTATAGACTGGCAGAGCATGAGAAACACCTAGAAGGTAACCTACACATCCCACAAGAACTCAGCTCCCACATTTTTAAAAAGGAATTACTTAATTTTTAAAATATTTTACTATTTTTTTCTTTCTCCCACCTACTGAGCTCCACTTGAACGAAATGGAGGGAATAAATCTCATAAAAATATGAATAGTAAAGTGAAACAAATTCCAGAATTAGCAATGTTCAAAAATGCATTGTTATTCTGTATTTTATATCCATCATTCTTCTCTAAGAGTGTAGGCCTAATTTTTAGACCTTCAGATTCATATTTGTCACTTATTGATCTAAGTTTTCAAATCTTTAATTTTTTATAATGTTTTTTTTTTTTCTTTTTGGAGGGCAGTTAGTGTTAAGTAACTTACCTAGGGTCACACTGCTAGGTTTTGTGTTAAGTGTCTGAGGCTGGATTTGAACTCAGGTCCTCCTGACTGCAGGGCCAGTGCTCTATTCACTGCACCACCTAGCCATCCCTTTTTATAATGTTTTATGTATAAATTGTTGTTCTAATTCTGCTCACTTCACTCTGTATCAGTTCATAAAGTCGGCTTAGTTTTCTCTGAAACCATCCATGTTGCCATTTTGGATGGTACATTGATATTCTGTTGCCTCCCAATATACCATAATTTATTGAGATATTACCCAATACATATCCTTAGTTTCCAATTACTGAGTTCTGTTGTCCATTTAGCACCCATAGTATTGGAATTTCTCATGAAAGTATCATCTTCAGAGCCATGCTTTGATTGTGTCTAGGTGTCTAGATGCTAGATTGAGGCTAAGATTCTTGCATATTCCTGGGACTATTTTGATTGGGTCACTGTAGTCTGTAATGAACTCCGATTGGCTCAACCAGCTAACCTTAAGTCTTCCTCATCATCTGGTAGAGCTTTTGTATGTGGAACAGGGACTCAGCTTTTAAGCTCTTAGTCTCCACCTGGGTCAAACCTGCAATATGGTAAAATAGATAGACATTTCTGTGGAGAGAGTAATGTTAATAGTAGCATCTTTCAGGTTTCAGGAAGTTATTTATGTTAATACTCTGTTCATTGTTATTAAATTCAGACTGGAGGGATGGCAGGGCATGTTGTTTAGAGGGACTCAGGGAGGGGAAGCAGTATGAATATTATATATGGTATATATTCAATATGTCTATAACCAAGATCTTTAAAGAGGGACAGCTTAAATCTTGACAGGCATAAATAAAAGTTGAGATTTTACCAACAATGAAGATTGAGGATAATAGGGATGAGATAGAAACAACTGATGAACTGAAGAAAATACCTAGGCTGCGGTTTTTGTTTTTGTTTTTTCCTCTGCTATCTTATCTCCACTCTGACAGCATTGATCCTTCTATGGCCTTACTCATCATTTTTTTTTCCTTCCCATCTGTCAACTTCATCTTCATTTTCTATACTTTTATTATTAATCAATTGAATTTCATCCAGTTTGGGTATGCATGAATCTGCTAAGGCCAATCCGAGATCTAGTTCACATTCGACAATAGAAATATCCAGTTAATATTAATTATGGGTCATTCCCATAGCCAACTAAGATAAATAAAATCTTAGAGATCTTTTAATGATGATTTCCCCTATCACTTCCATGATTAAAGTCTTTTCTCATTTAATTTCTCATTTTTTCTCCACAGAATTAACTCTGGTATACGGTATAACCTTAAGACTATGGCTAGAGTCAGTCACTTCCAGAAATATCATTTTTCAATGGCATATTTTCTGACCTAAATACTAGTTCTTCCTTTCTTCTTAAAGCAATAAACTTTTACATAAACTTTACATATGTTAACTACTCTGAAATACCTATAATTCTGATTTTGAACTAAGTTGATCAGCACTCCATTTCTGACTTAGATCTCATGGTGTAGATGATTAGATAGCAAAATAGTTTAGAGGTCATATAAAATTCCTGCTTCTTTGGGAAAGTTAAAGATCACCTCTAATTTCCCTTAAACCTAAGGTAATTGATCATGAGAACAAGACAGATCATGTTATTTTCATGTATTCATAAGTTTCAAATTATCAGTTGTCATCTTTTTCTGTATACTAGAATTATAAACATTATAAACTCAGCACAATATAACTACTTCAATATTCCTTAATGGCATTGTAGAATACCATTTTATGAATGGATTTTAAGAATATATGACTTTATGTATTTTTGTCTTGGCTTCTCATAGCATCTTAGTAATCTAATTTTAAAAAATTGGAGAAAACAATTAGAGAAATCATCAGGTACCAACAACAACACAATCCAGGACCACAATAATAGTAAATAATTTTTTTTTTTATCATTTTTGGTTATTTTCAACCATATCATGCATGACAAATGTAATAATTTAAATGTTAATAATTTTCTATAGATAGTTAAGTCTATAAATCTATGTAATAGTTTAGATCAATACAAAATAATTTGTTTTTTCTTCCTTTTTAAACAAAACATTACAAAATTGAGAAAACTTCACTAAACCTATATCTATTCCAAACCAAAGATTTGTACATTATCTGTCACTAATCCAGCCTTTTTCTGTGCCTCTTAATTTTTCTTAAATTCAAAAATTCCACACATTTTTCTCAATGTTTTTATGAATCATAATGCTAATTCCTTTCCTGCTCTTTTTCCTAATTTCTTTAAACCTCAATTACTTATGTATTACTGATAAAAATTGACTTTGAACTAATTTATAATTCATGTTTTTTAGCATGTAGTTAAGAAAAGAAGAGGAATAATTTAACTTTGGTGTCATCAGAATGTTTTTGTCTTCAAATGAATAAAATATATACATTTAAGAACCCCTCTGGAAATGGTTGCTGTTAGAAAAGCTAATTATAAAGGCACACATCTACAAAAGAAAGAAAGAATTACCACTAACCACAACATCAAAACCATACATAACCTTGAAATTTTCTTCACGAGTAAGTTTGTATTAGTGGCTCACACTTGACTAGATATGTCTTAGATCACATCCACATAACTCCATCTAGAAGTAGCTTATTTTCTAAAATGGCATATTTCTTTTATCATATGTATTTTAAATGGAAGTATGATTTCCCCAAAGCTCATAAAAATCAAATAGGTTTATCTGCTCATTTCTTAGGTTCATAAAAGTGTCATGAAGGCATTTCAGTTTTGCATTGGAAAGGACCTTTAAGTGGTGTGTTTCCTTTTACATATTTTTATATGTAAATAAAAAAATTTTACATATAAGGACCCTCAAAGAAGTTAAGTAATTTGACCAAGTTCTTATAGATAAGTAGCAAAGTCAGGTTTTGAAAGAGGGCCTTCTGACTTCAAATCTAATATGCTCTTCACTATACCATGCTTTCTCCGTGTGAATTGCTTCTTTGGGGCCATGAACTCTGGGCAGATCATTTTGAGCTATTAAAGGATGTTTGCTTCCTGGGAAAGATCTTAGTAAGATACAATATTACCAAAATACATTGGATTTAACCACAAAACCTGATTATTTGATGGTAATAGGCATTCTCAGTAGGTAAAAATCCTGATTTTATAAGACCTGACAAAATTTTAAGCCAGGAGATATTTGGGTAAAACTCTCTAAGGGAATTCTATGTCGTTCTCAAATAAAATTCTTCCTAATCTGCTAGATGCTTTTCATGGGTTATTAGGAATCTTATATCAGAACTGTCAAATTCAGATAAATGCCTCTGAAATTTAATTCAATGTATTCAGAAAGCTTTGGAACTCAGAATAGAGTATTAATTAGAAATCTCTTATTTTATCCTCAGGCTCAAAGTTGTTTTCTTTGCCACATGATATATGAAGAGAAACTATTTTTAGCCTGGAACTTAGAACATTTTCAGATGCGTAAAGTAATGACTTGGGTTTTAAATGTTTACTATGAAATCTTAGAATCAGGTCAATTTACTACTGATAAACTCTCTGAAAAGCCCCTTTGGTAAGCATAAAAACTATTTCATTGCCTTCTCTATTCTTTTAGAGTTTCTAGTTGTCCATCCACTGATATATTCAGAAAATCATTTAGAATCCCAATTTATATGAAGAATGGCTGCTAGGTAAAGTGAAGATACAAAGACATGTAGGAGCTTATAGTTAAGCTATTAGCAGAGTTAAGGCATATGTACAAAGGATATATAAAATATGTGAGAATATAAAAATTTCACTGGAAGGAACTGTCAGGAAAAACTTATGAGTTGAAAGAGGTGATATCTGAGCTACAAAATGAAGGATGGCTATGTTTTCATTTAATGGATAAGTGGGTGGGCATATAGGATGATAAATTCATATATTTGGAATAAGTACAATGTATTTTAGCCAATGTCTTGTTAAAGAAGACCTTCATTTTACATATTTAAGGATGGGATCAATTAAATAAATCAATCAGTGATAAAATTATCGTTCCTCAATACCTTAATTCCCTGGAAGTTTTTGGGACTAAATCAAGCCAACCAAAGGCATTCCAACTAATTGTAACAAGGTCATGATCAACTTAGATGTCTTAGAGCTGTTGAACAAACTGGAATTATGCTATATAGGAAGAATGTTCAGATGGACTAAGGAAACCTGGTCACACTTTGTGGGTCTTCTCTAAAATAAAAGAGTAGCCACACAAACATTTTGAAAAGTAATTTGGAACTATGCTGAAAATGTTACTAAACTGTGAATAACCTATGACCCAGCAATACCACTACTTGATCTCTACCCCATTGATAGAACAGTGGACTTGAAATAAGGAAGACCTGAAATCAAATCCAGCCACTTCAAACACTTAGCATATCTGTATAGCCCTGGGCAAGTCACTTAATCTCTGTCTGTCTCAGTTTACTCAACCATAAAATGGAGAGAACAATGCCATCTTCCTCATAGGAATGCTGTGTGGTTCAAGTGACATATAGTGTCATTTGACACCTACTATATGCCAAGCATTGCTTGGCATATAGTAGGTTTTCAATAAATGTATATTCCCTCTTACTGCAAAGAGATTCAAGGTAGAGGAAATGAATCAATATGTACAACAATATTTTTGTGATTGCAAAAAAATGGAATATAAGGAGGAAAGGTTAAGTGTATTGTACAAGGTATAATTACAAGAAGTAAGCAGCAGAATTAGGATCTGAACCAAGATCCTCTGATTGTAAAACCAGCACCCCTTCCACTTTACCATGCTTCTGGTCATAGAGAATAGGAGAATGAAAGATGGACAGTCATATTGTGACTCAGAGGGTTTTTAAGATTTTATTTGGCAAATATGTACTGGAGACACATCAGGCAAAAAAAAAAATGGCATGAGCAAAAGATATGGAGTCAGCAAAGTCAAAGACAAATATAGAAAACATCAAGAATTTAACTTAATTTTTAATTTAATTTGGTTGGAGCATAATTCAAATATTTCAGTATAAACTTTTAAAAATATCTTAAACAATTGTTTGTTTTCTGATAGTGTCCTTTGCTCCAATTGTCTGTTGTTTTGAAAGTCTCTGATAACCACCCAAGGGGAAAAAAAGTCAATGAAAATACTTGAGAAGGGGCAGAGTCAAGATGGCAGAATAGAAGCAAGACCTCCCCTGGGCTCCGGCTTCTACCCAATCCATGTAAAAAGAGGACACTAAACAAACTTTGGAGCTGCAGAATCCACAAAATGACACAGAGAAGCTGACCTCCCGCTGAGGACAGCCTGGCAGGCCAGCAGGAATTGGCCAGCACAGTGCTTTGGGAGCCGAGCCCAACCCCACACCAAGGCTTTAGCCCCAGGTTGGGCCTGACCAGCCCCTGGCCAGAGGGACTCCAAATCAGCAGCAGCTGTGGCCATTTCCAGATTTATCAACACATAGACACGAAGGACAAAGTGAGAGGTCAGTGCAGTCTGGACTTTGGGACCCAGTAAGTGGGAGGGCATGGCTTTTGCCCCCCAGGGTGAGAAGCTGCTGAGAGGCCAGCACAACCAGTGAGCACCAAGTGGCAGCTTCAGCTCCTGGCCTGCAGAGTGTAGGGGGACCAAGCACCAGTCATAGGGGTAATCATTCTTGCTTTAACCTTGGATCCAGATTGCAGTCTAGGGTGGAGGTCCTGGGGTGTGTGTCCAACTAGCCAAAGCATGTGGAGACCTCAGAGAGGGCACCCATCTAATGCCTCCAGCAGCTGAGAAAACACCAGCTTTTGGGACAAAAGCTTCCCTGTCTGGTGGCAGAGTCCTATTGTGGCAAAAAGCCCAGAGGTCAAGTGGCTGAGGGGCAACATGACCAGGCAAAAGAAACAAAGCAGACAGAAGATTCCAACATTAGACTCCTATTTTGAGGCAAAAAGGAGCAAAGTATGGAACAGGAGGAAGACAGTGAAGTCAGAACTCCTGCACCAAAAGCTTCAAAGGAAAATAAGAGCTGGTTACAGGCCATAGAGGACTGTAAGAAGCAGATGAGAGAAGTGGAGGAAAAATTGAGAAGAGAAATGAGAACAATGCAAGAAAATTATGAAATGAGAGTCAACAGCCTGACTGAGGAAAATACTACCTTAAAAAATAGACTAACTCAAATAGCAAAAGAGGTTCAAAAAGGCAATAAGGAGAAGAATGCCTTAAAAAGCTGAATTTGCCAGATGGAAAAAGAATCTCAAAAGCTCCCTGAAGAGAATCATTCCTTCAGAATTAGATTGGGAACAAATGGAAGCTAATGACTTTATGAGAAATCAAGATATTGTTAAACAGATCTAAACAAATGAAAGAATAGAAGGCAATGCGAAATATCTCATGGGAAACACCACTGACCTGGAAAATAGATCCAGGAGGGATAATTTAAAAATTATTGGCCTACCTGATAGCCATGATCAAAGTAAGAACCTAGAAATCATCCTCCAGGAAGTTCTCAAAGAAAACTGCCCTGATATTTTAGAACCAGAGGGCAAAATGGAGGTTGAAAGAATCCACTGATCACCTCCTGAAAAAGATCCCAAAAAGAAAACGCCTAGAAATATTATGGGAATAGACAGGATTCCAGCAAGTATGGCTACTACTGTAAAGTGTAGTAATTATCAAGAAGGAAAAATTTTTAAAAAGGCAATATTATGGTATCAGTGAGGAAAGGATAAAGAATTGGTTGCTATGTCTTTATTGTGTCTGCCAAGTTTCTGATCAACATTTTCTTCCTGATTAGCAAGTTTTTAAAAGTCAATATTCACTGATGGTATTTTCGAAAATTTCCATGGCGTATTTAAATATTTAAGAAATATTTTTTGTAGAAATCAAATTAGTATTTAATTCCTATTCAAAAAATGTGCCAAATAGACCTTTGGAGGGAAAAAGAAAAACAAACTTTAAGCTCTGCTGAGTATGTGACTGTGTGTGTGTGTTTCAAGGCAATCTAATATAGATAAATTTAATTGACTACAAGAAACAGTTAATATTGCAGCCTCAAAAATATTAGAATCAGTAAGATAATGTGCTGCCAAAATGGTATTTTTCTATTTCTCACTAAAGTAGAGATGGAATATGCTAAAATTTTCTCTTAACATCATATGTAGAACTACATTATATTTTATATTAGAATTGTTCAAAATAAAAGTGCCTTCAGTTTAATCAGAGCCTGCTTTTTCTCATTTTGGGGGGTCTACTTTGAAAAATATTTAATTTTATGGGTGTTAGTATTCCCTCAGCTGAGAAAGGTTGGAGTTTCTGTATGTCTCAACAGACAGTCTTTAGTTGCTATGGCCAACCAGGTGAGAAGCATCTGAACTTAGTTGAAGTGCTCCTCAGTGACAGATCTACTGGCCTCCCCTAATTGACTTGAAGTCTGTCTATGTTGGTAGGGCCCGTGGAAACTTAAATTTCATTGAACTAACATTTTAAACCCAGGATCACTTTGTCATTCTGGGTGTGCTGATCAAGGACTTCAGTGGCAGTTTACTACTTCAAAGATCCATAAAAGTTAAAATACAATAAATACCTGGATGTCCAAATACAGCAGTAAGGATATTATAAGGAAAAGAAATCATTTATATTTGGTGGTATCAGAGAAGGTTTCCTGGAGAACATGGCACCTCGGTATTAGCCAAAGAATAAGCCTTTAAGAGGCTATTCCAAGTACAAAGATGGCAATGGGCAAAGGACATCTGTGAATTAGACTGTTGCATGATAAATATTGTCTGTGGTAGAAAAAATAACGACTGTACAATACCCATAGCCACATTAGACATTAAATGCCTGTGCGGGAATTGGGTCATCTATTTAAAATAAATGAATCTAAACTTTTTACTCCATGAATTTCCCTGGATACTTATATATCTCCAGTATTTTACCAGTTACTAGCTACCAAGTTTCAATACAACCTGAAGTCAGTTTTTAAGTTTGTTAAGAACATGCTATTTAAAAAAAATTTTAAATCTAAAAATCTATCTAAAAATTTTAAAAATCTATCTCAAGAGGCAACATAGTCTAGTAGATGGAGATGTGCCTCAAATCTAAGAAGACCCAGGGTGAAATCTCTCCTCAGACACAGAGTCCTGTGTGACCCTGGGCAAATAACTTCATGTCTCTGTACGCTAGGCGATTTCCTAAAGCTAGAAGTTGCATTGGGAGAGATACTTTCATCACTGGGGAATTTAGCATTGAAATCTAGGTCCCTGTAAGTCCCACTATTCCATATATTGGTCATTTGTAAAAGATGATGTTACTAAAGTCATTTCCATTTGGGGGTGTTAAGGTAGCTGCAAAAACCAACATTTAACTTAAAGGTTTTTTGTTCCTGAGGGTTTCTTGGTGTCCTCAAGGGCCCTAAACTAATATAGCTTCATAATTCCTTACTTAAAAAATAATGAAAAGCTCTCCATCTCACTTTGTACATCATTAGGGTCTCTTTATCATTACATCTCTGTCAATCATAATACTGACACCTTTATGATAACATACTCCAGTTTGTTCTTACAGCCTTGTGCTCTCTTTTTCTACAGTTTTAGTTATTTTTTCATATTGAAACATATTTCCTATTTTAGCATCATGAAACTAAATTAAATTGATGTTACCCTCACAGTGATTTTTGCAGCATCGATCGATCTCTAGTCTTATCTGAATAAACTCAACATATATTTACTTAGTGATGCAAAGCACTAAAGATACATAAGAAATCAACAAAAGGGATTGCACTTGCCCTCATGGAGCTTACAGTTGGCTAAGAATATGTGTGTGTATCTGTGTAGGAATATACATATATGTTATATATATATATGTATATATTTATATATATATTAGAGAGAGAAATATTCTTATTTATTATAAAGAAAGGGTTGTTGTCCTTCCTTCATTCTCAAAGAGGACCAAAATGCCATCGCTATATTAGAATCAAGTTCCAGTGTGTACATCTATGGCCCATCAGACCAATGTGATCTCGGAATTCTCCACCACAGGTTGGGTACAAATAGTCCATGTGAGTATTTAGGGTAGATTCGCTAAATTTGTGCATCTCACATTTCTTTTGAGCTATTTCAGTTCTGTTTTGCTCAGAGCACAGCACCTTCTCTGATGAATTCACGCCATGCTAGGTGGTCCTATGCCAGTGGCTCCCATGTCACACGCTCAATTCCAAAATTCTTAGGAGATACCTTGAGAGTGTCCTTGTATTACTTCTTCTGACTACCATGTGAGCACTTGTCTGGCATGATTCTCTATAAAATAGTCTTTTAGCAAGCTTATGTTTGGCATACAAAGCATATAGAAAGTAAATTATAACTAGGGTTCACACTAATCCTGGGGAATCAAGAAAGGCCCCAAATGATACTAAAACTGTCTTATATGGTACAACTCCTCCTATGTTGTCAAACAAGACAGATTGGAATGAGAATCTAAGCATTTCTTAGAGCTATCCTTCTTTGGAACATCTCTGAACTAAGTTTGACCTCTATGTCAAGCTTTGGGTTAGGTACTGTTCTAGCCACATGTTTGAACTGTGTTTAAACAATATTAATAAATAATGAAGTATTATCCCCACAAAAGTGAGACTTGTACAAATTCCTGTCACAAATTTAATTACTCAAGGTATAGTCATTGTGATATATTTATCATTACTCTCCTTCTCCTTTCAACTTTTGGAACTGTAATCAAACCACTGCTTTCACTGTTAATGGAAAAAGCTCATAAATCAAAATTGCCCTATTATCCTTCTCAAGGACCAAAACAACCATCCTTAGCCATTGGTCCTTTATATTTTCTCTACTTCATTCTTAGAAGGTAAGCTTGTCAGCTCACTTGGTGGTTACATGACTACAATCTCACCTACTAAGTAAGATGATTCTGGTAGATCTCTTGAATTGGGAGTTTTGAGCTGCAGTAAGCTCTGTAGATCAGGCACCCATGTTAAATTCAGTATCAATCTGGTAAGCCCTTAGAAAGCAGGGGCTATCAGATTGTCTAAGGAGGAGTGAATCATCCTAAATGGGAAACCAGAGCAAGTTATAGCTCTCCTTGGGACAATAATGGGATAGTCCCTGTGAGTATTCCCTGGGAAAGATAGGGATAGCCAGCACCAAAAAAGTAAAATAATAATAATAAGGTAGGCCCTTTATGGACAGGGGCTGTCCTGCTTTTGTATTTGTATTACCTGTATTTAGCTTCCTTCCTTCCTTCCTTCCTTCCTTCCTTCCTTCCTTCCTTCCTTCCTTCCT
>NW_027185655.1:59103940-59124256 GCF_028583685.1 Petaurus breviceps papuanus | reverse complement strand
CCTTCCTTCCTTCCTTCCTTCTTTCCTTCCTTCCTTCCTTCCTTCCTCCCTCCCTCCATTCCTTCCTTCTTTCTTTTTTTTTATTTTCCTTCCTAACAATCTAGAATTCTATAGGATATGTACTTGTCTACTGTCTTTCTGAAAATGTGTTCTTCCTAGTAGAATGTAAGTTCTTTTGGAATAGGACGTGGATGCTTCCAGCTCTATCATATAATTCCAGTGCTTAGCACAATGCTTTGCCCAGAGTAGGCCCCTTAATAAACTGTTGCCTTGACTATATTTAAGTACACTTTCACACTCTGCAAGTCCCTACAACAACTTTTTTTTATTATTGTTTTTCTTCACACAAGAAATTAAATGCTAAGCAGAGTTAAAGGATTCGAAATCAATCTGATAAAAAAAATCAATTTCATCACAATAGTTCAAATTTTGTTTGCTTTGGTATTTGCTAATTTTTCCATCTGATAGCATTTTTATCCCAATAGGACATTTTTCTGGTTGAGTAAACATAAGCATTGCTAAGTTGGAAAATGAATTTTAAAGGGAAAAAGTGAATTTAAATGCAGAACACCAATATCAACATGACATATGAATGTGGCTGCATAAATTGTCAAGACTTTCCCTTTGTGACTAAATATAATTGTTCTTGCTGAGCTCCTATTCTTTTATTTTTTGGGGGGAGGAGTGTTTCCCTCTTTTCATCTCTTTTGATGGAAGATTGTAAACAATGACAATGTCTGAAAGTGTCTATATTTAAAGAAATTTCAGGGAAATATATAGGTAACTTTTTTTGGCATTAATGATTTTATTAATAAACACTTGGTGTATAAAATTATCATAGGGTAAGAAAAACAAATTCATGTTTTGTGATTGCATCTGTGCTTTAAGAAGAAAAAAAACATTTTGTACAACCAATAAAAATAAATACCCTACAAAACTACATACCTTGCAATTGTTAAAATGTTTCATTAGTGCATATGTGCAACTTAATGCCCCCATTTTACTTCACAAGCTAAGCCTAGTGCTTAAAAAAGACATTGAGTTTCTAGACCTCTGTGTAGTTTTAAGTTATTTGCTAAAGAGTAATGGAGAGACATTGCCCCCAACAGGGAAAGCAGAGAACAGAAGTGTAATTTCTTTATGGCAATTCACATAAAGGTAAATGCAATAGAAAAAAATCATCAACACTGACAAGGAATACTCCTAGAATAAACTGGAAAACTGGCAGCTATTACCACACTGATATTTTCATATGTTTTAATGGATAAATATAAAATAAAGACAAGGATCACTGATTCCACCCTCTACAAAACAAGAAACCAAAAACACTTTTGAGTGGCAAGGCTTGGGAGGTGGGCCTTATTTACAATGAGGACAAAACTCAATTATTCTCAGAAATTTTAGTCAGAATTCTAAAACAAGTGAAAAACAACTGCAAAAAATAGATATGTTAAAAATGAATTAGGTTTGAAGATGTAGTAGCTTCGTATTCTCTCTCTGAGAAATTACATTGGATTTATTCTCTCTATGGGTTTTCTATTCATTGCTCTGATTTCATGATTTGTCCTCTCTGCTTTTAAAAAAATAGAAATTCTATGAGGTCAGGGACTTTTTTTTAAAGATTTTTCCCCTTGTTTCCCTAGATCTTAGTTAATAAATAAGTATAATATAACATAAATGAATACAAAACTGTTTACTAAAAACAAATATTTGGATTTAATTTTGATATAAATGAACTTATTTGTTGTTTCTATATAAATAATCTTGCTGCTTCCAATATTGAGAAATTGTAAGTGTAAATTTGTCTTTCCTTCAAAACAAATAAAAAAACTCTGTTGTCAATGTAAAAGAAAGTGATGTTTTATGTTTCTTTCAGGAAGAGGATTTTCAGAAACATTGTGCCACAATTACAATGGGTGATATAAGATTTATGATGTGTTGCATAATTTATTGCCGTGTTCCAGGTTGGCTTTTTTTAAATTTTTTTTATCTTATAAAAAGCAGATGATAATTTTAAGACATTTTTAGAAAGAGACTTTTGAAAGTCTTTTTCTTTTACTTTTTCTTCCCTCACCCCTTCACACACACACACACACACACACACACACACACACACACACACACACCACTTTCCTTTTCCCTGTCTAAAATTGAGAATATTTGAACATCTCCATGACTGTGATGGGATTGAATTTATGTATAGTTGACATTTAAAATAAAATGTTATTGAAGAAAATGTCAGAAAGTGTACAAGTTAAGTCATCTGTTAGAGAAAACTGAATATACTTCATAGCCCTGTAATTTTTACAAGATTAAAAAGATTTTCCTTAATATAAACACATGGTATTGCTTCTTATAACTCAGAATTTCCCTGGAAGTAATCAAAAGTGATTTGAAGCAAGATACATTAAAATGTGTAGAATTTAAATCTGCTATCTAAATATATCGTGACAGTTATTTGGTATAATATTTTTTTCTGTTTTAAAAATACTTGAAATCTCTAAAATAAGGCAGTGTTTACCTTGCATATGGAATTATAAAAGCAACCCCGTGACTTCCAAAAATAAATATTCGCTAGTGAATTGAAGATAAAAAAAAATCAAACATTGACTTTCACTGAATAGTTATTGACATTTTAGAAACAGAAATATGGTTAGTTCTGGAAGGGATTTAAGAATGAGCAAATTATAATTACTTACAATTTATATACATCCAGGTTTCTGAGGGTCCTCCTTATCAGCACTACCTGCATTGCCTTAAAGAGTAGGTAGAAGAAGAATGATTATAGCCATTTGACATATGAGGAAACTGAGTCTTACAGAGTTTAAGTGTCATGGTAATGAAAGCAAAGCAATCATGTATCTGAGATGAGATTCAAACCTGGGTCTCTTGACTCCTGCACCCAGTATTCTCTCTCATATATCAGGCTAAGGATTATAATAACAACATAGATTTATATAGGGAAACTAGTCTGCTTTTACATGACTCAGTTGTATAAAACTTCATAATATAAGAAAGAATAAAAATAGCTGTCAAATATCCCTTTACTATTTGTAAAACAGTGGCATCCCTGTCACTTCCTAGTGGTTCCTTTCTTATATTGAATATATTATCTCACCTTATACTCATAAGCCAATGAGGTAGGCATTAAAGGTGTATTATACCCATTTTATAAATGAAGCAGAGGCTTAGAGAGGTTTTGATGCTTGACCAGCATCAATTTTACCTAGCTAGCAAAAGCCTAACCCCTACGCATCCAGTTATCACAGATCTCAAGCTTTAAGATATCACAGAGGCCATCTAATATAACTCACTAATTTTACAGATAGGGAAATAGAGACCCATAAAGGTTAAGTGACATGTCAAGCTTACAAAGATAGCAAGTGGCTCTTTCAATATGACCATGCTCGCTCCTCTTTTTTCGGTAAGAATTGCATCTAAGAACCTATATACAGAAAACTGTGTTTAGGCATGAGGAAATTATTAAAGTGGTAAATGTCATTAGATTTTCTTGTTGCTTTTTCAGTACTGTAGCCCTTATACTGAGGTGTCTGTGATGCAAAGAGTCTGTTAAATTTGAACAAACCTTGGTCTCCAAAATCCAATGACAAATATGCATTGTCCCTTATAGATTTCCCTAGCTGATACTTTCCCCAAGTTTCATCCTTTCCTGCTACTCTTTACTTCACCTATTCTCAATTGCTCTCTCCAAGATCCTTACCATTGTTCTCTTGGCAAGATCTCCTGTAGAGAGAACATCTCTTAGAGATGGACAAGAACCTTTGAAAATTCTTGTTCTCTGGATAGTGTTATAGCCTTCTTTATAAGATTTCCCAGCATTGAAATATGTAAAACTGAAGGTTCAACTATCACCATTAATTGGTTATTGTCCATTCTTGAAGAGGACCAAAATGGAATCACAATATTAGAGTCAAGTTATAGTGTGTATAACTGTAGCTAATTAGACAAGTATGAAGTTGGAATGTTCTACCACAAGTTGGGCACAAATAGTTCATGTGAACATTTTGGGGGGGGAATTCTCTAAATTTGTACATCTTGTGTTTCTTTTCTGTTTTCCTTATAGAGTATAGCATCTTCTTTAATTAGGGTATGCCATGATGGGCAGTCCTATGCCAGTGTCTCCCACATTAGGCAATCATTTCCAATGTTCTTAAGAGACACCTTGAGAGTGTCCTTGTATCACTTTTTCTCATCACCATGCGAACACTTG
Organism: Petaurus breviceps papuanus; assembly: GCF_028583685.1. Taxonomy (NCBI): domain Eukaryota; kingdom Metazoa; phylum Chordata; class Mammalia; order Diprotodontia; family Petauridae; genus Petaurus; species Petaurus breviceps. The sequence continues at coordinate 59,120,025 of NW_027185655.1, read as the reverse complement.
CTCTATGTTCCATAAAATACTCCTTTAGGCAAACGTACCTTTGGCATTTGAACAATGAGGCCAGCCCACTGGAGTTGCGCTCTCTTCAGTAGAGTTCTAATGCTTGGCAGTTTAGTTTGAGAAAGGACTTCAGTGTCCAGTAACTTATTCTGCCAGGTGATTTACCCAATATTCCCAAGATAATTCAAATGGAAATGATTCAGTCACCACAGAAAGTAAAGAAAGAAAAAAAAAAGGAAAGAAGGTACTTGCTTCTCTCTTCTTCCATAATATTCCTCCTGAATATCATTCAGGACTTATCATGTAAACCTCACTTGCCTACATCTACCCTGCCCTTGCCCCACTTTCTTTCTCACATTGAGGGTCAGAGATTTCATCACCTATACTCTGCTATAAAAATTATCTCAGGTTTTAAACTAGTGGAGAATAACATATACCTCATACAGTTGTTGTGAGGATCAAATAAGTTAACTGCTTTATAAACCTTAAAGCACTATATATTATTTCTCTCTCCCAAGAGATCTAGATGGTGCTTGGGTTCATGTCAAGTTCATTTATTGCTTTGGGGCATTAGAAAAAAAGAAACACTTTTTAGGTAGAGGTATTAAAACACTTCACCTTTTGCCAGTATAAAAGTTGTGCATGTTAAGAGAAAACATCAAAAAGAAGTTTTGAGAAATGTCTTAGCCATCAAGCACATTTAATTAAAGGAGACATTTCCCCTGACAATTAAAAAGTTATGGGGAGGAGAACTGCCCCCTCAAGAATGAACAATGTTTGAATTAGGACACCATTGCAACAGCATGTAAAAATCTTAAAGTGTCCAAATAAATTTATAATTATAGAGAGATTCTCATTAAATCGTGTACATGTATAATTACAGAAAGGTTTTCACTTAATTAGAATCTCATCAGAGCTTCCATCTGTATCAAGATTTTGATAATAGAGGTCAGGACCTTTTGGGTTCTCAGGGAAAACCAGGGCCAAATAAGAGGTTGTGATGTCTTTAGTAACTCCCCCCCCACCATGAATCATTTTGATTGAATTCTGGTCAAAACACATATAAAGTGAAATTGTTTTGAGCAAAGTGGTCATGAATGTGGTCATGAAAAATAAAGAATGGTAACACACTGCGCCCTCTAAATACACTTGCTTGGTAGATCTATTCAAAGTATTTGTCATTTATTTTGAGTTAGAGGCAAATTGTTTATATATGTATGTGTATGTGTATATACATATATACATATATCTATGTATCTAGAGAGAGAGAGAGAGATACATATACATACACACACATTTAGGATGAGAACAAAAACATCAGCAAAAGGACACAAAAATGTCAGGCTTTTGAGTGGTGATAGTGATGTAAGAGGCAGAGATCAATATATGGGTCATAGCTATCTTCTTGATCACCTTTAAGCCAAATTCAATAAGAACCATAAAAACAACTTAATTAAAAAGAGATTTAAAGTGAACATTGCTGGTTTATAGCACGTGCTGATTTTGTAATCCCTTTGTAGGGATCTTGTTTTTACACAGAAAGACACCTATTATGGGTGCTGCTTTTTCCAAATTCTTTATCCTAAATCCTTTTATTTGATAAGTTTAAGTATCAAATAAATATCAGTGGCACAATTTAGATTCCTACAATATTGTCTTTGTACAGCACTGCTTCCTAAAATAATATTATCTGTGATGCCAGCAGTGAGGACATTCCCAGGTAGACAATGTTTGACTAGTTTCTTTTTTTTTTCCTTCTTGACTATACTTAATTATTACAGTAAGGGTTTAAGTAAATGAGAAGTGAGAAGATGAGAGGAGGTGAAGGAAAGGAGGGGCCTGGAGGGTGTAGCAGAGGGCAAGTGAAGAATGAAAAAGAAAGAGAGCCAAAAAAGAGAAAGAAAAAAAAAAGAGAAAGAAAGAAGAGAGAAAAAATAAATGAAGAGAGCGAAGGAAGGAAGGGAAGAGGCAAAGGAGGAAGGAAAGAATAAGGAAGTGAGGAAGAAGTTTAGAAGCAAAGAGGGAAGAAAGAATAACAAATCATTTTAATATTAAAACTGAAGAAGAAAAAAGTTCAGAAGGGAACACAAATTGAACATATTGCAAAAGAAAAAATACAAGAATAATAAAGGAAAGATAAAAAATGTTATATTTTGATCTGCATTCATACTCTAGGTTTTTCTCTGGAAGTGGATAGCAGTATTAATCCCAATTTATTTGGAATTTTCTTGGATCATTGTGTTGCTGGGAAGAACAAAATCATTCACATTTGATCATCATACAAAGTTGCTGTGTACAATGTTCTCATACTTCTGCTCACTTCACTATTGTGAAAGTTTCCTGCTAATCATTTCTTAAATCACAATCATATTCCCTCACAATCATATACCAAAACTTATTCAGCCATTCCACAAGTGATGAACATCCCCTCAATTTTTAATCCATTGCCTCCACCAAAAGAGCTGCTATAAATATTTTCAATTCTCAAGTAGTGGTATTTCTGGGTCAAAGTGTAGGAACAGTTTTATAGCCCTTTGAGCATAGTTCCAAATTGTTCTTCAGAATGACAGGATAAATTCACACCTCCACCAACAATGCATTAGTTTTGTAATTTTTCTACATCCCTCTAATATTTCTCATTTTTCTTTGCTATCACATTAGTCAATTTGGTAGATATAAATTGCTTTAATTAAAATTTCAATAATCCATGGTGATTTAGAGCACTTTTATATGATTATATACATATTATTTCTTCTTTGAAAAATTGTTTATTCATATCCTTTGATCATTTCTCAATTGAGGAATGATACATATGCTTATAAATTTGACACATCTGTACATATTACAAAAATAAAAATTTTATCAGAAAAACTTGCTCCTAGTTTCCTTCCTAGCTTCTAAACTTCGCTGCATTGATTTTGTTTGTGCAAAAGCTAATTTGATTTCATCAAAATTATCCATTTTAAATCCCATAATTTTCTCTATTTATTATTTGGTCATAAATTTTACCCTTATCTATGGATAATAATAATCTTACAAGTAAAACCTGTAATTTGCTTATTATTTAATTCTTTATGTCTAAAACATACGTCAACCTGATCTCAATATACAGTGTGAGAAGTTGGTTTACACATAGTTTCTGCCAAATTGCTTTTCCATTTTCCAGCAATTTTTGTCACATAGTGATGTCTTGTTCCAAAATAAGGACTTTCATGTTTGTCAAACACTAGATTACTATGGTCATTTACTACTATATTGTGTACCTAATCCATTCCACTGATCTACCACTCTATTTCTTAGTACCAAATTGCTTTGATGATTACTTTTTTTTTGATGATCACATTTTTTTCAATGATTCCTCTGATATTCTTCAATTTTTGTTCTTCCACATTACTTTTGTTATTTTTTCTAGAGCTATAAGATATAATTTTGGTAATTTGGTGTGGTACTGAATAAGTAAATTAATTTAGGAAGAGTTTTCATTTTTATTATGTTGCCTTGGTCTCCCCATGGCTAATTAATATTTCTCCAGTTGTTTAGATCTGACTTTATTTGTGTGAAAATGTTTTGAAATTTTGTTCATATAGTTCCTTGGTTTGTCTTGGTAGGTAGATCCCCTAATATTTTATATTACCTACAATTGTTTTAAATTGAATATCTCTTTCTATTCCTTCCTCCTGGTCTTTGTTAGTAATATTTGGTAATGATGATTTGTATGGGTTTATTTTATATCCTGCAACTTTGGTAAAATTATTGTTTCAAGTTGTTTATTTTTAGTTTATTCTCTAGCATTCTCTAAGTATGTCATCATATCTTAATCTTAATTTGGTTCTTTGTTATGCATTTTTATTCCTTCATTTTTTTTCTTGTCTTATTATAGTTAGCATTTCTGGTACAATATCTAATAAAAGCAGGGATAATTGTCATCCTTTCTTTATCACTGATATTACTGGGAAGGGTTCTAGCTTATCCCCATGAGAGAGAATTCTTGCTGATGGTGTTAGATATTTAATAATTATCATTTTGAGAGAGGAGCTAGGTGGTACAGTGCATAAAGTGCCAGGAGTGGAGTTGGGAAAGCCTACATTCAAATCCAGTCTCAAATTCTATGTTGCTGTGTGACTATGGCTAAATCTCTTAACCCTGTTTCCCTCTGTTCCTCGTTTGTAAAATGAGTCGGAGAATGAAAGTGGCATTTATTCTTATACCTTCTAGTGCTTTTCATAGGAATAAGTACTTTATTTTGTCAAAAGTTTTTATTTATTTATGCAATCATATTATTTTGTTAGTTTTCTTATTGATATGTTCAATTATGCTGATATTTTCCTAATTTTGAAGCAGCCCTGTATTTCTAGTATAATTCCCACATGGTCATAGTGTATGATCTTCTTGACATATTGCTATAATCTCCTTGCTAGTATTTTATTTAACATTTTTCCTCATCTATATGCATTACAGAAATAGATCTATAATTTCTCTGGTTTTAGTCTACCTGGTTTAGGTATCCACCCAATTCTTATGTGGTAAAAGGATTATAGTAGGACTCCTTTTTTGCCTATTTTTCCCAAATAATTTATATAGTATTGTAATTAATTCTCCTTTTAAATTTTTGTAAAATCCATTTGTAAATCCATCTGGTCTTGAGGATTTTTTTCTTTAGGTAGCTTATTTATGGCTTGTTCAATTTCTTTATCTAAGATAAAGTCATTTAAGCATTCTATTTCCTCTTTTGTTAATCTCTGCATATTACATTTCTGTAAATATTCATCCATTTCCCTTAGATGTCAGATTTTTTGGCATATAGTTGGGGAAAATACCTCCTAAAATTTCTTTAATTTCTTCTTCATTGGTGATGAATTTGCCCTTTTCATTTTTTTATATCGATAATTTGGTTTTCTTCTTTCTTTTTTTTTTTATCAAGTTTACCAATGTATTGCTTATTTGATAGTTTTTTTTTTCATAAAACCAGTGCCTAGTATTATTTATTACTTCAATGGTTTTCTAATATTCTATTTCATTAATCTTTCCTTTGATTTTCAGGATTTCCAATTTAATGTTCAATTGGGAATTTTTAATTTGTATTTTTATGTTTTTAATTGAATGTTGAATTAATTGATCTCCTCTTTATTTTTTTTGCTATAAGCACTTAGCAGTATAAGTTTTTCCTTAAGTACTCCTTTGGACACATTCCATAAATTTTGGTATCCAATCATTGTTGTCATTATCTTTAATGAAATTATGGATTGTTTCATTGATTCATTCCTTGACCCACTCATTCTTAAGGATTAGATTATTTCATTTCTAATTAATGTTTATGCTATGTTTCCATGGTCAATTGTTGAACATAATTAATCTGAGAAGGATGCATTTGATGTTTCTGCTTTTCTGCATTTGTTTCTGAGGTTTGTATGTCCTAATTCATGGTCATTTTCTGTGAAAGTGCCATATATAGCTGAGAAAAAGGTATATTTCTTTCTACTCACTTCATTTTTTCCCAGAGGACTATCATATTTAACTTTTCTAAATTTCTATTCATCTCCTTAGTTTCTTATTGATTTCATGGTTAAATTTATCTAGTTGGGGACAGCTGGGTGGCACAGTGAGTAAAGCTGTGGCCCTGGAGTCAGGAAGACCCAATCGAATTCAGTTCCAGCCTCAGACACCTAACACACACACACACACACACACACACACACACACACAAACTAGCCATGTAACCTTGGGCAAGTTACTTAAATCGAATTGCCTTCCAAAAGGCAAACAAACAAATAAATGAATAAATGAATGAATGAATTTATGTAGTTGTGAGAGGTGAAAACTGAGATCCCCCATTATTATAGATATGTAGTCTACTCCCTCCTATAGCTAATTTAATTTTTCCTTTAACAATTTGAATGTTATGCCATTTTAGGTGTCCATGTTTAGTATTGTTATTGCTTAATTGTCTATGGTACTTTTATCCAAAGGTAGTTTTCCTGATTAGTTTTTAAATTAGATCAATTTTTGTTTTTTTTCGTTTTTGTTTTTACTTTATCAGAGATCATGATTGTTGTAGCTGGTTTTTTTTTTTTTTTTTAAGCTGAAGAATAATAGATTCTACTGCAGTCTGTTTGTAATCTGTATGTGTTTTGTCAGGGCAGTCTCCTTTAACAATTATTTGAAAGATAATGTCTAGGCTTTCTTTCTATCATTGTTTTCAGGTAGTCCAATCTTTTTTTCTTTTTTTTTCCTTTCTCTTTTTGGTTTGTTTTTTTTTTTTTTTTTTGGTAAGGTATTTTTGCCTTTCTTCTTTTTTTTTCATTATTTAGATTTTGTTTTATTGTTGCTTGGTGCCTTATGGAGTCATTAGCTTCCACTTCCCCATTTCTAATTTTTAAGGCATTATTTTCTTAAGTGAATTTTTGTGTTTCTTTTTACATGTGACCAAATCTGCTTTTCAAAGCATTCTTCTCTTCAATGAATTTTTGCACCTCTTTTTTTCCATTTGGTCTATTCTATTTTTAAAGTTTATTTTCTTCAGTATTTTTTGTGCCTCCTTTATCAAGCTGTTGACTCTTTTTCCATGATTTACTTGCATAACTCTAATTTATCTTCCCATTTTTTCTTCTCCTTCTTACTTGATTTTGAAAATCCTTTTTGAGTTCTTCCAAGGCCTGAAATGAATTCTTTTTTTTCCTTTGAAGCTCTTTTTTTTGCTGTCCTTGTTCCTCTTTCTTTATTTATTTTATTTATTTTAGTTTTCAACATTCATTTCCACAAGTTTTTGAGTTCCAAAATTTTTCCCCATCTCTCCCTTATCCCCCACATCAAGATGGCAAACATACCAATTACCCTTTCCCCCAGTCTTCCCTCTGTACTATCCTCCCCATCTTTTCCTTACCCCTTTTCCCCTTACTTTCTTGTAGTGCAAGATGGATTTCTATTCCCCATTGACTGTATATCTTATTTCCTGGTTTCACGTAGAAACATTGTTTTAACATTTGTTTTTTAAAACTTTAAGTTCCAAATTCTCTTCCTTCTTCCCTCCTCACCCACCCCATCAAGAAGACAAGTAATTCAATATAAGTTATATATGTGTAGTTATGCAAAATATTTCCATAGTAGACATATTGTGAGACTAACTTCATTTCATCCCATCCTATCCTGCCCCCTATTTATTCTGTTTGCTCTTTTGACCCTGTCCTTTTTCAAAAGTGTTTGCTTCTGATTACTCCCTTCCCTAATCTACCCTCCCTTTTCTCCTCTCCCCCTTTTATACTCTTTCACACCTATTTTCCTATAGGGTAAGATATCCAATTGAGTGTGTATGTTATTCCTTTCTTAAGCAAAATCTAATGAAAGTAAGGTTGCCTCATTCCCTTTCACCTGCCTGCTCTTCCCATCCCATCCATTATTACAGCTTTCTCTTGACTTTTTAATGTGAGATAACTTACCCTATTCTATTTCTCCTTCTCCCAATTTCCTCTCCCACCTCTTAATTTTATTTTTTAGATATTATGCCTTCATATTCAACTGACCCTGTGTCCTCTACATATACATATACATACATATGCAAACACATATAGACATATATATATATATACATACATGCATATACACATTTTCATTGAGTCTTTAAATGCAGCAGTTTTGACTTTATTTTCTTCCCCTGTGTTTGTATTTTTTGTTTTTTTTTAAACCAATCAGGGTTAAATAATTTCTCAAGGTTACACGGCGAGTTATTTTGTGTGTGTGTGTGTGTGCGTGTGTGTGTGTGTGTGTGTGTGTGTGTGTGTGTGTGTGCTGAGTATCTGAGGCCGGAACTGATCCCAGATCTCCTGACTCTGGGGCCAGCACTCTTACTCACTGTACCACCTGGCCTCCCCTAAGCAATTGGGGTTAAGTAACTTGCTCTAGGTTACACGGCCAGTTATTTTGTGTGGGTGTTATGTATCTGAGTCTGGAACTGATCCCAGTTCTCCGTACTCTGGGGCCAGCGCTCTTACTCACTTCACCACCTGGCCACCCCGTGTTTGTGTTTTGATCTTCCCTGTTACCATAGTAACTTTCTATACTCAGGATATTTTTCTGCTGTTTACTCATTTCCCCAGCTCATTTCTTGACTTTTAACTCTATGTTAAAAAAGGGCTCTGTTTTCAGAGTGGAGGGAATACTGTCTCAAACTTAAGGTGTATTTTGCTGCTATTTCAGAGGTAATGCATGTGACCTGTAAGTTCTCAATTCTTCCAAGGGAGAGATGTGTCTACTACTCTCCTGGCCTGTGCCCTGGTCTGTGGACAATTACAAGCACTCTTTTCCACCCTAGAACTGTGACCACAGGTTCCCAACTTCCATACTGCTGCAAGCTCTGGTATGCTAGTATACCTCCTCATCCTAGAATTGAGACCAAGATCTCAATGTGGGTAATGCAACCGAGTTCTACCCATGGTGCCAGCAAAGGGAACCTGGTAATCTTCTTTTGACCATTTTTCTGGCCCCCTTACTGTCTGTGGGATGAAAGGTTCAGAAACGATCACTGATTCAGTCACCCAATACCTACTACTAGTTTGCTGGGGCACAGCCTGTACTGGACTGAAACTCCACTCTCACACTGATATATCAGAACTTTCCTTCCAAACTTCTAAGATGCCTTATGCTGGAAAATTATTTCATTCCTTCCTTTTGTGCCACTTCAGAATTTGTTTTGAGGTATTAGTTAAATATGTTTGGAAAGGTTTGGGGATGAGCTCAATTGTGCCCCTGTCTTTTCTCCTCCATCTTGGCTCTGCCTCTTTGAGTATGATTTTCTTCAGTATTATTTTTTGGTGCCTTCTTTATCAAACTATTTGTTCATAATTTCCTTCTACTACTCTCATTTTTTTCCCAAATTTTTACTCTATATCTATTTGAATTTTAAAATCCTTTTTTGGCTTTTCCAGGAATTCTTTCTGGGGGTTTGATAAATTTTCATTTTGTTCTTTGTCTTTACTTGTACTTGCTTTGATTTCAGTGTCTTCTCCTGAGTTTTAGTCTTGACCTTCCCTATTTTTCTAGTCTATTTCTTGACTTGTAACTTTATATTAAATTTGGACTATCCTGAGGTGGAGGAGGCACTGTCCCAAGCTTTAGACCTTTCTTATTACTGTTTTCAGAGTTAACTCTGGATATCTATAGGTTTTTGATGATTCCAAGTGATATGATCTAAGGAGAGGTGTGGTCACTGCTCTCCTGGCCTGTACCTTAGTTTTTACCAAGGAAACCATCTTGTTTCCCTATAGCTAATGGTGATAATACTCCTCCTCATCCTGAGGCTGTGATGAGGTCCTTATTCTCCCAAGACACAATTGCTAATGTTCCTGTCAGTCTTAGAACTGAGAACGGGGAACCTACTCTCCCATAAGCAACCATAAGCAATCTTTTCCACCCTTGGAACTCATCCAGGGCTTCTGCTTCCTTGTGACTACAAGTGCTATCCATCATTTTGGGCTTTCAAATGTGACCTGGAATAGCATATGAGTAATGGAACAGGATTCTAAACCCAATATGAGCAATGCATCCCCTGAAATCTCATATCAGTCATTTGTCTGATCTCCCCACAGTCTGTAGGCTGAGAGCTCCTGAAAGTACTCCTGCTACCAATGCAGTCACTTCTGGGGCCCACTACTTACCCTAGAGCATGGACTGTACTTTGTAGTCTGCACTGCATTCCAGGGTTTAACCCCACCCCCAATGAGACAATCCTTTTCTGCTGACCTTCTAAGTTGTCTTGAGGTGGAAAATTGTTTCTCCTGAACTTTTTTTTATTCTGACACTACAGATGCATCCATGTGATGTATTATTTTAGAGTATGACAGAAAATTTCAGAGATTTTTGAGGATTTCTCTATTCTATCATTTTAGCTCCACCCTCCTGTATAGTATTTTCTAAAAGCAAAATAGTAATGTGATCTCTGGGACAGGAAGCCCTTTTGTCAGATACCAGCCCTCCCCAAAGCAAAGAATAATAGATTTCTTTCCCTGGATTCATGTATCCTAAGAGAATTACAAATTTTGAATTTACATTTCAGATGCTACTCTTGATACTGAATTTAAGATTAGGATACATCCAAAGCATAAAAATGATTTAGAACTCTGTCATGTTGGATTTGAAAAATGTGGGGGCAAAGGGGAAAACAATTAACTCTTTTAAGTTAAAAAAATGTTACTTTAAGACTCTTAGATTATAAATGCTTCTAAGCTGGGCAGCTAGGTGGTGCAGTGAGTAAAGTGCTGGTCCTAGAGTCAGGAGGCCCCGAATTTGGTTCCGGCCTCAGACACTTAACACCCACACAAAAAAAACTAGCTGTGTAACCTTGGGCAAGTTGCTTAGCCCCAATTGCCCTCCAAAAAGGCAAAAAATAATGTTCCTAAGCCCTGGACAAGTTTTATATCCCTAGAGGGTTCTTTTGTACCCCAAAAAATAAAATTAAATAAATAAATATGATCTTGGTTGCTGAATAGATGCTAATTTACATTGAGTTGACTTATCTTTACATTCCTCTATTAGCTTATGTTTCACAAGTTCTCCATCACTGACTATTCACAATTTTTGTCGTCTTAGTTAATTTGTTATGTAGGAGGTAGAATTTCACATTTGCTTTGCTTCACATTTCTCTTTTTTCTAGTGAATTGAAGCAGTGACATGAATGTTTCATTAGATTGTGACCTCTTTGTTTTGAGGGGGGAAGGCAAGACAATTGAGGTTAAGTGACTTACCCAAGGTCACACAGCTAGTAAGTGTCGAGTGTCTGAGGTCAGATTTGTACTCAGTACCTCCTGATTCCAGAGCTAGTGCTCTGTTCACTGCACTACCTAGTTGCCCCAATTGTGAGCTCTTTTAGGGAGCTTTTTGCCTTTATTTGTATCCTAAAGCATGTATCACAGTGCCTGACACATTCTAGGCTCTTAATAAATATTTATTAAATGATTGACTAATTGATAGCTGACTAAATGACAGATTCTTTTGAGAACTGTTTTTCATGTCCTTTGACACTTCCATTGGCAATAGGTTGTGGTCTTTTTATTTTATTTTAATTTTAGTTTCTTATATATTTTAGAATCTGATACAATGTTTTCCACCCCACCCCACCCCATCATCTATTTCCTTTCTTCACCTAGTTGCATGAATTCTTTTCATGCCAAAGTCTTTCAATTTCAGTGAAAATTTCCCTCTTTTATCATTTGTGAACATCTCTATCCCTTTTCTGGTTGAGAATACTATGTCTAGAAATGACAGAGAATGGTATCCAGACTGGATCTCTTCCATTAAAAATGTCATATCCTTTAGTATCTGTTTTTTTTATTATTTATAGGTTTTTATGATATATGTTGCAAGTCAGTTATTTGTTTATAGCTAATTTGTGCCAAACTATGTTCTAGTTTTCCCAGAAATTCCTGTTAAATAAAGATTTCTTCCATAAAGCATATTATTAAGCTTTTTCTTTTCTGTTTTTCACTACTCTCCTCTCCTATTTTTAACTAGTCATAAATAATTTGATGATTACTTATTTATGGTATGATTTGAGTGACAATTTTCTGTTAGCCACACTTTTTATTTTCTTTATGCTCTTTGAAATTATACATCACTTATCCCTCAAGGTGAATTTTGTTATGATTTTATCTAGCTAAACAAAGTATCCCCTATTAGAATTCCATTAAATATGTAAATTAATTTAAATAGTTTTTCCATTTTTATAATTTTGCTGAAGCTATTAATTGTTGCAATTAGCTTTTTTGATGATTCTGTAGAATTTTCTGAATATATAATGTCATCAGCAAATGAGAATTGTTTTATCTCCTCTTTATCTAAAATAAGACTGCTATCTGGCTTAAAGGAATGTTTGTGAGAGTGAAGTAAAATCACAAATGTGATAATAGTAAGTGCAAGATGTTTTACCATTACTTTCAATTAATATAGATTTATTATTCACTGGAAACTTAGTTCAGTTAGTTATTTCTACAATCAAAGCAAATTTATCAACCATTTATCAGTTCTATTATTTGAAAGAGAAGTACTGTAACATTATAGGAATCCTATGAAAAAAAATAATTTGGCCTATGCCATCTCTGTTAACCAACACCTAATGAATATATTCATGTCATCTTAAAAGAAAATTCAAAAATTAGCGCAAATAAATTGTATTAATCTAAATAGATAGCTATTGGATTTGACTGGTCATGGAACAAGGATCAAGAATAACCAGGAAATAACCTGACCACTTCTTGGTATCTACAGTATCAGAAGAAATTGAGGCAGGCTTTTGGCATAATGGGTAGACATTACGAGGCAGACATCAAAGACGTGATCAAGAATGATAGAAATTTATATTGATAGAGGGAAATGTCCAAATGGATAGGATCACACATTTATTTGAATATTTGAGGTATGTACTGTATAGCAGGGATCTCAGACTCATGTAAAAATGCTACATAAGGATCCCTGTGAGTGGCATGTTGACTTAGAAAACCACACATTAACATTATCTGTGTTCTAATTTGTTTTTTTTAGTAATTTTGTAAATGTATCCCAGTTACATTTTAAATTCATGCAGGCATCACTCAATCAGCCTGTTTGACACCTCTGTTCTAGACCATGAAAAGTAATTTGTTAAATAGAAGATGGAGGACCAGCCCTGGTATCAGGAAGACTTGGGACCAAGCCCTATCTGTGACGCGTACTGGCTATTAAAGCCAGCCTCTTAATGTCTCATACATCTAGATTACTCTTTACAATTTTGTGTTATTTAGGAGATGCTGCCCTGCTCAATGCAGGGAGTTTTTATATCAGGGGTTTCCACACTACAGAACTCTTAGGGCCAGGAAAATATATAAGTACTTATGCACATCTGCTATTGTTCATTCCATTTTCAGTCATGGCCCACTGTTCATGACTCCATTTCGGGTTTTCTTGGCAGAGATTCTGGAGTAATTTGAATTTCCTTTTCCATTTCATTTTATAGATTAAGAAACTGAGGCAAATAAGATTAAGTGATTTTTCCAGGGTCATATAGCTAGTAAGGATCTGAGGCTAGGTTTGAAATCAGGTATTTCTCATTCCTGGCCTAACATCTATCCACTGTCCTACCTAGCTACATACATACATACATATACACAGTATAAATATGTGTATATGTATGTACATATATACACACAGTATAAATATGTGTATATTTATGTACATATATATAAAATATTTATATAAAACAAAACCTATACATAAAACTTTTTTGTATAATTATTATAGCACATAATTATATATGCATATGCAAATATTTAGGCATATATAAATGTCTATATCTACTAGAATAATTATATTTTAGGGTGAGATATATATATATATAATATGTACATATTGCACATATACATAATATGTACATATTATATATATATATATATTTGCTCAAAGACACAAATGTATTTCCATCTACTGTATGAACAAAATAGGCATAGCTATTCCATCTACAGATGCAAGCATCTGATATGTATGTGTATATACCTGTTACATTTGAGGGAGGCTGTTGTGAATCCCAACCAAAGAAGGCTCATAGCTACCCCTAGTTAGAAAAACACTTTCTACTCTTACTCCTTCCTGCATTCAAAATCATAACTTATTGTAAAGCTAAGCATGAGCAGCTCTCCAGAGGACTGCTGCTGTAAATAGCTTTAAGGTTCTGATTATATAGTATAGGGAATTCTTTAGTTATTCAGCAGTAAATTAAAGTAAAACATTCACAGAAACTAAAGTACAGCATTGGCAATGTGATAACATAACAAGTTATGACTAAAGTGGCCACATAGTTTTCACCAGAGTGGCTGCATAGTTTTAAACAAAAGCTACCATTCAGTAAGTCCTTAACTCAATCATCATTAAAGAGCAGGCCTCCTTAAGGGACACAAAGTACAAAGGTCAAAGTTCTCCACCCCTGGGCCATAGTAAATCATGATCTTCTCAGTCAGCATCAAGTACCCAAGGAGAGGTCTTTTTCATCTTGACTAGAGGCTGGCTCCCAAATTCCATGGTTCCTCTTCCATGGGCCCAGCTTCTGCCTAAATATACCCAAGTGTCACCTGGATTCAAAAGCCGGGAGCTCTCAGCTCCTTTTCCAGTTCCTTGTGTAGCTCCTTTTCTGGTTCCTTTTCCACATCGAAGCTCACAGTGTCCAGTCCACCTCAAGTCCTTCACAGTTTCTGTTTATGGGAAGATAAAGTTTAACAGAGCCAAAACAACATTTATACACATTGCTGGCACTATCATCAAATAACTGTCTGCCTGTGAAATCAACAGAGACCTGCAAACAAGGTCCAAGAGGTCAACACAATCAACACAACAACAACAACAAATCATCAATAAAGTCCCAGGACCTCCAAATCCCTCCTCTAGGACTTCTATAAACATACAACAAGAAAATCCTCTTTCAGGGCTTCTAGTAAGGTCCCAGGGCTTCTGTATAAAGTATCACAAACAAAAATCAACACAAACAGAACAGACAAACAGAGTGCCTGGCCACCACAAAGTTCCCCTTCTCAATTCTGCCACCACAAGTGCTATCTTCTCCGTTCTGCTCCCTCCCAGCTTGGGCTTCTCCTTATATATGGTAATTAAGCTCCTCCCTGTTCTGTCCCTTCCTGTTGCAACAGCAAACAGGGGTTTACAAGTTCTGGGGTTCACAAATTCTGGGATTCACAAGTTCTGTTTCTTAACAAAGACTTGATATAATCATGGGTGAGGCTTAAAAGAAACTTGAACTCACACAAGGTGCTAAACACTTAAGTAGCTGAAACATGGCACCAAGTATTTCTTCGGTTCTCATTACACTTATATAGATATGAAGGGATATTCCATCCAGGGAAAGGATATTCATCTAGAATAAAGCCTTGATTCAACTGATTAGAGTTTGCCAGTATTATTCATGTAGATGTTTACAGTCTTGATGCTCAGGAAGGTCTCTAGGTCCTCTCTTCTGGTCTTTTTATAACCAGATGAGGAAGGAACCACACAAATGGCCCAAGTCTCTGTCATCCAAGTCAATAAATCTGAAGTATAGTTTCAATACCTTTTAAGGAAAAACTAACCTCACTTTAAGGGGGTTAGAGAGTTGAATTTAAGTTTACTCCTACTGCAAAACACAGATAGCTAGCTAGCTAGCATGCTAGATAAACAGGCAGACAGACAGACAGACAGACAGACAGACAGACAGACAGACAGACAGACAGACAGACAGATAGATAGATAGATAGATAGATAGATAGATAGATAGATAGATAGATAGATAGATAAAAGTATTTTCTAGGACATTGCTTCCATCACAAAAAAGTGTATTGAAACTTTTTCTTGACATTAGAAATTGGCAAATAGGTAAGTTTGAAAACCAATCCCTGCGTATTTAGTTGAAGTCCATTGAAAGTGTTTGATCATGAGGAACAGGATTACTATTTTAGTGTCAATTATGGGAAATTGACGAAAGGAACCAGAGGCTGTAGATTTGGAGGTGGAAAGGAACATGGAATTTCACTAGCCCAATCCCTTCATTTTACAGAGGAGGAAACTGAGATTGAGAAAGGTTTAGTGATTTGTTAAAATCTGAATGAATCTGCCCCAAGTTCTCTTTCTCCAAATCCAGTGCTCTTTCCACTATACCACATGGCTTCCCTAAATCAAGAATGCATAATGCAAAAACAAAAACAGAACAGCTGTTAGTGGGACCCAGAAAATGAGAGAAGTGGAGGGAGGGAAGAAAGGAGTGACAGAGAGACACAGAGAGAGAAAGACACAGAGACAGAAAGAGACAGAGACACTCTGTACACAGGTATTGTCAATCCTGGGCCAGCTAGATGGTGCAATGGATAGAGTGCCAGGCTGGAAAGATTCATATTCCTGAGTTAAAATCTAACCTCAGTAACTTACTAGATATGTGACTCTAAGAAAGTCATTTAATCCTGTTTGCCTCACTTTCCTCATCTGTAAAATAAACTGGAGAAGTAAATTCAAACTGCCCTAGGATCCTTGCTGAGAGAGAGAAACAGAGAGAGAGAGAGAGAGAGAGAGAGAGAGAGAGAGAGAGAGAGAGA
>NW_027185655.1:59098074-59103930 GCF_028583685.1 Petaurus breviceps papuanus | reverse complement strand
AGAGAGAGAGACAGAGACAGAGACAGAGAGACAGAGAGACAGAGAGAGAGAGACAGAGAGAGAGAGACAGAGACAGAGACAGAGAAAGAGAAAGACACACAGAGAGACAGAGACCTACTTCATGGTAGATATTTAGAAAGATCTGTAATTTCATCGATGTTCTTATTTCTTCCTCTGATCCATATTGGGAGTCTTGTAGGTCATAAAAAGAAAAAAAATCCTAAATGATTCTTATCCATGTTTTTCCACAGTTCTTTCATAGAAAACCTGCTTAAGATAATAAAGTCTTTCTCTCATTCTTTTATGTACCTGGGCATATTAGTATATTACTTATTTATCAAGTTGTTTACAATTTTTCCTACATAATTTAGGTTCAGAGCCTATCTGTTACTACTAATTCCCTGACTTTAGAGAAACCATTTAATTCCTCTGGGTCTCAGGCCCTCACTCGAGAAATGAAGGGATTAAACTAGATGACACTCCAAGGCCCCTTGTAGCTCTGAATCTATAATACTATGACCTGCTCACCTCTTTTCTGGTCATTCATAGTCTTCAGTATTATAGCACTTCTTACTTGAAAATCATTGTTATTTGCTAGTTTCCTTATGTTTGCCATGCATCATACCTTTGATCTTTGGTTTAGAATTTCAGTTCTTTTGAGATCACTGTATTTCATGATTACTATACATGTACCATTAGCCAGATAATATTAGGGAGTGCACATGCACACATTAATATTAGAAAAACCTTGTGTGCTATAACCCAAGGGGTCATGAAGAGTTGGACATGACCGAATGACTAAAAAGCAAAAATAAGTAAAAAAAAGTCTAATAAGGAGTTTAAGTTTGGAAATAGGAAAATAAGACAAAAGATCCTGGAAACATCACATCTCCCTTTTAAGTAGAGAAATGGGAGAGCATGGCTCTGAAATGCTGTATATACTGTCAGGATAGTTTGATGTGTATAGTCTAGTTTTGCATATCACAAACACACAAACTTTTGTAGTGGTGAGCAATATAAAATACATATGACATAAATTTTGTGTATACATAAATATACATATATATATAATGTCATCTAGAAATTATTTCAGTTGTTGTTGTTCAGCACTTTTTCAGTAATTTCCAAATTTTTGTGGCCCCATTTGGGGTTTTCTTGGCAAAGGTACTGGTGCAGTTTGCATTTGCTCCTCTGACTCATTTTAGAGATGAGGAAACTGAGGCAAACAAAGTTAAAAGACTTGCTCAGTCACACAGCTAGTAAGTTACTGAGGTCAAATTTGAACTCAGGAAGGCAAATCTTTCTGACTCTAAGCCTATCACTCTATCCATTGTGCTATCTAGCTGCCCCCAAAATGACCATACCTGTATATAATAATTACAGCAGAAAAAAAACTCTTTAAAATAATATTTGTTTCATTGACAATAATTTTTAAAATTAATAATAGTTGGATCCACATTGCCTTATTTTTATTTGGTTGTTGACACCAATGATATATGGGGAAAAGAAGGCAAGCTGTTTTCAAAAACAACATTCCCTAGAGAAATAAGTCTGAGAATGTGGCTTTAATGATTGGAAAGAGAGACCATGTATGTTAGAAATAAAACATGTGCTGTGTATGGTTTAAAGAAGATTTTCAAATGATACATTTCTTTCAAGCCTCAACAGAACACCATGGGCACATTTTTCATTCCCAGTTTCTGTATTTAAACACTATTATCCCCAGAGGATCTGGCACGTCTTTATTTTATCATATTTTTATTGTTCATTAAGTTACTAAAACTAAATACCACACAGATCATCATCAAAGACATATGGTGGTCTACCTATATAAAGATCACCAGACACTGCAATTCCATCACTTGCCTTGGTAACTTGTTCTAGTGTGGTCTTATCCTTCAAATCAAGTTCATCTTTATATATAGCTTCCTGAAATGGAAGTTTATTTTCTCTTGTGTGGTTGGTCATCTGTGAAGGCAAAACATTTGGTGCAAATTCTTCTCTCTAATCTCTCTCAGGATTTACTGTGGAACCAAGGGCACTGGCAGCATATGAACCATAACAAAATCCTCAGGTTTCCATCTGCCTGAAGCAGATTTGTAGCATCTCAGTGTATAAGCCTTTCTGGCTCAAATGCATCTCCTTTAGATTATCTCTTAGGTATTGTTTTAAAAATAAGTTTTATTGAAACCTTAAAAAAAAAACTCCATTTCTACATATATGCCATCACTTTCCCCACCTCCACATGATCACTTCCTTTATGAAAAAATAAACAAAGCCTGATAAGCAAAACCAGACTATACACATCAAACTATCCTAAGAATATATATAGCATTTCAGAGCCATGCTGTCCCATTTCTCTACTTAAAAGAGAGATGTATTGTTTCCAGCATCTTTTGTCTTATTTTCCTATTTCCAAACTTTAACTCTTTATTAGACTTTTTTTTAGTTATTTTTGTTTTTTAGTCGTCCGGTCATGTCCAACTCTACCCCTTGGTTATAGCACACCAGGTTCTTCTTCCACCATCTGCCGAAGTCTGTCCAAAGTCCTGTTCATTGTATCCATGATGCCATCTACCCATCTCATCCTCTGACATTCCATTTTACTTTTGCCTTCAAACTTTCCCAACATCAGGGTCTTTTCCAGTAAGTCCCATCTTCTCATGATGTGACCAAAGTATTTAAGCTTCAGTGTTTGACCTTCCAGTGAATTGCCTCAATTAATTTCCTTAAGTATTGACTGCTTTGATCTCCTTACTGTCCAAGGCACTCTCAGAAGTCTTCGCTAGCACCGTATTTCAGAAGTTCTGTTTCTGCTGCACTCAGATTTCCTTAATGGTCTGACTCTCGCAGCCGTACATCGCTACTGTAAAAACCATAGCTTTGATTATACAGTGCTTTGTTGGCAAGTTGATATCTCTCCCTCCCTCTTCCCACCTCTCTTATTCTCTGGGTCCCACTAACAGATGTTCTGGGTTTTTCTTTTTCCAGATATTTTTTGTTTGTTTTTTTTAATTGTTTTTCAGTCATTTTTTAGTTGTGTCTGACTCTTCGTGACCTCATTTGAGATTTTCTTGGCAGAGACACTAGAATGGTTTGTCATTTCCTTCTTCAGTTCATTTTACAGATAAGAAACTAAGGCAAACAGGGTGAAGTTATTTACCCATACAGCTAGTAAGTTTGTGATACTGGATTTGAACTCATGAAGAAAAGTTTTCTTGACTGTATACCCAGCATTTCATCCATTGAACCACCTAGTTGCCCCTGATGACTATAAATTTAGATCTTCTACCATTTCCTCTTTTCAAGTTTATAGCCTAATCCATTCATGGGAATATAGCTACATGATAGCTGGGGACCCTAGCTTGGACTTCAGCTCTACCTCCAGTCCAGTTTCCTTTTGATGAGCCATCATTCAGATGCCTTCTCTTCCTCAGAGAAGGAACTTGCCTCAATCACATCCTCTGGTTGTTTTATTTTTAACCAAACCTGTGATTTAATTCCTGTAGGGAATACCCCTCAGGGAACCGACTTTGCTGAAATTCTTATCCTTATTATTTTTACAATAATGAAAATATTTTAGTAGGCAGCAGTGTGGTAGTTGATATACATTACAAGGAAAGGGTTGTTTATTCACAGAAACTACATCTTTATGGACAATTTAAAATGTTTCAAGCTAGCTAAAGGGAAGGCTCATATTCAGATCATTTATTGATAAACTAGAAATAGACTTATTGTGGCTTCCCAGGTGAGTCTTTGATTGCCTGGAGGAATATTTCTGTACTCCCCCCCCACCCCCGTGCTGATTAAGCCAAACAGGGGAGTCAGAGTAAGCCACTGTAAAGATTTCAACCTGTGGTTTCTGAGAATGTGAGAAGTGGATGAAAGCACTAATTGTAGAGATAGAATCAACAGGATTTACCAACTGATTGGATTCAGGGTGGGAGTTACAAAGGAAAAGGAGCCTAAAAGACAGTGCCAGGGTTTTAAACCTGAGTAAAGGTAATGATTTAGAAGTTGGTTTGGGAGGATGGCTGGAAAGGCCATCAGGCTTTCTTATTCTTGTGCTTCAAATTAGTATCAGGTTTTTAAATAGATGCCTTTTGAGTTAAGGAAATAGTCATCCCTAGGCATAAAAGACACTCCCAACACAAGAATTAAAAAATAAAATCAAATGTCTTAAAGGATTTCATGAAGTGCTTGTCCTTGATCTCATATTAGTATTAATATGGCTATGATGAGGTTTTGGGGTGCTGGGACCCAGAGAATGCCAAGGCAGGGTTGCGTGAACAAATTCACACACTAGAGCCTTCTCCTAGCCAAGTGGCAAAATATTTCTTGTAAAGTTTTAGCAAAAGAAGGCAAGGATCCTTTTGGGAACCCTATGAGACACTGAGAATGGTGTTGGGGGTTTTGTGGGAAAGGGTCATGGGAAAGGAATGCTGGGGTTACTAATTAGGTAATCAATGGGTCCAGCTGTCTTTGGGATCTGTGGATAGGAACATATAGGGGGTATACCAGACATTGAGGGAGTTGTCAGTGGCATGGATCATGGGGGGTAGAAAGAATTCTTGGACCAGCCAGAGACAAAAATGCTTGGGCCAGGCACCACTCTGTCCTGTTAAGAGAATGTGTTCTGCAATAAGAGAAAATTTTCTCATAGCCCAGTGGCCTACTAAGAAATTGAGAGGCTTCCAGAGACCAGATCTTAGGGCTGTGGCCTGAGCACCCCATCAGCTAGTGATAGACCTCAGAGGTATTCTAGCTGCCTGAAAGTGCTGACCACACACCCACCACTGTCAACTCTGACAGTTGGCATCCTAGTCCTGAAAAGGTGTAGGAGGGGTAAGGAAACAAGGAGTCAGTTTTTCCTAATATACACACAGGAGGCTTGCTTCCCCACACTGGCAATGAAGTACCTATCATTTTCCACCTCTTCCAAATTCTTCATACTCTACACGGGACTTAACTTTTTTGTCTTTAAGCTCCTCAAAGGCATGGTTTGTTTCACTTGTGTATTTTAGCTTAATAAGTACTTGTTGGTGGATTTATTGATTCACACAATAAGCATTTGTACATCCCCTCACATGCTACACACAGTACTAAACACTGGTCATGCAAAGGTGAACTACAAGTGAACGGACTTCTGAATGTGAGTCCCCTTTGTTTGTGTCTCTTGTGTTTTGCTTTTAAAAGAGGTTAACAGAGAGCAAAAAAAGATCTCTTCAATAAAACAAACCAGAGAAACAGGAATTTTTCAAGTTTGTTTATTTATTTTTTCTTTCTGGGCATAAGGATTGGGGGGGGGAGTAACTCCTCCCCCCAAAAAATTTTTCCCCATGGCTCAGCAAAAACAGACAAAAAATTCTCTTTACAAAAAGAAATACATAAATACCTCTGTATATTGTTATTGAATTTTATATGCTACTAAGATAATTTGCTAAATATTTCTATTCTATTTTTCTGTTCAAAGGAATTTTGCTATTTAGTGTTATAGCTAGATCTCATCAGCCACTCCATATTAATGAATGGATTAGTGTTAGAATTAGTAGATTGTGTTAGAAAAGGGAAAATTCTATGGATGCTGGACTTCCTTATCTGATTCTTTTAAAGACCTGTAGGCTTCTGCCAATCCTTGGTCTAGGTGATAAATCTTACCAACTATGAAAGAGAGAATGGGTTTTTTTCCCATTGGGTACTACTCCATTCAGTCCCAGGGGTCTGAAATATGAAGGGAAAGAAGGCATTATTTTTGAGAGAATAGCTATAGCCAGCTTTTGTAGAAAAATGGATTTACCACCACCACCTCAACAACAGCAAAAACAACCATGATAGCAAGTATTTACATAGTGTTTT
>NW_027185655.1:59097493-59098064 GCF_028583685.1 Petaurus breviceps papuanus | reverse complement strand
GAAACTGAGGCTAAGAGAGATAAAATGATTCTCCCAGGATCAAACAGCTAGTAAGGAATTGAGGCAGGATTTGAAGTCAATTCTTCCTGGGCAGCTAGGTGACACAATACCTGAGCTCAAATCCAGTGTGACCCTATATAAGTCATTTAATCCTGTTTGCCTCAGTTTCTGCATCTGTAAAATGAATTGGAGAAGGAAATGGCAGACCACTCCAGTATCTTTGCCAAGAAAATGGGATCTAAAAGAGTCAGACATGGCTGAAACACCTAAACAAGAGCAATAGCTCTGACTCTAAGTCACTGTATCACCTTCTTTTGTTATTGTTTTTAACTCAGGGATTTTTTTTTAGGGCTTAATGTGAGTTAAAAACAATAACAAAAGAAGGTATACATAGGAGAACATGTATCAGATAATAAGGAGTGATGGAACTTTCCCATTGGGAGTGAGATAATTTAGCTCAACCGAGAGGGGCCTAGGGAGAGTAGAGAGAAAGATGAAGAGAGAGGAAGAAGAAGACGGAGAGAGAGAGAGAGAGAGAGAGAGAGAGAGAGAGAGAGAGAGAGAGAGAGAA
>NW_027185655.1:59077535-59097393 GCF_028583685.1 Petaurus breviceps papuanus | reverse complement strand
CAAAGAAGACTTGACCAGTCCCATAAGGACTGGCCTTGAACTGTTCTGAAGTAGATGGGACTGACTAGGCTGTTGCTCTCTTGCTTCTCTCCAGCTCAGGCCCACCCCTTATACAAGGGTAAGGCATTCACCTCCACTATTAAAAAGAAAGACCCATGCCAGTGGACTCTGGGACAGTAGTCACAGAACTCAAGCAGGTTTTATGGGAAAGGTGATGAATCTAGTATTGTATATGTTGAATTCAAATTTTAAAATATAATAGTAGGATAGCCAAAGCAATGTCAATCAGAAGCCAATCTGAAACTCAAAGGAGATGTTAGAGCTATAGACAGAATTCCCTCCACATAGAGGCATCTAGCTGAAGCCACAAAAGTAAATGAGCTCAGGAGGAGAGTGCATAAAGAGAAGAGGATGGGAAAATTAAAAATAAAATTAGGTATGGCATCAGTTGAAGAATACCTGAAGAAATTATGGTATATAAATACAATGGAATAATATTGTACTGTAAAAAATGATAAATGAGACCATTTCAGAGAAGACTAAGAAGACGTATAGACTGATGCAGATTGAAATGAACAGAAATGGAACATTTTGTATCATGACAACAGCATTGAAAAAATGAAGAGTTTTGAAAGATACAAGAATTACGATCAACATGTTGATTAACCATTGTTTTAGAGAAATTATGACAAAGAATATTACCCTTTTAGTTGAAAAAAAAAAGGTAACAGAGTAAGTAGGCAGAAAGAAACTTGCATTTTTGGAAATGAATAATACTGGAATTTGTTTTCCTTGATTATGCATATTTGTTACCAAAAGTTTTCATTTTTTTTACACTGGGGTAGGGGAATGCGGACAGGTGAAAAATAAATGCTTGATCATTGAAAAAGTATAATTCAATTACACATTTTTAAATGGTAAAAAGTCATATTTAAGATTTGGTCATGATATGAGAAAGGCAGACAGAAAGGGGAGAAGAGAACTAGGAGATAAGTTATGTTTAAGCTATGAGAGAGACAGTGAGGTAGCAAAGTGGATAGATTTCCAGACTAGGAGTCCTGAACACTTGAGTTCAAATTCATCCTTATATCCCGAACAAATCATTTCACCTCTGTCTACCTTGGGTGTATCATCTATAAAATGAGGATAATAATAGCACATAACTGCCAAGGTGATCATGAGAATAAAGGGAGATAAGACTTGTAAATTGCTTTGCAACCAGGAAGTAATCAATGAATGCTAGTTATTTGGGATTACTATGGCAAAGAAGCTAATACGCAGAGAGGGTTCTCAATAGTATCAAGTGAAGCAGTCAGCAAGTCAGATGAAAACTGAAATATGATTTGACAATAGTGTTACAAGAACTTTCAGAGTCTTTCTTAGACACTTCATGGACAGGGCAGCACAGATCATAGACAGCCAAATACACTACAGTTTATTTATCCACTCAAAAGTGTGACACACCTCATAATTGGTTGATGAATGTGTATGTCTTACAACTCCACAGATGACACACGTATAAACATGTGCATGTGTACACATGTACACATTATTCACATAGATGCTTGTTTACATACACATACATGCATACACACAAATACACAGACACATATATGTCTATTCATAGACATGCTATACAGGTACATTCATATAGCATGATACATGCCTTTACATACATGTATACGCACACACATTTGAATTATGTCTATATGTATTGCCTACATGCATATATATGGACAAACATTAATACATGTACATATACATATACATACATATACCCAAGTGTGTGTGGAAAGAGTCAGTGAGTCTCTTCCAGAAGTACATGACACAGAATTTGAGTAAGATCAGGAGATAAGGCATACCATGAAGACAGGCTTACAAAGCATTGACATACTTAGTGTTGCCTAAACTTTTAATAAACTAGAACACAAGCAGAAATTGATAAAGAATTCACATATTTTTGAGTATAATTCTCTCCTATTTTCATTAATGGCTAGTTTAGAAATATGCTATCAAATATTATTTAATGGAAGTAAAATTATTCTTACTCAATAGACTTCATAAATACAAAGAAAAAGGTTCACTGAAAAGTATTTCTTTCTTTACTAATATTACTTTCAATGCCTTCCCTGACTATAAGTTAGTGCAAAAATACTCCTTATCAACAGCTTAATGTTTTTAGGCTTTCATACAAATTGTACGCCATCCACTTTCTCAAAAAAGACAGTTGATATGCACAACATTTCTTAAATAACAGAGATAAAACTTTATAAAGAGAGGCGCATTTCTGAAAATATGCCTTTAATAATATGTTTAGTAGGCTGCTGGAAAATTTGAAGCCTATTTATCGCTTTTTTCTCTTCCTCAATTTAGAACCCTATTTAATTTTCTCTCCTCTGAAACTGGTCACTTTTACAAAGACTATTTCCTGGATATTTCTGAAATGCTAAATCATGAATATGTTGTTGAAAAAAAGAAAGGAAGAAAGGACAAAAAGGAAGGAGGAAAGTAAGATGTTGTAGTAATTGTCTAGAAAGAAACTTAGGATATAATTAGATCCAAAGTCTGCAAGACACCAAGAACCCAAGCTTCTGTTGTTCAAGTGGCCTAACTTTGATATCATTCACATTCTTATGCCTGATTATTAGTGCCTCTTGACTGAAGGACTAATTGGATACTCTGAATAGAAATGATTGGGGGAAGTGATGGGGCTTTCCCTCTGCACAATGACTTCAGTGATACTAACCTACTCACATACATTAATGCCACCCTGAACCAGATGGTGCTTCAGGAGTTCAAATCATAGACCAATACAACCTCAAAAGAATCACAATTTCAAATCAGTAAAAAGACAATGGAAAGATCCATGGTTGTAACTGGCATCTTACATATTGACCAAGAGGACTTTGTCATGGAAGTGAGTTGAAAGATATTTTCAGATAAGAAGAATTTAGAGGAGCATAAACTAATGAAGTATGAAGGAAGCAAAATAAAGGAAACAATATAAGCAGTGACTGAAATAATGAAAATGAAAGGAACTAGAAAACACGAACAATAAAAGGAAATGCTATCTTGATGTCTTGCTTTGTTTTGCCGAACTTTTTCAAAATATTTTTTGTTTGCTTAAAAGACAGGTTTAATTAAGGACATTATAAGTGGAAAAGGAAGTAGGTCATTCATATATCAAAAATGAGTCATAACAGACCCTGACTTTGAGAAATTGCTGCTAAACCTTATAGTTTCTGGAGTATCATATTACATCCAATTCTCTATTTGAACATGCAGTTTGGACTGGCGTCAGTCATATACTGGGGAGTATAGCCTCTGGTCAAAGTGGACTAGGTTTCCTGTCCTCATATTCCAACTGTTAAATCTCCTATCCAGGTTCCCCAGAATAATTTTCCTTATTGGCAAACCCATGCAAGGGAAGAATGAAAAGATATGAATCAGGAGAGGCACAAGAAATTTATTCCTACATACAAAAGAAATGCTAAATATAGGTCACTCACAAACACATCTTTGACAAAATCAAATAAAAAATACTTAAAACAGAATTCATAAAGAACTTAAAACTGCTTTATCAGTTGTTTGAGGCTGCTCCCCAGACATCATCAGAATATATAGCAGTTTCAGGGATACTAATTAAACATTTTGCATTTCACCTTAGCACTCATTGACCAAACAACTCTTGCTGTCTTCTGGTAAAATAGCCAGTTTTAGGCTAGTCCTTGTGTTTGAGGGTTATCCTCTCTAAGAGCTTTGAACTAGTTATTCAGGACTCCTTCCTTAATACTAGCTTGCTCCTGGCACGGCAGGAATTAATTGCCATTCTCATTGGACCCTTACCAAAGAGAGTAAGGTTGGGGAGGAATCAGAGCCACTGTGACCCTACCCAACTCTCAGGAAGCACCTTGAAACAATCCTAATGCCCTTCACAGATGGTAGAAAGAGTGCAAACTTCTCAATGATTAATTACATGTGACTGGAAGAAGACCTCCCCAACCTTCTACATATTTGCCTGGGCTTTTGAATGAAAGCTTTGAGCATTGTCTATGAGATGACCCTCATTACAGAATGGATTTTTAAAGTGATTCGTTAATAACCATTAGATATTAACAAATAGGGGAGAGCCTCTGGTTCTATGGCAGGGGTGGGCTGTAGCCATCTTGTACCAGATCCTGCTAGTCAATTGTTAAATTTTCAGTGTGAGGAGTCATATCTTGGAAATTAGCAAATGCCACAAAAATTAGGCCTTCATCTATACTAGATTTGAGAATGAGTTGAAGAAATTTTAATAATGTTTATTAAATTTTAAAAGTATGTCATAAGTAAATCCCTTCCACCTCCCACCACTGAACTGGTTATTAAACTTTTATCAACATGTCCTGTATGAAGATTTGAGGGAAAAAAACATGAATGAGGAATAATAGAAGAATTATTACTCATACTAGTGGACAGAGTGCTTACACTGAAGCAATGATGTGCACATTGAAATGTATCTTGCTTTCTGTACCAGCATAATACCTTATGCAAGAAACTAATGTTGTTTCATTATTGTGTGATCACTCACCAGTAAATTTGATTTTTTTTTAATCATCCTTTCTGTGTTGTTAAACTTAAGCAGGAACATACATAACAACATCCAGTATATTTTCCCTTTTAATGTGTGGGCTGAAACTATATTTATTGAAAAGAAAGTTATACAAGAGCTACTTGAAGAGACTTTTGGGCTTAAAATTTAATCTAGTTTCTTTTTGTCATGGACATAGAAAAAATACATCAAGAACTGTACCTTGAAGCAGATAAAAAAGCATACACAAAAATATATATTTATGTACATGTGTATATGTATGTACGTGTGTGTATGTGATCGCAGTAGGGATTAGACTGGCGTGCTCACCCTTTGCCCTTAGAATTTCTGGGGAAACATGTGGTATGTGATAGGACTTGGACTCTCTGAGATGGTGAGGCAATCCCTTTATTTGCTTCTTGGATCCATGGTGATGGTAAGGGGTGTTTTCTTCAAGTGGCTGGACTACTAATCCTAGAGAATTGGTCTGCTTAGTGGACCTAAAAAGTAATGTCTCCACCTAGGTCACACCTCAAACAGCTCTTGGAGCATTTCTCTAGAGGGCTGGGGCAGAGGTGGGTGGGGGCGTGTGTGGGTGTGGCTGGTGCCCTTCCCCCACCCTAGAAGAATGGTAGCTAGGAACACATGGAAGATATAGAACATACCCTATCTAGGCAAATTTTAGACTGGATTTCCAACCCCTGGCTGTCTCTTAGGTTTTCTATTTCTTTTGCGAGTATAGATGATTGTGTATCCACCCTGAGGTGGATGTTTTCATCCTTGGAGATACCACTGTAAATTTAAGAGCTTGGGAACACATGAACCTTAGTCAATGAGACCTTCACTTTGAGAGGAGATACTAGACAATAATTCAGTGCTTTTTGGAAAGAACTATTGACCAGACAATTAGTCCATTCCCTTGCTTGGCTTGCCAAAAAATCATGGACCTAAAGGAACCTATTTGTATACTATACAACTGAGGTGAAAAAATAAAATGCCCATTCAGCAGTCCTGGAAATTCTTTTTCTGTTTTGATGGGTTAAATATTGACCTCCTGAAAGACTATAGGATTAGTTAGGTTATTTCTTATAGTTTACTCTGTTAGTATCTTATATTAAGTATTCATTTTTTTTCCTTTTTGGCGAAAGATATAAATGTTTACTTTTGTAGGTGATTTATATTTGTGCATTGAGCAACTTTCTCTGTAGCTTAGGTATAAATTATCTAACTCTTCTTTCTAGAGAACCACACTCTGCTAAGACTGAACCTGGTACTTAAACATGGGGTCCAGAGTAGATGGAGGCATCTTAAATGTAGAGGGAAAGAGAACAGGGGTTTAGGCCCCCCCTATGTCCAAAGGAAAGGTGTGTTCTCCCTGCCCCCCTCCCTCTCTCTTTCTCATTCAACTGTATACAATCCAGTGTCACTGTTCTTCTTGCTGTTCCTTAAAAATAATACCCTATATCCTGTATCTTTTGGCTAGATATCCTCCTTTTCTGGAATGATTTCCTTACTTGTCTCTGCTTTATGGCTTTCCTGGTTTCCTTTAGTACAAGTATTTCTCACACCTACAACCCCCATCCTCCTGCTAGATCCTTTCTTCTGAGATTACCACCAATTCACTACATGAACACACACTCACTCATATACATACACACACATGTAATATGCAATTTGCATATATATTACATATAGACGTGTTTCCACATTGCAAATTTCCTCACTGTGGTTTCGATATATGCTGGGTCTGCATGAGAAATTAAATGGCAATTTTTTAGAGTTCTGTGGCAGCCTCAAATGACATGAGAAAGCAAGCAGACAACACAGATTCTATGACAAAGTACTTAATCCAAAGTTTATTTTAAGGTATTGTAAAGACCCCACAAAAGAAAAAGAAAAAAAATCAGACTTCTCTGATATAAAGGAAGGGCCAAAAAATATTAAGCAAATTTTTTGGTTTGCAGGGGTGCTATGCCCCTAGCCTCTATGATGTGGAAGGGATAACTGTACCACACAGACACACACACACCTATTTCCATAATATAAATAGCCAGTTGCTTATCATACCCCCTCCTTCCCCCATTAGAATATGAGCTCTTTAAGGGCAGGTAATATGTTTGTCTTTCTTTGTATTTTCCAATGCTTATCCCCTTGCCTGTCACAGTCATTTAATAAATGTTTGTTGACTTGCCTTAAAGATAGAAAATAAAGAATCCATAGTACTCATCCCACGTTATCTATCAAAGTAGTTTCATTTTAAATAGAATACTTTTTCAATATCTTGTCTCTAAGGCATATGTTACTTTGAAGCTGAGGAGGAATGTTTCTGAAAAGACAAAGTAACCATACTTTCTAGGATTAAACAAGATTTTAGCACCCAGTCACTAGGCAGGTATGTTGGCCTCAATGCAATCTCATCATTTAATTGTCTTTAAGCAGATTATTATCCAGGTGGCAGACATATTCAGCAAGGGAAAAAAAAAAGGAGAAAAAAGATCATTTAAGTCAAAAATTGTTTGTCCTAAAAGAAAAAAGAAATAAGGCATAGAGTGGGATTGTGATATAAATTCTATCAGACTTTAAATGTAAGATTTGAGAATGGACACACTATCCTGGCAGTTGGAGTTTCTCTAATATTGATGTGAATTTCTTTGGACACATTGAATCCCTTGCCAGAAGCACAAAAAAGATTATTGAGTGAACAGTGCCCTCTGTGTGTGCAGACTCTTAAAGGTGTCAGATCGTACCTTACTGCATACAGAGCTCTGGGCCAGAAAAAATTTCAAATAAATTCGTTTGTGTTTGCTAAGAGGTTCCAAAGGGAAAAAATAAATCTGCCAATAGAGGACATACAGTAATTAGTCCCTCTAATGGAAAAGTAGGGTCTGATTAAGAATGTGTCTCTAATGCACTCTAGAGTTAGCTATAACCAAATTACTGAAAATGTTTGAAAAACCCTCCTATTATTACTTGACTCACTTTGTCTCATTTGTCAAAGGGCTTCGACAACCTCTCTTGCTGAGCAAATGTCACTTTCTCAGCCTTGCATTCTGTGTGGGCCTGAATACATTGGCCATTTGTGACCGATCACCTAGCAGGCACAATTAAGGAAGTGCATTAATTCTTCAAGAGATAATAGACGCTCTTAAAGAGCTATCTCTAAGAGGTTTCATGGCATATTTCTATATTTTAAAGTCAGCTGGATTCACTATTTAATAACCTGAACAGCTTGAGCAATTTAAAATCACTGAAAATCAAATAAAACTTGTCGGTGGTAATTCTGCCCTACCCAATACACCTACTGCCAGTCCTACCATCATCTATACTACATTCTCTTTATATATTTAAATAGGGTAGGGAGGGGTTGTGTGCAGACTAGTGAAAAAAATATTATTACAATCTAGATTCTGAGGCTGCATTTGTTTTCGTAAAACAAATGTGGATTAGATGATAGTGGGCCCCAGATCTAAGACCCTGACCAATAAATATGCAACATCTGCTTACTTTTCTGAAGTTTGTGTTTTCCTCATTAAAAAAGTTGTAAGAATATAGAATTAGTGCTAAAACGAATTTCACAGAATATGTAGCATAACTCTCGCCCCCCGGCCCCATTTTACAAATAAGGAAACTGAGGTTGAAAATTTTGAAATGGCTTGCCATAGATCACACAGGTAGCCAAAAAAAACTGAAAACAAACAAAAAAACACAATACAGCTGTACTTTGGACTTCGAGCTTTTGCCTTCAGATACAGGGTTCTTTTCACTGCACCATTGGTATTAGGAACAATCTGTCCATTCAGGGAGAGGATAGGATTAGATACACATGACATCTGTTCAGAAGTGAATGAGCTTTTTTTGTTTTTTCACCTCATGTTGCCAAAAACTGTTTTTAACTCATTCTCACCTAATTGACTGATTGTATTTGCATAGATGAAGAATTCTTGATATCCTTCAATGAATGAATGGGTAGATGAATGGGTGGATGAATGAATATATGAAAATCACTTTTAAGCACCTGCACTGTCCCACATAATTTGCTGGGTCCCGAGGCTATGAATTAAAAGTAGGACAGAACCTAAGCTCAAGGAACTTTTCCATTCATTGGGAGACACAACACATAAGACTGTAATTGATAAAATGTGTAAAATATAACATTCTATTTGATTTGTTTTATGAAAATTTTATATTTCATAACATTTTATATCATTAACTTGGGATTACCTGTGACATGGAGTAAAGCTAAGATGAATAGAGGTGGGAAGGGCAGACAGATTCACTAAATCAAAGGTTTTAGGAAACCAGTCTTCTTATCACTGGTAGAATTAATTTGTTTTAGGTGTGATCCAAAGGCAGTTCTGTGAGTTCAAAAACCCTAAGTCTGGACCAGGAAATGATCAAAACTCCTACAATAGAAATAAGAAAAAACAGTATACCAAATATTATTACTCTCCTTTCTGGACTCTACATTCCAGTCATATTGGCTTAAATGGCTATTCCCTCTACAGCCTTCCACCACCCATCATGTTGCCTTTAACATACAATCCTCGGTTTCTAGCATAATTTCTTCCTCACCTAAACATTGTAGAAATCTTTAGGTTATCTCTGCTTATCTCACCTCCAACACTGCTTTTCTTCAGAAATTTATCCTGATCCCTTCAATTTCTAGTACCCTTCCCACAGAGTGCTACTCTTACTAGAAAGGATGTGTCAATCAATTTCTTTGTGACTATAGTAACCATTCCCTTTATCTTTCCAATCCCTGTCTGAACACTACTTAGTCCTTTACATATATTTAAAGAAAAAAAAAAACAGGTAGGTGGTACAATGGTTAGAGCACTGGACCTGGAATCAGAAAGACATGGATTCAAATACAGTCTCAGATACTTCTTAATTGTTATACCATCATTTCATCTCTGCTGATGTTGTTTTGCTCATCTGTAAAATGAAGATAATAATAGCACCTACCTCCCAGGGTTGGTGTAAGGATAATATGAGATAATATTTTAAAATATACAGTAAATCTTAAAATTTTACCTAAATACTATTACTGTAACTGTTATTTATCATTTTGCTATTAAAATTTAAACTCCTCAAGAGTGGAGACCGTTTCAATTTTGAATTTATGTACCTAGAGCCTAGGATAGTAACTGGAATATAGTAGTCACTTAATAAATGCTGATTGAATGAATGACAGTGTGTTTGCCTGATGAACAGTTAACACTACACCCATCATTTTTTTTAATAGAAGATGAGTTATCTGTAATCTAACTCTTTTGTTTTGGCATTCTGCAGGGTAAAGGGGGTAAGAGAGTCTAATCTATAATTGCTTTAATACTATTAACAATATTAGGTATTTAGGTGTGTTTCAGATCTATTGGGTTAATATTTTAATTTCATGTAGATCTTGCAAATAGAAAACCTTCATATGCTATCATTGACTGTATTTCTTACTTGCAAAGCAGACTGTGAAGGCCTTTGGGGGCAGAGATCTTGACTACTGTTTCTTTTTCTGACATACCATTCAGACTCGATACTTAGCTCTCACCAGTTCAGAAATATGCTTCTTAAGATAAATAGTTTGTCATTTGAATTGAGTGATACTAATATAACTGGTACATTCTCTCTGAAAAGCAAAACTTCAACTTCCAATATGCATTTTTTTCTAACAAGGAAAAATTACACACTGGAAGCTGAAGTTCTGTTATCTAAAGAGCTACCACCTGTTATAATTGCCACCAGTAGGTGGTGGTGTGGGGCAAGGTTGGCTTTATACTGCCTCTTTACAATGACTCCTGCCTTTTGAAAAATGGGCATTTTCTCTCTCTCTACCAATTCCTCTCTTTTATGGCCTTACGAATGTGATTTTGCTTTAGTTAACTCATCTACTCCACACCTTACCAGGGACAAACTGCTTCAAAAGAGAAAGAAGATGAGTAAACTCTTAGAGGCTGCCTACCTTTTGTAAAAGGTATAGACCAATAGAGGTTTACTGATTGAGTGACTGAAGACCTAAAACTATTTGCTTTCAACTCAGTAGCTGAGTGAATGTTTCCAAGTCAAATGGTTAATATCCTTTGCTACTGAGGGAACTTAAAAGTGTTATTATTTTTAAAAATCAAAACCCACAGGAATCAGTTTCATTTGACCCATTAAGCATGGAGATTATCCTTTCCCTACTGTCTCAACGAATGCAAACAACATCATTGTATTCTCTGACTTTCCCTTCATATTTTATGCTTAGGTACTGACTAGATCTTTTCTACTATATCTCACTATACATAATTAAGAACAAACTCAAATAACAGCAGTTATGATCAGTTATAATTTCATATCATTAGTGAGGCAGCTTTCAAGTTTCTTCAAAAATCAAAAATTAGAAACAACTTGAAGAACAGAAAAATATTGGTGTAAATGCCCAATAAAAAGAGCTTTCTAATAACTAGTGCCCCCTGATGTGAAATGAGTGACCTCATGGTTACTGAGCTCATAGTCACTAGAAGTGTTCATTCACAGGGAATGGATATGCACTTGATACATAGAGAGAAGATGAATTTAAGAATTCAATTTGTCACAGCTATGATTTAAAAGCCAATACCATGCAGAGAACAGTCCATGTATTAGCTAAAGTGATAGTGTGAAATCTAGGTTCTCCTATAAGATTTTGTGAATGATATATATAAATGTATTTATATAAATTCACTAATATAAGTCTATGTATCTTTCTTTATCCCCTTTTCAATCTATCTATATTGGGGAGGTAATTTAGCCTTAAGATAATGAGTTTCATTTACGTAGAGAGTTTGTGGCATGTCAAATCCCTCCACAGAAATAGACTACTAATTCATTTGACATTCATGGTATCAGAGAGTTGTCTCTGAAGTTACCTGTGGTTAATGAGAGGTTAAATGACTTGTCCAGAGTCACATAGTTAATATGTGTACAGTACAGAAGTTGAACTTCAGTTCTTCCTCACTCCAAGGATGGGTCTCTATCTGTGACAATCTACTGCCTCTGGGAAATAATGATAGATTTTTATAAGGTGGTCAACAAATACTTGTCAAGTACTACTATAACTACATATTAGACATTGTGGTAAGGGCCACAGAAGATGAAGAAAAGACAATCTGCTCCAGGTTAATCCAGAAACAGATTTCCTAACTTTGGAAGAAACATGTTTTTTACTCAGCTATTTTCAACAGTCTGACAGTATCCACTCTATGTGCTTTCAAAGCTAAATTGAATTCTTCAGTCTTTTTGACACTTCTTTGTGGTTGAATATATGTTATTAGAGTTACCAGAGCCTTGAATTAGGCTGTATAAACCTTTCACATACTATTTTGTCAGGGAAATATTCAGAACCTTATGTTTTGAGTGGCATTTGGTAGAATATTTATAATCTTTATCTTTCTTCCTTCTTGTTTTATAATAACAAAAGCAAGACAAAGGTTAGAGAATGTAAGGGGATTTTATAGTGAAGAAGAATCCTTTCATCATTCAATATTATTTAGTTCCTTTGCACTTATACCACTCCCTTAGTAATATTTCTACTTAAACAGACATCTTGCCACAAGAAAGACTACAAGGTAATAAGTCTGAAGAAGTCTTCCAAAGAGTTTAGAATGAAGAATGTGCATGGTACAGAATCTCAATTATACTTTTGTCACTTTGATCATATTTAAAGCCCATATGCTCTAGTTCAATATTTCAGCAGTTATAGCAATACAGCAGAAAAGAAGAACACTAAGTCACAAGAATGTTGTCAGTCTGTCCAAAGTAAAAAGAATCCATTTTCTAGACATATGGAAGTCAGTTTGGAAAAATACACTTTTTGTGTGTTTGTGTGTGTGTGTGTGTCTGTGTGAGATGATGGTAGGTTAGTGTGCAAGTGGTTGTGGGGGAGCTTAATTTTTGATTCCAGTCAAATGCATTTTATACTTGCTTTTCTCATAAAATGTAAAAATAACTTGACATATAATTTCACTCATACATGAATTGACAAAAATTTTTAAGTGCTTACTAGGCAGCTAGGTTGCAGAGTGGTTAGAGTACTATATCCTTGGAGTCAAGAAGACCTGCATTCTAATCCTGCCCCACACACCTACTTTGCTGTCGGATCCTAAGCAAGTTGAAAAACTGTTATATGCCTCGTTTCCCCAAAGTGAAATAGGGATATACGGATATACTAGCACTTATCTTTCAAGCAAGGATAAGTAAGATACTTATCTAAGGACCAAGTAAGATACATAAAGCACTTTGCAAACCTTAATATAATGTGAGTGGTAATAACAGGAATAGTAGCAGCTGTTGTTATCATCTTCATTGCTTTTGTTGTTGATGATGATGATGATGATGATGATGATGAGCCTGATGCTGATGTTATTACTACTACTATGCATTAGGACTGGGGCAAGTACTGGGGATAAAAAAAAGCAAAAACATCAAAATAGCCCCTAGCCTGAAGGAGCTTACATTCAATAGGGGAGACAAAATGTAGATAGATGTATAAAGAAAATAGAGAATAGGAAGTAATTTTAGGAGGGAGGGCTTAAGAGTTTAGGATGACTAGAAGGGCTTCCTGGGCAACATCAATTTTTAACTGAATCTTGAAAGAAGCCAAGAATATCAAGAGGAAGAGACAAGGAAGAAAAGCGTTACAGGTATATTAGGCAGCCAGTGAAAAGACAGAGACAAGAGATGGAGTGTACTGGGGAACAATAGCAAGTAGGCCAGGATAACTGTGCCTTAGAGCAGTGGTTTCAAACAAATAGAAATGGAGTGGCTTAGAAAACTACAAATTCCCATTATTTGGGTTCTATTGTACTTTTATTTATTCTTAAAAACATTTACCAATTATATTTTTAAAAAAATTTTTTTAAGCAATCGGGGTTAAGTAACTTGCTCAAGGTTACACGGCCAGTTATTTCTGGGTGTGGTGCTCAGTATCTGAGCCCAGATCTGATCTCCAGATCATCCCGACACTGGAGCCGGTGTTTTTACTTGCTGTGCTACCTGGCCGCCCCCACCAATTGTATTTTAATGTAGTTTGGGCTACACTTATGAGTTTGAAGCAGAGTTCAATATCTTTCTTTTAGATCATGTGGAGGAAGGGGAAAACATAAGAAGATCGGAAAGGGCTTCATTGCCTAAACAAGGACTTTATATCTCATATTGGAGGTAATATAAAGCCCTTGGAATTTACTGAGCAATGGGGTGACATGGTCAGACCCAGGCTTTAGGATCATCACTTTTTTAGATCAATAGAGGATAGATTGGAGATTTGGTGTCATGAAGACAAAGCATTTATTTGTCTGAAATTGATTATCCATTATTTCCAGTTTAACTGCATTCAGTTTTATTTTTGGGAAATCTACCATTAATAAGGAATTCTGTGTGTGTGTGTGTGCTCACTGAAGCATACTCCTGCTCCTCCATGGATTAAGCACAGGAAATAATGTCCCACTCTTCCTTTTCATCTGAATCTGCTAATAGTATTACATCGTTTATATAGATTTTTAAGGTTTACAAAGTATTTTTTCTCACTATCCACTTTGAAGGTAGGTAGCATATTACATATTAGGAATCAGGGCTGTGGTTGTGATTTCTTTGGTAATGGGAACGCCCAAATTAGGGACACTATTTATGAAGATCAATACACCTGCAACTTAGAGGCTGAGTGAGTTGCTCTGGAGCTGTAAGAAGTTTAGGGACTTGCCCAGGAACAGCCAGCGAGCATACATCAGAGAATACACTTGACTTCCCATTTTTCTGGCTATGGGGCTAGCTCTCTATGCACTAATCTCTATTATTAGTCTTACATAGTAAGTCTTATTCTATCCATTCTATAGGGGAGAGAATGCCTCAGAGAGATTGTTACTTGCCTAAAGCCATATGTGAATTACATAGTTCTCTCTCTGTATGACTATCCATTTATTTACATATTTTATCTGAAGAAATATTTCCAAGTATTGTTTTAATCCTCTAAGAATGAGTTTTCTTAATATGAAAAAGCAGAAACTTGTGAGTCCTAGAAAATAAATCTCAGATGCCAATAAAGAATGCAAGCAGAAATATAGAATCTTAAAGCCATAGTGTTGGCATAGTTGTTTAAGTCAAAAGTCCTAAGTTTGAATTCTGACTCTTACTATTAGGTAAGCCCAATGAGGACTCTAGACCTTAGTTTTATTTTTAAAATGAAGAGACTTGATTAGACCATCTCTAAGGTCCCTCTCAGCTCTAAATCCTAGTACCTTTATTTCATTCTTTCCTATTAAGTAGTTCCTCAACTATTAAAGGTAAATAGGGATGCTTTCATATCAGTTAAGTCCTCCCTTTTTGATTCTTGAAAACATAGTTCATAAAAGCAATTCTTACAATAAAAAGGCATATTCATAATATCTCTCTCTGTCTCTCTTCTCCCTCTCTTCCTCTTTCCCTCTCTCCCTCCCTGTACTCTCTGTATGTCTCTTCTCTCTTTTTCTGTCTATCTATCTAGACCCCATCATCTCAACAATGGAGTGTGATTCCACTTTATTAAAATGATGTCATTAACTGACTATCAGCTATTTATATAAGCCTAAAGGAAGAAAAATGTCAAATACACACACATATATTTTGGTATTAAGAAAAATATTTTTAAAATAACATCTGCTGAGGGCTGAGCCAAAATGGTGAAGTAAAAGCACATACTTGTTGTGAGCTCCTGCTCCAACCACTTCCAATACATGTAAAAAAGTGACTTTAAATAAATTTTAGAACTATAGAACCCACAGAGTGACAGAGAGAAACAAATCTCCCACTGAAGGAAGTCTGTCAGGACAACAGGAAGGCTCTATTCCACCAAGCTGGGAGCTGAGCACAGTCTGACATCAGCCATGCCAGCACCTGGGTGGCCCTGATCCACTGGAGTAGACTTCAGGAAAGTGAATCACCAGCATCTGTGGAAGTTTCAAGACTTCTCAATCCATAAACACCAAAGAGAAACTAAAAGGTCAGTGGAGAACTCTGTTGGGACTGAATGATACAAGAATGTGGTCAGGCCAATCCCCCCAGGGTGAGAGGTGATGGAGGCACAGAGGTTGCAGCTGTTGCCAGACTTCCTGTCCTGAAGATCATAGGGGGATGAAGCAACCATTCAAAGTGTAATTGCTCTTGCTTTTTGACCTGCTTGGATCTGGATCACAGTCTTGGGTGGTGGTCCTGGGGTGTGTGGCCAATGTTCTAGAGTTTGTGAGGGCTGTAGGGAGGGCACCCTCCTAATAGCTCTGGCAGCTGTGAAAACCACAGCGATTTGGGGCAAAGCTTTTTCCACTCTGCTTTCAGAGTTCTACCATGGTAAAGAGCTCAAAAGTCATGTAATTGACTGGCAAGATGAGCAAACAGAGGAAACACAATGAAACCATGAATTCCTTTTTGGGGGACAAAAAAGATCAATGCATGGAATGGCAGGAAGACAGCAAAGTCATAATTCCTGCATCAAAAGCTTCCAAGAAAACCATGAACTAGTAACAGGTCATGGAGGAGCTCAAGAAGGATTTTGAAAATCAAGTAAGAGAAGTGGAGGAAAAATTGGGAAGAGAAATGAGAATGATGCAAGAAAATCCTGAAAAGCAAGTCAATAGCCTGCTAAAAGAGAGCCCCAAAATACTGAAGAAAATAACACCTTACAAATAGACTAAATCAAATGGCAAAAGAGACCCAAAAAGTCAATGAGAAAAATGCCTTAAAAAGCCACATTTGCCTGATTGAAAAGATATTTCAAAAACTCACAGAAGAGAATAATTCCTTCAAAATTATATTGGAACAAATGGAAGCTAATGCCTTTATGAGAAATCAAGATACTATAAAACAGATCTAAACAAATTAAAAAATAGAAGGCAATGTGAAATATCACATTGGAAAAAACCACTGACTTAGAAAATAAATCCGGGAGAGATTTTAAAATTATTGGACTAGCTGAAAGCCATGATAAAAAAGAACCTAGCAATCATCCTTCAAGAAATTCTCAAGGACAATTGCCCTGATGTTTTAGAACCAGAGGGCAAAATAGAAATTAAAAGAATTCTCCAATTGCCTCTTGAAAAAGATCCACAAAAGAAAACTCTTAGGAATATTATAGCCAAATTCCAGAGTTCCCAGGTCAAGGAGAAAATATTGCAAGCAGTCAGGAAGAAACAATTTGAGTATTGTGGAAAAACAATCAAAATAACAGAAGACCTAGCAGCTTCTACATTGAGGGATCAAAGGGCTTGGAATATGATATTCTGGAGGTCAAAGAAGCTAGGATTAAAACAAAGAATCACCTACCCAGCAAAACTGAGTATAATGCTTCAGGGGAAAATATTCAACAAAATAGAGGA
Organism: Petaurus breviceps papuanus; assembly: GCF_028583685.1. Lineage (NCBI taxonomy): Eukaryota > Metazoa > Chordata > Mammalia > Diprotodontia > Petauridae > Petaurus > Petaurus breviceps. The sequence goes on along the minus strand of NW_027185655.1, from coordinate 59,080,467 downwards.
TTTTCAAGTATTCTTGATGAAAAAACCAGAGCTGAATGAAAAATGTGAATTTCATGTACAAGAAGCAATAGAAGCATTAGAAGGTAAATAGGGAAAAGAATTCATAAGGATCTTATTAAAGTTGAATTATTTGTATTCCTGCATGGAAAAATGATAATTGTAAATCATGAGACTTTTCTCAGTATGAGGATAGTTGAAGGGAATATATATATATATATATATATATATATGTATACATGCATGTATGTATGTATAGGAGAGTAAATGTGTATATAAATATAAATATATGTGTGTGCATATGTGTGTACATGTATGCATAGACAGAGGGCACAGGACCAGTTGAATATAAAGGGATGACATCTAAAAAATAAAATTGAGAGGTGAGTGAGGAATATATTGGGAGAAAGAAAAAGGGAGATATAGATTAAGGTAAATTATCTCATATAAAAGAGCTAAGAGAAAACTGTTGCAATTGAAGGGAAGAGCAGGAAGGTGAAAGTGAATGGGTCAACCTTACTCTCATAGAATTTTCTCTTAAGGAGGGAATAACATAAACACTCAGTTGTGTATCATACCCTACGGGAAAATAGAGGAGAAGGGGTCAAGAGGGATAGATAGAAGGGAGGGCAGATTAGGGGAGAGGGTAGTTAGAAGCAAACACTTTTGAAAAGTGAAAGGGTTGTCACTCAAAATTTTGTGGAAATGAATGTTGAAAACTAAAAATGAATAAATTAATTTTTAAGAAAGAAACAGGAAAGGGTCACAGGAGAAAATATAATAAGTGGGGAGTAGGATAGGATGGAGGAAAATATAGTTAGTCTTTCACAATATAACTACTAAGGAAATGTTTTGTGTAACTACATATGTACAACCTATATTGAATTGCTTATCTTCCTAGTGAGGGAAGATAAGGGTGAGGAGGAAAGAAGGGAAACAATCTGGAATTCAAAGTTTTAAAAACAAATGTTAAAAAAATAACATCTGTTTTATTTATATGAGTGTCAATCTGACAGTAAAAAAATGTTCAAGAAAGATCTTTTCAATAAAACATATACAAGTATATAGCATTCTCTTACATATGGTCAAGCTAACTTAGGTCTTAACTGATGTCATTGAAAAATATATATTTATTTATTATTAATTAATTTTTTAGTTTTCAATATTTATTTCCACAGGATTTTGATTTCCAAATTTTCTCCCCATCTGTCCCCTGACCCTACCCTAGGATGGCATGCATTATGATTACCCTTTCCCCCAGTGTGCCCTCCCTTCTACCACCCCATCCATCCTCTTCCTCCTTCCTTTCTTCTAGGGCAAGATAGATTTTCACACCCTATTTCCTGTATATCTTATTTCCCAGTTGCATGTAAAAAAACATATTTTTAACATTTGTTTTTAAAACTTTGAGTTCCAAATTCTCTCCCTTCTTCCTTTCCCACCCACCCTCATTGAGATGGTAAGCAATTCAATATAGGTTATACATGTGTAGTTATGAAAAACAGTTCCATAATGGTCAAGTTGTGAAAGACTAACTGTATTTTCCTCCATATTATCCCACCCCCCCACACACACACATATTCTATTTTCTCCTTTCACCCTGTCCCTTTTCAAAAGTGATTGCTTCTGACTACCCCTTTCCCCAATCTGTTCTCCATTCTATCATTCCCCATGCTCCACCCTTATACCCTTTCCCCTTACTTTCTTGTAGGGTAAGATATCCAATTGAATGTGTATGTTATTCCCTCCTTAAGCCAAGTTCAATGAGAATAAGATTCACTCATTCCCTCTCACTTACCCCTCTTCCACTCCATTGTGCAACCTTTTTTGCCTCTTTTATGTGAGATAATTTAGCCCATTTATATCTCCTTTTTTCCTTCTCCCAATATATTGCTCTCTCACCCCTTAATTTTATTTTTAGATACGATCCCTTCATAAACAACTCACCTCATGCCATCCATCCATTCATCTATCTATCTCTCTATTTCCTCCAACTCTCCTAATACTGAGAAAAGTCTCATGATTTACAAATATCATATTACTATCTAGGAATATAAGCAGTTCAACTTTAATAAGTCCCTTAAGAGTTTTCTTTCCTGTTTGCCTTTTCCTACTTCTCTTGAGTCTTGTATTTGAAACTAGAATTTTCTATTCAGCCTCTGATGTTTTCATCAAGAATGATTAAAGTCCTCATTTTCATTGAAAGTTTTTTTTTCCCTGAAGTATTAAACTCACTTTTGCTGGGTAGGTGATTCTTGATATCAATCCTAGCTTCTCTGGCCTCTAGAATGTAATTTTTAAGCCTTTTAATCCCTTACAATAGAAGCTGCTAGAACTCATGTTATATCGATTGTATTTCCACAATACTCTGATTGTTTGTTTCTGGCTTCTTGCAATATTTTCTTCTTGACCTGGGAACTCTGGAATTTGACTATAATATTCCTAGGAGTTTTCCTTTTAGGATCTCTTTCAAGAGGTCATCAGTAGATTCTTTTCATTTCTATTTTACCCTCTGGCTCTAGAATATCAGGGCACTTTTCCTTGGTAATTTCATTTTTTGATCATTGATTTCAGGTAGTCCAGTAATTTTTACATGATCTCTCCTGGATCTATTTTCCATGTCAGTTGCTTTTCCAATGAGATATTTCACATTATCTTTTATTTTTTCATTCTTTTGGTTCTGTTTTATAATTTCTTGATTTCTCATAAAGTTATAACCTTCCATTTGTTCCATTCTAATTTTGAAGGAATTATTTTCTTCAGTGAGCTCTTGGATCTCTTTTCCATTTGTCCCTTTTGTCTTTAAGGTATTCTTCTCCTCATTGACTTTTTGGAACTCTTCTTTTGTCATTTGGGGTAATCTATTTTTTAAGGTGTTATTTTCTTCAGTACTTTAGGGGTTCTCTTTAGAAAGCTGTTGAATCATTTTTCATAC
>NW_027185655.1:59066914-59077525 GCF_028583685.1 Petaurus breviceps papuanus | reverse complement strand
GTACTTTAGGGGTTCTCTTTAGAAAGCTGTTGAATCATTTTTCATACTTTTCTTGCATCGCTCTCATTTCTCTTCCCAAATTTTCCTCTACTTCTCTTACTTGATTTTCAAAATCCTTTTTGAGCTCTTCTGTGGCTTATGACAAATTCGTATTTTTCTTGGAAGCTTTGGATGCAGGAACTTTGACTTTATTGCCTTCTTCTGGTTGTATGTTTTGTTCTTTGTCACCAAAGTAATATTCTATAGCCTGACTTTTTTTACACTGTTTGCTCATCTTCCCAGCCAACTGCTTTACTTTCTAGCTCTGTGTTAGGGTAGGACTCTACTTTCAATGTGGGTGTGGGGTGGTAGAGGGGGTGGGTGTGCTGTTCCAGGCTTCAGGAGTTTTGAATCAGCCACTCAATCCCCCACTATCACCAAAAGTTCTGGAGGCAGCAGCTGCTGCTTCTGCCACTGCTGCTGCCACAGCTGCCATCTCCTCCACTCCAGGGATGAGGCCAGACCACACTCCTCTTTCACCCAGGTCCCACACTGCTCCAAACCCAGAGCTATATATGCTTCCTGTCAACTTTCCAAGTCGTCTTTAGCTAGAGATGTGTTTCACTCTGTCATTTTGTGAGTTTTACATTTCTAGAATTTGTTTAGAGTCATTTTTTACAGGTATTTGGAGAAGTTTGGGGGCATAGTCCATCATCTTCTCAAGAGAGTTTTAATGGAAATCACTATGCTTCCAGAAAGAATGATAATATAAACAAGAATTATTATTATTATTTCTTAGGGCTTTTAAAGTTTACAATGCACTTTATAAATATGATATCAGTTTAACTTCACAGTAACTCTGTGATGGAGGTGCTATTATTCCCATTTTACAAGTAAGAGGTCTGAAGCAGAAAAAAGGTTAAATGACTTGCAGAGGGTTACAGTTATTAAGGGCCTAACGCTAGATTTGAACTTCTCTTCATTACTCTAGATTCTTCAGGTTCAGTGCTCCACTGAACCAGTTAAAAGTATACATTTTTGCTAATAGATATCTAAATGATTAATAAATAGTAGTTTATTGGTAAGGTGATTCAATCAAATGTTTGAGCTTCATATATATTTGCATTTGCTTTACTTGCTGAAGTTGTGACAGAAACAATAGTCTTATCTACACATAACTTAAGCTTTTCAAATCCATCATTTCCTTATGTCCTGTTAGCAAATTGAAAATTAATTATTATCATTGGCATTTTATAGATTATGTCATACTACACTTCTCAGATACTACTTAAATGCTATTAATTAGAGCTAACCCTTTAACAAAAATTTACAGTTTTTCAGAGTGATTTATATACATGATTTTATTTGATCTTCACAACAGCCCAGTGAAGTAATTACTTTTAGTATCCACACCTTTGCAGGTGAGTAATCTGAGGAGCAGAGAATTGAAGTGACTTTTCCAGGCTAAAACAGCTAGTAAGCATCAGAGATGGGACAGAAAACAGGTCCTCTTCATTCAAAGCCTAACAGTTCATTTTATGAAGCTGCAAACAGAGAGGTTATTTGAGAAAAGTCCTTTTCCAGCTACGTATCCTACTGAAAAAGTCCATTAGGCTATTCTCACCCACATGCTAAGAGATCACAGAATGTCTTCTCTCAGAGCTGGTCCTTAGCCTTTTTCACATGGGTGCCTCCACATTAGGTGATTTGTGCATGCATGAAACCATGTTACATCTATATGTACACTTTACCCTTTGCTGAGTTTGTAGAGTTATGGAGAAAACTCCTTTACTGAACTCTTTTAAATATATGGGTAGAAAGGAGGGGGAAAAAAAGACCTTTTTATCTGGGCAAAATCAGTCAGCAAACCTGTCTGACAATGCAACACAGAGACATTAGGGAAATTGAGGGAAGAAAGAGACCAGATGCTAAATTCCATGGAATACTCCTGCCACAATCCTACTTTTTTGGTCAAGGAAGGTCTAGGGGAAGAAAATTTCATTGGATTTAGAATGTTTTGCTGAATAGAGGAAGAGAAAATTTCTTGCAGAGTCAGCATCTTTAGCAGGCAGGGGGCAGCCAATTTAGATAAATTGACTACCTGGGCTATTGAGTAGAAGGCTATGGTTTTTAATGGAGCTAGTTTCGATTGCAATCTTTGACATAAATAGGGACAAAAGTGATGAACAAAGAGGTGAAGAATTCAGGCCAGGAGGAGAAAATCTAATGTAACTCTTCCCCGGAGGGATACCAGGGGAATCGTTCAGAGAGTGTTTAGAAGGCTTTTGGCCCCTTGTAATTACCTTTGATTTAGTTATTTCCATATTGTCTTCCCAATTAGAATATGAACTTACTGTGAGGGCAGGAATTGTGGATTTTTAGCCATTCTTGGTATCTCCTGTGCTTATCACAATTTCTGGCACATTCTAAGTGCTTAATAAATCCAAGTTGGATGACTATTTTGTATTCTGGTATCTCTTAGGAATGTTTATAGGGGCTAAAGCACTTCCTCAGACACGTATTACTTTTATGGCCCTGGGTGAATATCTCCACAGGTATAGGCATTGGTTTCCCATCACCTGTCAAATGAGAGAATTGGAATCAATAACTGCTAAGGTTTTCAACTATTAACCTATGATCCTATAATCTTGGGTTATGTAACTTATGAAGTTACATTTTGGTGTCAAAGAAATTATAAAATTATAAAGTTTAAAATCAAATGTTTCCTAACTTACCTTAACTAAAGACTGGATTAAATATAAATTTTTAGATATCAGAAAAAGAAGATCACATTTAGCACTAATTCCTTAAAACCGCAGACATATGATATGATCTAGATGTAAATCTAGATATATAGATATCTTAGGGTGGCTAGGTGGCATAGTGGATAGAGTATTGGGCATGGATTCAGGAAGACTCTTCCTCCTGAGTCTTTCTTGACTTGAAATCTGGTCGCAGATGCTTGCTAGCTTTGTGAACCTGGCCAAGTCAATTGACCCCAGACTATTTGCCTCAGTTTCCTCATCTGTAAAATGAGCTAGAGAAGGAAGTGGCAAACCACTCCAGTACCTTTGCCAAGAAAACCCCAAATGGAGTCACAACTGAAAGTGACTCAAGGAGCACAATAAAATGATCCCTAAAATCTAGAGACACTTTTTTTTAAAGCAATTGGAGTTAAGTAACTTGCTCAAGGTTACCCGGCCAGGTGTTTCTGAGTGGGTGTTAAGTGTCTGAGCCTGGATTCAATCCCCAGGTCATCCCGACACTGGAGATGGGCACCTCTAGAGACAGTTCTGATGGAACTAGTTCACCAACAGGTTCATCACAAAAGCAAGCAGAAAATTTGCATATAGCAAAATTATCAAATATTGGGTAGACATGATAATTACAATCAATAGCTTGAATAACATTATGGAATTTGTGGCATTCAGTCATTAAAAACATAATAAAAATAAGTACAGTTAACTACTTGTAGTATAGAAAATATTTTTACAATTATCATTTTTATGTATTTTCTCCTGAGGAGAGGCAGATAAATTGCTTATGTATTTGAAATTGTATTAACTCTTCCTAATATTCATTGAATTGGAGCCATGCTTTGTTAAATGGCTACATACAATTTAAGTAATTTTTTCTCCCAAAAATGAAAAGCTGATTAGCTCTTCAATAGTAGGTTCAAATCTATATACTTCCTCCAACAAAATCAGCAATAACTTTGAATAAGATGATTTTTAACAGCTGAACTATTTGTGTAATAATTTAAAGTTATGGGTTGGAATGAATAATTTACTTGATATATGACATGACATTTATATAACGGCTTTCCACAAAAGAATGTTTCAATTTATATAGGAGAAAATGCCATCTATTTTTTAACAGTGTGTATGAAATAAAAGTAACTTATAGTTTGAAACTTAAAATCATGTTTGTACCTGGTTCTATGATAATAATAACTTCTGTTGTTGAGATGTTTCAGTAATGTCTGACTGTCTGTGACCCCATTTGGAGTTTTCTTGGCAAAGATACTAGAATGGTTTGCCATTTTCTTCTCTGGTTCATTTTATAGATGAGGAAACCAAGACAGAGTTAAGTCACTTTCCCAGGATCTCACAGCTACTAAGAGTCTGAGGACAGATTTAAACTCAGGTCTTTCTGACTCCAGGGCCAATGCTTTATCCACTGTGCTCCCTAACTACCCCATTTAATAATAGTACTACTTTCTTGTATAATTCTTTAAGGTTTTCAGAGTACTGTACAGATATGGCCTCATTTTATCCTCATAGCAACTCAGAGGTTGATATTATTGTGATTCTCATTTTACACGTGGGGGAACTAAGGCAGAAAGAACTTAAATAACTTGCTGAGAGGCACAGTGAGGGCCTAAAGCTGAATTTTAACTCAGGTCTGCCTGACTCCAAGTTCAGTGTTATTTCCACTGCTCCACTTGGCTGCAAAAAATGGACAGCAAGTAATTGGTGGTGCTCACTGAAGAAATGCATAGTAGTAGAAGTATAGGGAAAGTTGCTAAGCATAAATATAGAATTAAATATTCAAACATAAATCAATCATTAAACAGAATTTGTCTTCTATTATTTTTTATCTTAAAAATACAAACAAAATGATTAAAACATGCACATTTGGCAGAAACCAGGCATTTTGACATAATGATCACAGTTTATAGCAATATTTACATTATAATTAAATCAGTTTTATGCAATGGAAATTTTTCTTTAGATTTTGACTCTTTCTTCCATGTATAATTAATTGGTTTTCTTTCTTTTTTTCCTTTTTGGAGGGGGGAAGGCAGGGCAATCTTCCATGTAAAATTAATTTATATCTGCTGTTGTTCAGTAATTTCAGTCTTATCCAAATCTTTGTGATCCTATTTGGGGTTTTCTTGATAAAAATACTGGAATAGTTTGCCATTTCCTTTTCCAGCTCATTTTATGGACGAAGAAACTGTGCAAACAGGGTTAAGTGACTTGCCCAGGGTCACACAGCTAGTAAGTGTCTGAGATAAGATTTCAACTCAGGAAGATGAGTCTTCCTGACTTCAGGTCTGGCACTCTATCACTGTGATACCTATCTGTCCAAAATTATATCTGTATTGATGTTTTAATATTTGCTCCATAAAAGTTCTTTTTACTCAAATCAAACAATTCTTGCTTTGTTTTAACATTTCATTTTGTGATAAATATTGCCTATGAAGCTTCTTTATTACTCTTCCATTCTTTTTTTCCCTTTCCTTTTTTCCCCCTCAGTATCACTGGAATTTCATGGAATTGTCCTTGGAGAGTAAGAGAAATAAACAAATTGCTGCCATGGTATACAGCCAGATAGAATGCTGTTGTTAAGTATAAAAAATAATTTCCCTGTAATAGGGTCTTGTTATATTATATAAATATGCATTCAGGTAATATATTCCCCTATAGGGTTTTAAAAAGAAGCAGCTTTTTTAAAGGTAATCTGTGAGTGTATTATTCTAGAGAAATTTAATCAGTGAGCTCATTATATGTGTATAGAATTTAGAAAGAAAGTGAAAGGGTAACATGGTAGGAGCATATATTATTTACAGAAAATCCCAGATTAGCTTAGGGGGAAAAAAAAGAAAAAAAACTTATTCTTGATAAACTCTACATCCAGTCTGTGCCCCCAGGTAGCAACATTTGCTGGAGACAAACATAATTTTCTTAAAACTTTTTCAATTAATTTCTTTGTATTAAAGTACCCTCTGTAATTTTTATCCTGCCGTTAATGTATTTGCAACTATTTGATTCCTTGGGGGCTATAAATAAAGGCAAGAATGCTAAAGTTGGTAAGATAATCCCAACTATTCAGTTTGGAACTGAAAAAACATTCAAGGAAATTCAGAATGCATTGTGTTAACCTTACAATAGTAATTCTATAGTAAGTCACAGGACATCTATATATTGATATTATCTAGCACAAGCCTTCATAGCCTTTGAAGCATTTGGTTTTCTAAAATAACTGCCTGTATCTGATCTGAGATTTAATGGGATCCTTCCTCTTCGATTTAAAACACACATTTCAGCAGGGGAGATTGGTAAAGTGAAAAGAGTACTACCGGTTTTGGATTTAGATGGTCTGACTTCAGATTCCTCCTCTTGGGCAAGTCATTAAACCTCGCAGAACTACAGGTTCTTCTTATCTACAATAAAGTGATTACCTAGATAACCCCTGAGATCCTTTCCCAATTTCACTTCCATTCTCCTATAAACAAGCATCACTGGCATTTTACATATACTTTGAAGAAATGAGCAACTATTCTGCAAAACCAAAATAAGGTAAAATAACAGAAAAGTTCTTGGATCATAGATAAAAATGCAACTGAATTAAATTTAAAGAGCATTAAACCCCTACTATGCACTATTCTAGGAGCTGGGTCTCCAAAGGAGAGAAACAAAACCTAAACTATCCTTTCCTATAGGGAGCTTACATTCTTATTGAGGGGCTAAAGTAGGGAACCTGTGGCCTTTAGGCCACATGTGGCCCTCTAGGTCCTCAAGGACTGCCTTTTGACAGAATCCAAACTTCACAGAACAAATACCCTTTATAAAAGGATTTGTTCTGGGGCGGCCAGGTAGCACAGCGAGTAAGAGCACCGTCTCCAGTGTCAGAATGACCTGGGGATCAAATCCAGGCTCAAACACTTAGCACCCACCCAGAAACACCTTGCCATGTAACCTTGAGCCAGTTACTTAACCCCAATTGCTTAAGGCTCAGTGAGTAAAAGCACCGGCTCCAGTGTTGGGATGACCTAGGGATCAAATCCGGGCTCAGATACTTAGCACCACACCCAGAAATAACTGGCCTTGTAACCTTCAGCAAGTTACTTAACCCTGATTGCTTTAAAAATTAAAAAAAAAGGATTTGTTCTGTAAGATTTGGACTCAGTCAAAAGGCTGTTCCCAGGGACCTAGATGGCCACATGTGTCCTCCCTCTCAGCTGCAGGGTCCCCACCCCAGGAATGTGAATGACAAATGAATGAATCAAAAAAAATCTATTAATTATCTATTAAGCCCTTTCCTAAGTACTGAAAATATAAGTAGGAAAAGCCAGAGAGTCTTGACTCTCAAGGAGCTCACACAATAGATGGGAAAAAGAATCACATAATAATGAATAAAAGATGTTATCAGAGATAAGGGCATGGATTGGTATTGACAAGAAAAAAAGGACTGCCTCTCACCTTTTTTTCCAATAGTATAACAAAAGAGGGGAGGGAGAGAATAAGTTTTTATATACTATTCTACCAGCCAGGCATTATCCTAAGCACTTTGTATTAATATTATTTCAATCCTAACAATGACACTGGTGTTATTGTCACCCTTAATGAACAGTTAAGGCAACTGAGGCTCATTAAGTTTGTGACTCCTCTTTCATTACACAGCTATTAAGTTTCTGAAATATGATTTAAACTCAGGTCTTCTTGATTCCAGACCCATCAATCTATTTATTATACCACCAGTTACCTCAAGAGAAGGAAATTGGGGAGGATGTTGAGGGAATTTTATGTATACATTGCAGTGGAGTAGGATATTTATAAGAGATGGTATTTATTTTCTCAGTAAAGTCAAATGAGAGGGATAGAGAAGAGGGTTGGTCAATAGAAACAATCCATGCAGGGGCCCATATTTATTTCGAAACCTACAAATTAACATCTTGTTTATTGTATTTTTTATTTATTTTGTTAAAAATTCACTAGGAGCAATTTAATCTAGTTCTGACTTTACTTGGGACTTTTGGGGCTTCATGTGGCCTTGTACCTTGTGTTTGCCAAATGGTGTATATGACTTTAGGAGAGAAGAGAAGGTTTGAAAGAAGTGCTATGGGGAACTACTGATAGAAGGAAAGAATAATTTTGCAGCTTTGAGATCTCAGTCTGAGATATGATAACCTGTCGGTACAGTTGGGTAACTTCCTCCTACATCATTTAGAAACACATAGGAAGAAATAGAGAAGGCAGATGATAGGGGATATTTCAGGCATTTGGGATTGATAAGGCAGGAGGGAGAAAAGATCAAAGAGGCATGGACAAAATAGAAGATAGTGTGAACATTGGACTGGGTTACAACAGGGTAACGATTACAAGGTGGAGGAAGTGATAGATAGCCATAATCAGACTGGGAGCATAGGGAGGTGATAGATGGGGAGAAGGGGACAATAGTATATGCAAGTCACAATGAGGAAGACAAAGAGATTTCGGAAAAGAGAGCCTCAAGAAGGGGTAGATTGTTAAGAAGCTTTGCCCTAAGAGCATTTTAATGTTCTGTTTCATGGAGATCAAACAATCCTGGGTGAGGATGAAACCAAGGGTAGTACTCTATGAATGTCATTGATGTCAAGAGAAGATATAGGTCATGTTACTTAAAAAGTCAGGACTGTAGACGTGTACTTACAGATACAAAAGTGAAACTAGAGCATAAAAACACGCAATAAAGCACACAAATATGACATGAAGTGGCAATATGATGGGGTTTGGGTAGAGCCCTTGATGAAGAAGAAATTCAAGTTCATGTTACATGAAAATAAGTTGAAGGAGAAAATTACTAGGTGGTCATTAAGCAGCAAGATTTCTTCAGGTAACAGTTAAAAACCCATCTATAGGAAGCCTTTCCCAATCTCCCTTAATTCTAGTTCCTTCCCTCTCTTGATGATCTCTAAATAGATATAGATATCTAGATATTTAGATAGAGATAGATATCTGTATAGATAGATATATATCTAGACATGTGTATATGTGTCTATGTATATGTATACATATATAATGTTTGTATATATATATATATATATATATATTTATCTATCGAAAGAGGTTTTGTACACAGTCATTTGCATGTTGTCTCCTCGATTAGACTATGAGCTCCTTAAGATCAGAGATTATGTTTCTTTGAATCCTCAATGGGCATAGTGTCTGGCAGTTAATAGGCACTTAATATTTAATGACTGACTAGCAAAGTTCGAATTTCATAGAATTTCCTATTTTTTTTCTTTTTTGTTTTTGCTTTTAAGAGGGGGGAAGGTAGGGCAATTGGGGTTAAGTGACTTGCTTAAGGTCACATGGCTAGTTTTTTGTTCAGTGTCTGAGGCTGTATTTGAACTCAGGTCCTCCTGACTCCAGGGCCAGTGCTCTATTCACTGTGCCACCTAGTTGCCCCAGAATCTCCTATTTTCAATCTTGGATGGACCTCAGATACCATCATTTCCAACCTACACCAAAAATTTTTGGAAAAGAGTACAGTGGTGGTGGGACTAGGATGGAGGAAATTTGATTAGCTATGTTCAAGTATTTAAACTGCTAACATCTAGAGAGGAAAGGGAAATGATCATTTTTCTTTAGCACCAGAGGAAGCATGGAGTGAAAGGATGGAAATTTCAAGGAGATAAATTATACCTGTCATAAGGAATTGAAGATAGAAAGATACTCCTGTGATTGGTATTTTATCACTGGTTGGGATAGAACACAGAAATTCTGTTCCTGTGAAATCCAAGATTTGCTACTTTGTATATTTTAGTCAAGTTGCTTCTCCCTTTGACCTCAATTTCCTCACATGTAAAATGAAGGAGTTTCAATCCAGCCTGTGTGGCCCCCCTTCTAAATTTTAAAATTTAAGAAGAATCTAGAGGATTGGGAGTGGATTGAAAGGGAAGTATTAAATAGTGGTATCATTGAATGGGTCCACAAGTATATGACAGGCTCTGTTTTTCTGAAGAGGTAGGGTTAAGGGGAAATATTGAAGAGTAGTTTGTGATTTGTATTAGTGAATGGAGTTAATACACTGCTGCATTAACAGACATTTGAAGTATGTCAAAGACCTATTTCGGGGTCTTAATAAGTATAAATGCCTTACTCAAAAACCCTAACTTTTTCTACAGACTTTTTCTTTTAGTTTATAATGAATATTTAATTCATTGCTATATAAATAAAAATACACTTAAGATAATAATTTTCCCATCATAGATGTGTTCTTCAGCACTAGTGACTTTACTGATTAAGCAATTAGTCTGTGATCAAAGTAGATTCAAATTTGTGTTTGGATAAATGTAAAAATGTTCTGTGAAAGCAAACAAGCTGATTTTCACATGCTGAAATGGAAGGATTCTAATTGTTTGCATTTATTTTGATTGTTGAATTACATTTTACTATTTGAATTATCTTCTTATTACCATAAAATTTCCATCCTAAGATGAGAGCACATTTTTTTGAAGATTCAGAAAAAAATATTGTCCATCATTAGTAGAACTCTGTTGTTAACCTTGAGACAGTTACATAACAAATGGGAAATACTTGCTTTAGTGTCAAGTCTAAACATTCTCTTCTCAAGTCATCCACATCCATCCCTTCCCTTGTCCTCCTAGCAGGGAACTTCACATCATATTTTACTGATGTAAAATAGGCCATTTGTCAGGAGTTTCTTCTCCTCCTCAATGCTTTATCTCAAATCATCTCAAAATCATCCTTATTTCTTTTGTCTTTTTTCCAGACTCAAAGCAATAGGTGACCCTTATGTCCTTGATCCCATTTCTTTCTGCAAGCTTAAACTTCTTCTTCTTCTTCTTCTTCTTCTTCTTCTTCTTCTTCTTCTTCTTCTTCTTCTTCTTCTTCTTCTTCT
>NW_027185655.1:58964921-59066904 GCF_028583685.1 Petaurus breviceps papuanus | reverse complement strand
CTTCTTCTTCTTCTTCTTCTTCTTCTTCTTCTTCTTCTTCTTCTTCTCTTCTTGTCTTCTTTTTGTTCTTCTCTCTGTATATATGTATATTTATATGCATATATTTATATGCATATACATGATGTCCATTTGTAAATATAAGATTATATGAATATCCCTAATTTTCAGTCTCTTTTTATCCACTGAAAAGTTTCACCGCTGCCTATGGGTATGGCTAGATCTCCCTTATCTTGAAAAAGAAAAATTTACTTGGTCCTATTATCACCCTAATTAGCTCTGTATCTCTCTTCCTTTTTGAAATAAAATTTACTATATTAATTATTATTATAAATCACAAATTAGATAATTATTTATCACATGTATTTAAATTATCAACTAATATTATTATAAATTATATTTATGTATTTTGTAGTAGTTTTTCACCTCCTAATCATTCTCACTCCATTGTAATATGACTTCTCTCTGTGCAACTCTAAGTCATCAATGACCTTTTTATTGCTCAATCCTATAACCTTTTCTCAGTCTCCTCCTCAATCCTGATTCCAGTTCCACATCTTGAGTTGTTTGCTGAACACCTTCACCTGGATGATTTTATGGTGATCTCAAGCTTAACATGTTCCAAAATAATCTCATTGCTTCCCATTATACTTTACCCTCCTCTTAACCCTTCTTCCAACAAAGTGTCTCCCATGCATACATCAAAATCATCTGGGATTCCTTGAGGATTATGACACTGAAGAATGTTCATAGAATTGAAGAGAAAGATGAATTGAAATAATTTTGCATAGCTTTAGGGGACAGAACCCATGGGTGGCCTTTACATGGAGGCAAATAAAGAACTTTCTAATATTATAACTGCCACAAAATGTCTAATTCATGATGTAAAGCAGAAGTTGAATGGCCATTTGTCTCTAGAGAAAATTCATGCATCCTTTCAACAGTATAATTATGGTTCCTCAAAAATTCCTTTCAGTTCTAACATTTTTAAGCTCCTTATAAGAGGCAAATTTCTGTATCCCCCACAACTGTCTAATGGAGTGTCCTTTACACAGTAGGGTAAAATTTAATGTTTGTTGAATGAACAGCTTAATAAATGAATATTTACAAAATATGACTATCTAATATGGTGACTATCTAATAGTGTCATGTACACCTTAGGAACAAACCACATCTTTGTTGAATAAATGATTTAATGAATGAACATTTCTAAAAACAAACAAGACTATTTGTTGATAGGTTCAACTGTTTGAGAAGGTTGGGGAATAAAGTAGGGCTTTGCAGAACCAGTAAGGTTATTAATTGCTGTGAGCCTAATAGTTTGAAAAAAAAAATTACTGAAGTAAAAACTAGCTCTGCTGCCCTTCTTAAAGGAAGACTGTTTCACAAATACCTTGTAGTAAGACTGTTGTTTTCTTTATTCTGATGAAGATCAGTATAGTTTGAATTTACATTAAAATGGATTTCCTTTCCAAATTGACACTATACCTGCTTCTAAATATCTTAAATAGTTGTCCAAACTGAGGCAGGGTCTATTTGACCCACTGAAGAAGGACACACATCTTTAAATCAGTAGGTTTTCATGTTATAAGTTGTGACATGAATAAGTCACTTGGTGGTACAGCAGTACAGTGTTGAAAGATGAGTATTTGGCACAGCTTGACAGGCTCGTTAAGACAATTCCCCCCATTTGAGTGTCTTTTAATAATTCATTTGCTACTTTTTAGAATGCCATTTGGTGCTTCTTAAACATTACTTTGCTTCTTCACCAATCATGTCAGCCCCTACTAGAAGGAAAGGAGAAGGAAGGGGTAGGTTACCCAAACCTGTTAGTTGCTAGCCAAATGAGAACCATCTCGCTCAACTTGGATAAAAGGACATTTTGGAAAGATTTTTGATATTGAACTATTTTTTAATGATTGGATTACTCATCCTTGTTGTGAACCTAGTTCAGAAATAATGAATATATAATGAATACTCCTAATTATGCTTCATATGTTCTTTCTCTCTAGTCTTCAGTGTTTCCCTATATACTGGTTCCTTTCATGCTGACTATAAACACACCCAAATCTCCTCTATCCTTAAGGAAACTTTCCCCTGAAGTTATTATGCCATATTCTCTTCTCTTTCTCAACCAAACTCCCAGAAAAAAAGTGTCAACATTTTTGCCTCCAATTCCTCTTTTCTACCTTGCTCCTCAGTCCTTTTTAATCTGGTTTATTGTCTCATCGACTTGTCAAAGTTACCAGTAAACTGTTAATTTCCAAATCAGATAAGCTTTTTCCAGGTCTCACCCATTCAGAGCCCTTTTGTTTTTGACACAGATGACCACTGTCTCTTGCTGGATGCAATTGCTTCTCTAGGTTTTTGTCTGATTCTCCCCCTACCATGAGCAGTTCCTCTTCAATCTACTTTAATGGATGGTGTTTATAGTGTGGTTTAATGGATGTCATACTGAACTTGGAGTCAGGACTGTTTGGGTTTACTTAATAGACATGTGACCCAGGGTAAGTCACGTTAACTTCTCTTTACCACTTTCTTTGTCTATAAAATGAGGAGATTGGATTTGAGATCTCTAAGGCCCATTCCAGATATAAATTTATAATTCATATCACTTCTCCTTACTGTGGTTGCTTCCTAAAATTTGTCCTGATCTCCCCTCTCTTTTCTCTCCACATTCTCAGTAATTTCATCAGCTCCATGGGTTTAATGTTTATGTACAGACTCCCAGATCTTCTATCCAGCCCTAGTCTCTTCCTTGAACTTCAGTCTCTTATCACCAACTTCTCAAATGCAACATATTCAAAACTGAAATTATTATATTTTCCTTAAAACTAAACCCTCTTTCAAACATTCCTATTTCTTTGGAAGGCATCACTATTCTTCAGATAGCTTGAATAATTCCTCATTCCCAGATTCCTTGCTCCTTACTTTCCCTTACTCAACATATCCAAACAGTTTCTAAATCTTGACCTTCCCATTTCTACAGTGTTTCTTGAATATAACTTCTCTATTTACTCAGGTCCACCTAATTTAGGCCCCCATCACCTTTTTCCTATATTATTGCCACATGTTTTCCTGTCACCAAGTGTCCCCAATCTCTAATTCTTTTTCTACAGAACTGTTGAAGTGACTTCCTGAAAGTGTAAGTATGACCATATCACTTGACTTCTCAATTAATTGTAGGGATTCTGGTTAGTTTATATGATATTTCCTTTTGTATCCTTACCATTAACTATCTCTCCAGCTGTATTGTTCATTGTGTCCTGCCCTTCACTCTGCAATTCAGCTAATCTGTCCTTATCTCTGCCCCTCACACATAGCACTCTATCATCTGTCTCTGTAACATTTTACTGCTCATCTTTCATGCTTAGAACATGGTTTTCCTTTCCCTTCACAGAATCTGTTTCTTCCTTAGTGATACATCTAAAGCCCCATCCTCTGACTTACTTGATCATTCCAACTTATACTATCCTTAAATTCCCTGAACTTTTTAATTATTATATTTATTTGTTTTTATAATAGGAACCTATGCAATACAGTGAATCAAGAGTGAGATCTGGAGTCATGAAGACATGAATTCAGATCTAGCCTTGGACACTAATGTGTGTCCCCGGGCAAGTCACTTAACCTCTGACTGCCTCAGTTTCTTCATTTGTAAAGTGGGGACTATATAAGAACCTATTTCCTGGATATGCTGTAAGAATAAAATGAGATAATATTTGTAAAGTGCTTTGCAAATCTTAAAGTTCTATGAAAACCATAGCTATCTATTCTCTTTATACTATGTGTACAAATATATGTTTGTAATTGTGTGTGTGCAGCACAGTTTTCCATTTGTTGTTCAGTTGTTTTAGTCATGTCTGACTCTTCATGACCTCATATTGGGGTTCTCAGCGCAAAAATACTGGAGTGTTTTTCCATTTCCTTCTCCAGAAACTTTTGCATCCATGTATATATGTATATGCAATATTAAGCATTAATATAACAGGTATGCACATGTTTATAGCTATGTATGTGAGAATCTGTGTGTATGTGTGTTAGGTACAGATTGAAAAGCAACATAGTATAGCAGATATGGATCTTTTCATGGAATTAGGAAGACCAAAGTTGAGTTCAGATGCCACTTCTCACATATATATTTTTGTCTGACACTGGGTGGGTCATTTCTCCTCTCAGTGCATTAGTCTAAGGCAGCTCCCTAAAACAGTGATTTACAGAGAAAGCACCAATCTGTGTGGTCAGAAGAAATTTCTTCATATGAGAGTTCCTTATATCAGTGCAACCACAGTTCCAGTTTCTATCATTATACTTCTTTATACACTTATCTCTCCACTTGTTCATTTTCTTTGTAGTTGTATCTCTAGCATCTAGGTCAGAACCTGATGCATAGAAGGCTCTTAATAAATGCATGTTGACTGATGAAATGGAATGCAGACTGGCATCACCTTGTATTAAATAAAGACATATACATTCATCTACTCAACTGTACACAGGTGGTTTGAGTTAACCATAGCTCCCAGTCCTATTAAGCACATATATTTGTTGAAGGTCTTCTCTAATGGATATTTACTATGTGCCACAGCATGAAACATCCTGATCTGCAGAAATTCTGTGGCATGTTTTTCAAAATAATATGGCCAATATTTTTCCAGCCTCTAAAATGAGTCACTAGGAAAAAAGAAAAACCTAGTGCATTAAGTTATTTCTGTGTATAAATGAAAAAAAAGGAGATATTTTGTCCTGTTTCACAGTTTTTCAGTCGTAAGTAATACTCGTGGTATTTGCTCCTGATCTAACCTCTTATTAAATTAGTCCACATACATCAGCATGGTACCTTACTTTGAGGTTGTATTAGAGATGAATATGGAGGAATCAAGCAGAACTGTCTTTTCTTTCTACTCTATAGGTTTCCCCTTTTCATTATATAGTATAGTCAATTTATACTCTTAAAATTACATCTTAGGTGTTGGCCTAAGCTTTTACTATCTTTGTTAAAAAAAAAAAATTTGTCTCTACGAGTAGTGCCACTTGAGAACTTTAGGAACTAATTGGTAGATATCCTATTTGAATATTTTCTTCTATTTTGCTCTAAGAAAAATAGCATTATAAAGCTAGCATCTGTACCATGGCATTATTTTTTAGCATAAAATTTACTTAAAGAGATGCATCTTTTTTCCACTAAAATTGGCACTAATGTTAACAAATTAATACAATTTAAATATTTTCTATAATACTAAAGTGTTTTCTGCAAATATTTCTCATGTTTGAGTCCCAAATTACACTTCTCCACTCTGGGCATATAACTAATATCCATTTGCATTCATTGAGATGTCAGTATTAAATAAGAAAAGGATACGTTCTCATGATTACTTAATAGCAGTTGTAGAAAAAAAAAGACTGCATTTACTAAATATCATCAGGGGGAAAAATACTTAAATTTTAGCCTATATCTGAGGAAGCCAAAAGCCAGCACTCATTTTGTTGTCTGTTTCTTATGCAAGAAGTTTCTTAAAACCAAGGATATTAAAAATGCCCAAATAACAGTCACAGTATAGGGAATGAATTTAAATCATAAATGTTTATGTCAGAAAAAAGGGAACTTTTTTTACATGAATACATCAGAGTCAATGTTCATTGAATGCTTATTGAAGAAACTAATGAATAAATTAACCTTTTCTTTTGGGGTAAACGAATCACATAGTTATGTTAGTTGAACTGTTATATTGCATAATTATAATTGACAAAGTGGGAAGAAGTAGAATAAAGAAAAAGAGAATCATAATAGAATAGTGTTAAAAAAAAAACACAGAAAGCCAAGTTCTGTCATTGCGCATCCTATATCAGCTCTACTCCATAGCTTGGCTCTTAACCTCTTGTGTAAACATTGTGTCTGGCACAGAGTAAGGACTCAATAAATATTTGGTGACTTGTCTTGAATTTTTTCTCTAATACTCTATCAACAGTCTCATCCACTTGCATGGATTCAGCTATAATCTCATTGCATATTCCTCCCAAATCTACATACTTAACCATTCATCCTGAGCTCCAAACCTGTTTTCCAAACTGTTTGCTGAATACCTCAAAGTGGAAATCCCATAAACACCTTAAACTTGATATATCCAAAAAGAACTTTATCATTCTGCTTAATCAACTTCCTTCTATTAACTTTTCAATCTCTGTTGATAGCACCATGTTCTTGTCACCCAGATTCACACGCCCAAACAGTTGCCAAATTGCAATTGATAAAGCTCAACTCTTACCACCCCTATTCAAGAAACTTAAAGGGTTTCATGTTACCTGTTAGAGAAAACAGAACCTCCTCTCTTGGCATTTAATCTCTTTACAACCTGGCTCCAGCCTGGATTTCTAGAGTGATTATACTTTACTCCCCTTTAGACAAAGTGTCTTTTTTGATATTCCTTTTGCATTGCATTCAATCTCTCATCCCTGTGCCTTTGCATAGGCTACCTTCCATGCTTGGAAGAATCTTCTTTCTCACTTCTGCCTGCTAGCTCTTTTAAAAATTCAAATGGCACCTCCTAAAAGAGGTAATTTCTGATTTCCGCATTTCTTAAAGCCTCCCCTCTAAAGTTCACATCACTATGTGTTTATTTTTTTCTCTCTCTTGCATTTCCTTTTTTGTCAACTTGAATCTCCCAAGTGGCACACAAACTCCTTGAAGACAGAGACTGTCTGACTTCTGGATGTGTTCCCAATAATTGACATGTTATGGGCATTTAATAATTACTGATTGATTCATTCATTATTTATTCAATTTGTGTGTGTGTGAATGTAAGAAAGTAAGACAAAAGGGAAAGGAGATAGGTCATATATCAAAACATTTCCAGAAAGTCAGATTGTAGGATTTTCAACCAACATGACTGCTGTTATCCAACTATACTATTCCAGAGAGGCAGGAGTGAGTAAATTTGTTTGGATTCTATTTTCAGATGAAGAAGGATGAAATAGTAGTAGTCTGCCATACAAAGAAGACTATACTATAAACTCCTTCACCATTAGAATTTATCTATCTTTCCTATAATTTGTGTGGGAAAAGATTTAGGTCCCTAGATAAGCTGAAAACTCAAGAAGAATCAACAATGCCTAGATGAGCTGAAAACTCAGGAAGAATCAACAGTGTGAGATGCCATGCAAGTTAAAATAACCATAGGCTACATCAGTGAAGGAATATTGTGTAGCATGAAAAATATGATGATTTTGCTCGACTTTGATCTAGTCAGAACAGATTCAGAATATTGGGTTCAGTTCTGGGCCCTACATTTCAGAAAAGACATTGATAAACTAGAGTACATTTCAAAAATGAAAACAAGAATAGTGAAAAGGCAGGAGATCATGTTATATGAAGACTGATTTCAGGATGCTAGATGAAATGATTTCTTCTAATTCTTGATGCTGCAATCCTATCAACCATTTTATAAACTAGGACTATTTACCCTGAAGGAGAAAAGATTCCAGGGAAGTACTTGAAAACTCATTTCAAAGGTTTGAAAGGCTCTCATGTAGAAGGGGATGGGTCCAAAAAATGGGTCCAAGAGGCAGAGAAGCAGATTTCATATCGATAGAAATCAAAACATCTTGACATAGATGTCATAAAATAGAATAGTTTTCCTCAGGAGGTAATGGTTTCACCATTCTGGAAATCTTCACAAAATGAAACTTGATTGCCCCCCACTTGTTGGCAATAATGTAGGAGGTATGCATATAGCAAGACCTCTGACATCTCTTGCAATGTCAGCTTAGATCATATCTAGAATGTAATCTTCATTCCTGAGTATCATGTTTTAGGAGGGAAGTTAAAAAAGCTTGAGAAATTCAAGAAGAAGGCAGCTAGAATGGTGAAATGTCTCAAGATCATATTGTATGGAGAGTCATTTAAGTAATTATACACAGTTAGCCTGGAGAAGAGAAGACATTAGGAGTATGATTGCTGCCATCAAGTACAAGGTGTCCCAAAAGTCTTAGTGAAATTTCGCTTTAATAAAAGTCTAACACATGGAAGAGTAATTAGAGTCATTCTTGGTTCTAGGAGGCAGAAATAGGAGCAATGGGGAGGCAATTACAGAAATATTTGATGATATAAGGAAAAACATTTTTTAAAAGAAGTGGTATGGGATGCCTTGGAAGTGATTAAGTTCCCTTTCCTTAAGAGCTCTTGAAGTCGATACTGAATGATCAGCTACTAAGGATATTGTGGCCTCTGATAACCCTTCTAGCACTGAATATCTCTGGTTCTGAGAGTCCATAAATATGCCCATTCATATGCACCTATAGTTCTTTGAATTGTAATTGAATAGAAAACAGATACATGTTATCAGGGTCAAATGTATGTTGTTCAATGCATTCTTTAATGATTGTTAAGATAGAAGTGGTCCCTTTTAAAAGCAGAATTATGAAGTATTTAATCAGGAAACGAATTGTACTTTGTACCGTATTCTGGATAATACCTGAAGCTCAATGCCTAACTGATGAGTTCTATGAGGAATTGTGTTACAGAATGTCAGCCAATGTTTTAGAGTTGTCCTTATTAAAATTATGTTGAATCATTATTAAGATTTGAAACAATGTCATAGATAGCTAGTATTTGACAAATGCAGCTTTGACCTGACATACAATAGTCTTAACTGCCTTTCTAATTTTGCTTGATATGTACCTTTATTCCCTTTTAAATAAAAATTTCCTTGATATTACATAAAAAAAGGAAAAGACAAAGGAAAACATGAACTATCTGATCAAAGAAAATCACTTCAAGTGTTAAGCCATGTTCTATTATTACTGTTAATTAGTTACATATATTCTGGGTTTTCAAAATGTTTTTGTTCATAGATTTTATATAATAGCTTCCAATTTGATGAACCCTGAGGCACAAGAACATCAGGCGAACATTATACATTAAGTGAAGAGAAAATGTAATTTTCATTTAGTTCTTCTAGCAGCTAAAAGATTATTTGAATTTATGTAGACTACACATATTGGGTTTTCTAGAGGCTTCTGCTGCTTTTAAGCTATTGTATGAACCAAGACTTATTGAGGGAAGAAGGAGCTACTGAAGAAGTGGATGAAAAATTCAGCATTGTCATTTGAAATGATCTGACCTATTGTTTGCACATAAATGCATTAAGGTAAGCAATGCTAATATTTGCCATATGTGGAGGATAAAGCCATGTCTTATTCAAGCTATTAATTTATGTAAGATAAATTTTTTATTTGACATAGTTTGGGGGCAGGGCATGGCAGGAATGTAGATAACTTTTATCTCATTAAAAATTATGCCATACAGCTCCATTAAATGTGAGCCAAAATATGTAAAGCTATGAAAACTAATATTTGAACATATATTTGTGAGAGATGCCCTCATAAAAACATAAGCAAAGATCATATCAAGCCTTAATTTTTAAAATAATGCTTTTCCTATTATTTTATGTACACACATATGTGTTATATATGTATCCATATACATATGTATATATATATTCTTCTTCCATATATAAATCACGATAAAGATGAACAGTGATGACATTCAAGCTGTTTGTAAGAAAGTGCTGACCTATGAGAGGAAGGTTGTGAAATGTCTGACAGTGGCAGTATAATTTAAGAAAAAAAAGTGTGATCTGGATATTTACTATCAGCTTGAAACCTAATTAAAATATATAGTAAAAGAAAGTAGGAGTGAGGTAAGTGTTGTGGTAGAAAGAGCCCTTAAACTTGGATGCTAAAGTTGAGTCAGAGGACTTGGGTTCAAATCTTCCTTCTCCTTTCCTGTATGACTTTGGGCAAATCACTTAACATCTCAGTGTCCCAGACACTTCACATGAAAAATGAAGAGATTGAGCTAAATGGCCTCAGAGATTCTTTGCAGTTTATATCTGTTATTCTTTTATTTTTTTTTTGCTTTTTTTTAGGTCAATTGGGGTTAAGTGACTTGCCCAAAGTCACAAGGCTAGTAAGTGTGTCAAGTGTCTGAGGCTGGATTTGAACTTGGGTTCTCCTGACTCAAGGGCCGGTGCTCTAGTCACTGCACCACCTAGCTGCCCCCTGTGATTCTTTTATTAAACTCCCAGCATTAAGTAGTCACTTCATTGTGGACCTCACTCTTTATGCTTTGGTTTTCTAATCAGTAACATGGGGAGAATAAACCTTACAATACATCAAACCATTCAGTTCAAAGAATTGCTTATTCAATCTTAAATTGCTACATGAATACAAACTATTTTTGAGGACATTCTAAAACATTCTATTACTTCCGCTGATGGTCTGACCTCCCTCAATGTAATGGAAGCAATTAGAGTAATATCATAGTAAACCTGATGTCCTAAATTTTTTTTTGATACTTCAAAAATATAAATATAGCTGTTGTTTCAGCTCTAGGGATCATACATTGTAAGTTAGGATGAAATGTATAAATAGGGGAAGGAAGAGATCAAGGAACATGAGAACAGCATTCCTTTTTCTATCTAATATTAGGAGCCAGTCTCTGCAGGTTGTTTACTGGTTTTCACCCTTTTTATATAGTCCTTCTGAACTAAGAGGATACTGAACACAGGTATTTGTTCCTTCCAAATGTATATTACATGTGTTTGCCTTTAAACTAGGCATATAACTTATAAGTATTTTAATTAAATCATCATTTTATGCTACATTGCTCCCAACCTTCTTATGCAAAGTGACTGTTTGGTGTTGAAATGTGTGATGGTAATAAAGTTGCTGCTGCTAAAATCCACCACCAACTTACTGTGTGTCTTTGGACAAAAGAGGCAGCTCTGGTCTGGTGGGCATTGGCTAATGAAGTAAGAGACTAACTCTATCACAAACCCATTGAATGATCTTAGAAAATTATCCTTGATATTCTGGTCTTCAATTTCCTCATCTGTAAAATAAAAGGAATCAGACTAAATTAAGTATTTACATTTGTATAGCATTGTGAAAAGCACTTTCCTCAGGATTACATTATAAGAAAGGACGCTTTACCTCCATTTTACAGATGAATGAACTGAGGCCCAGTGTCACATAACTCACAAGTGACATAATAGTGATTTTGACCTAGGTCTGATTACTCTAAGTCTGGTATGCTATACCATACTGCTGTGTAGATAGTCTCTGAGATCTGTTTCACTTTTACCATTCTTTGTCCTTGAGCAGAGATGGTTATGACATAGGAAATGTTATGGAGAAAGGAATCTGCCTCATTCTACTCATTATGCATTTATTAAGGACCCCAATTCTAAGCCATCCTATCACTTTATAGGAGGACTCACACCCACAGTGGGATATTCATAAACAAATACTGTTACTTTAAAAAAACCTCTCAGAGAGAGAGACAGAGAGAGAGAGAGAGAGAGAGAGAGAGAGAGAGAGAGAGAGAGAGAGAGAGAGAGAGAGAGAGAGAGAAGATAGATACAGTCTACTTTGGAACCCTTATCCTGGAATTAAATGTATTTGTACTAGTATAATAATCATCTGTAACAGATTCCAACCTTGAATATAGAAATAAAGAATTGAGTTTTAACGGTCCATTTTGATTTCTTCCCAGAGGAAGACATAAGCAATGTTATGATGGTTTTCCATAGAAACAGGAATTTTTATATAGTACATCAATTTATAGTCAGCTCAAGTGAAAATACATGCTCTGTAAATAATACCTATATTATAAGTTCCTTGGGGACAAGTATCATGTATCCTATTTTGTACATTGTATTATATATATAATTCATGCTTACAAAATATTGAGTCAGTGAATCAATGTGGAAACATACTTCATATTATGAACTTTGGTCATTAAATATAGAAACAAGGGATAAATACATAGTTATTATATTCATATAGAAAGATAGATAATGTTATAAATTGGTGCTCTGAAATTAATTTCTATTTAATGCAGTTTCTGTGAAATGTGGTAGGTGGTGCTGGAATACTATTTTCTCTATCAAGTTTAAAAAATGGACTTTGTAGTATCGGTTAAAATGAAAATTTGAAGAAAAACTAGGCCATTATTTTATATTCTCCATAGGTATCATCTGCTGGCCCTTTACCTGCTGCCCAGACTTTAAATGTTAAACATCAAGTGAGAATAGCCCACTATATTTTCCATCTTATTCTTGTCACCCATTTCCTCCTCAACATCATGTATTTTAACTTTGAACCTTTTCTCTCTACTGATATTGTTTTCTCAATAGTCACCAATGATGTCCTCATTACTAAATCCGATGGCCTTTCTCAGTCCTTACTCTCTCACCTCTCTGTAGTATTCTAAGTTGTTCATTGTCCTTGTCCCCTAAATGTGCCTATCTTCTCCATTTCCTTATTTCTTTTTATTAAGGTTGCTATATTCTTTCATTTCTCCTAGGATCAAAACCTGCCAACTTTGGTGCTCACCTCCTACATCTGATCAGTCACTGATCCCATCAATTTTACCTTCCCATTTCCTATCACATACATTCCTTGCTCTCTACTTGTACAAGAGTTTTCATGTCATTCCCTACCAAATAAGAAGCAATTAAAACCTTCAGTGGTTCTGTATTACCAATTGGATAAAACACAATCTTTTTGCACTGGCATTTAATGTTATCTACATTTGGGTCCAATTTTCCTTCACAGCCTGATTTCACTTTACTCCCTTTAGTGTACTTCATGGTCCAGTCAAACCTAATTTCTAGATATTATTCCAACTTTGTCTCCTACCTCCATGTATTCACAAAGGCCATGGCCCATATCAGTTCATCCCAGATCCCTGAAATAGATCTTCCATCTCCATGTATCAAAATCACTCTCTTCTTTCAAAACTGTTGGGAGAGGAACAGTGTGGTAGATGATGGGTGGTTAATGGCTACTGATGGTGAGTATGGGAGACTAGGAAAGTAGATTGAACCATGTAAAGATGTTTCTTAGGAGATATAGACCACTCACACATCCTGATTTCAAACCATACACTGAATCTCTTCAGCTTTTGTTAGATATGTGAAAAGTGCTGAGGTTTTAAAGAAGTTTTATGTAATTTCTATGAAAATGTTCTCTCCCTCCTCAGATTTACTGGAGTGCTTTGTATAGCTCCTTTGTTCTCATTTTAGATGCTGTATGACTTTGTATTATTCATATTTTTATGCATGCGGGATCCTCCTCTGTGGTAGTTCCTCGAGGGCGGGCATTTGGTCATTATCTATATCTATATTTATAATTCCCAATGTTCACCACTATACCTTTAATATCATAGACTTTTAAGAGAATGTTTCTTGAACTGAACTATTCTACTTATCAAAATAGAGTGATTATATACCTTGGTAACACAAAACTTTTAGATTTTGTTTCCAAAGGACATTTGTTCAAGAAGCTAATTTAAAGTAGTTAGCAACATTTACAGCATTTCCACTTGGTCTATAAAGCTAGCCTTTTTTTTGACACTCAATAAAATATCTATTATAGTTTGTCACTTGGTTTATTCTTCTATGTTTGTCCACTCTCCAAATAATCAGTTGCTTCTCTTTGGAATGTTTGCTTAATCTTCTAGAGGTGGTAGGAACTGGAAAAGTTTAGAACTGAAGACTGGAACATTTCCTGTATCTAATCCTTCCTTTGTTTTATTGTTATGTTGACCAAATGGTTTCTTTTTTTATGAAGATTTTCTTTTCCTTGTACTGAAAGAATCTGTGGCATTAGATCAAATCTATTCATTCTTAAATATGCATAAGAACTATGGGTCTAAAATGCCGGGAAAGGCTAAATCAGACTTTTATCTCTTTTGCCTCTTAAAAAGAGATATTTGGTTCTATTAAATTTGGTTCCTTGTCATACGAATTGTAATAAACCAATTATTTCCCCATGAAAAATGTCAAGAGGGTTAGTTTTGTAATGCATAGTATAGCCCTAGGTCCATTGGGCATTTCTTTTCTTGTTTTCTTTTCTCCTTCAGTGTGTCTCAAATGAGTCTTTAAGTAAGGCCAAGTTTTGAATAAGCTAAGGGTTTCTTGGAAAGAATAGCTGGAACTGCATTATTTTGCTTCTATAATGATGTGGTTTTAGTAGCTAAAAGGGGTATTAGAGCCCAAGAAAAGCTAAAGAAAAATCTCATAGTAATTTTCCAGGATAGACAGTTAAATGTTGCTATTGGGAATAAAAGGAAGAATATGAAAGGTTTAGTGCACTCAAAGAATTTATCTAGTAGTGAAAATAAGGCATAAACACATAAAAAGTTAACTAATGCTACAGGGTCTAACTAGCAATTCAAAACTATAATACAAAGGATGTCACATGATTAATTGCCCAGTAAATGATATAGACAATAAATGAAGTCAAGAAGAAAGATTGCTTCAAGCTGGATTGCTCACAAGAAGCTGCATATTGGAATTAAGATTGATCTTGCTGAATCATTTGGGTTTGGATAAATGGAGAGAGATGGGTATTGAATGTTAATGGAATGCTGTGGTTGGGAAACTGTGAATAATCTCTTTTGACTAGAGAGCCTGCTATGATGGGAAGTTCTAGCTAATAAACTTAGAAAGCTTCAATGAGCAAATTATTGAGAGCATTGAATGCCAAACTAAGGGATTTGAACTCTATTTCATTAGGAACACTTGGAGATTTTAAGCAGTGTGGAATAAAGTTTTTAGACCTATGAATTAGGAAAATTAATTTGGTAGTTGTATGCTGGAGGGACTGAAGTAGAGTAAAACATAGGGGGTATGAAAACTAATTAAAGATGATGAAACTGGTCCAGGTGAGAGATGCTAAGGACAATGGCAGAAGACATAGAAAGGAGCTGGCATATTTGATAGAGATTAAGAAGGGATCTCAAGGGATTCAGGTGAAATCAGATGAGTGAGATGATATATCACCGGGGCATTATGTCAGGATAGGACTAGGGACAGGGATAGGGACTAGGACCTACACTTAAATTGGTATAAGGTAATTCCAGATAACGAAACTATCTCCTCCAGTACAAATAAGCAATTTTTTTTCAGCTTCTAATCTTGCCTAAATCAGGGTCTGGAAAAGTAGTCACAGTCTAAACTGTCTCTTTACATACTGCCAGTGAACTAAAAATGGTTTAAGATCCTCGGGTCCATTTGCCAACCCATGACCTTGAGCCCTGAGAAGTAAGAGACTGCCCATGGTCACACAAGTAGGATGTATAGGAAGGACTTAAACCCAGTTCTTCCTACTTCTGAGGCTTCTTCTGCATCTGCTACAACAAATTTCCTTTATTCATATATTAGAGTTTAACAAAACCTGTTAACATCCTATCTACATACTTTCAAAGTTTTGGTGATAGATATGTAATGGGCTATTGTGTGGAAGAATGATTAAATTTCTGATTGGCCCCAAGGACTTCTGAGGTTTTTTCTAGCTCTCGTATTTTATTATTTGGTGAAGGTCAGTTCAGGACTATCGGTCAACTCTAGGTACTAAGGACAAGGAAAGGAAAAAGGGATATACCAAATGAAGTGAGCTACCATTATAAAGACAAAGAACTTTAAAAGACTTAAGAATTTTAACCTGTGTAATGACCAACCATAATTGTAAAAGCATGATCATGAAACCTGATAGACACTTTCTGGCAAAGAAGTGATAGACTCAAGATAATAATGAGACAAACAATTGAAACAATAAATGTTGAGATTTGTTTCATGTAACTATTCATATTTGTTACAAGGTTGCCCACGCTGCCCCCCACAGATGGGAGAAGGAATAGAAAATAAATAGTTATTCATTGAAATTTGTTTTTTCCAAAGAGTATGAGGAAGAAAGTGACAGATGTTAGAGAGGCTGGTAAGACGATATCTACTGTATTTGTCTAAAGAGGGAGATGGACAAGTTCCTCCTACTTTGGTTATGATACATTGCTCTATAATTTTTAAAAATGTCTAATAATATCATAGCAGCATAAGTTTGGAGCTTTGTTATATGATTTCTGAGATATTTTAGCAACTACTCTTAATTTCTTTCTGACTATTTTTCTTACATTATCATTAAGCTACCCACTTTCAATCTGTGAGGTATATATATTGAAGCTTGATTATAAGTTGAACTGTTAACCTGATGAAGTGAACAATTAAATGAGGGATCAGAAGCTTTAAATTACATGCAAGGAAAATTTTTAAATCATGTCATTAATAACGTTATCATAAACTGGCTTACTCATCCAGGTACAACCTTGAAGATTTATGAAACTTCCCAAAAATCTGTTAGGGATTCAGCTTAAATTCTATTTTATGTAATTTCATTCAGTAAACATTCATTAAATATGTACTTGTTCAGAACACTGTTTTAAGCTCTGCAGGAGATACAACATTTATCTAAGATATGGTTCCTGTTCTCATGGAGATTGATGACTAATAAAATAATGTGACATATATACAAATAACCAGAGAACAAAATGATGTCTAAGCACATCAGAGAAATGTAATCAAAATGCTATGTGAGGGCCAAGTAGGGAAAGGTCACTCTGATTGTTGGAAGGAGGTGAGGGAAAATCACGGAAAACTTCCTGGCAGAGAAAGAGATAACATTTAAACATTTGAATTAGACTTTATAGGATGGGTTGAAATAGAAGAGTGCTAACAATGGTGGAAGAGAGAGAGAGAAGGCAGAGTATCATAGATAAAGGATTGGAAGGAATCTCAGTCCAACCCCCTCATTCTATGTACAGATGAAGAAAATGAGACCCAATAACTAAAGTAATTTGTCCAGGATCACACATGTAGCAAGTAGTGCAGCCAAGATTAGATCTGAAGTGTTCTAACTCTACATTCAGCTGCCTTTTCAACTGCTCCAGACTTACAGATAGGTAGATACAAAAGCCTTTGGAATAGGTCCATCTCTCAGACCACTGATCCAGCTTTCAGCATGGCCCCTACAGACATTTTTCATGGAAGCACCTTCATGTGAGAAAGTACCAGTCATCCTCATCAACTCCTGACAAATTGCCACCTAGCAGGTAGGAAAGTTCGTCTAGCTAAAGCAACAAGACACCCTAAGAAAGATATAGGAGGCAGCTTATGACAAACAAGTCAGTCCAATACTACCTCAACCATCACCTCTTCTTACGGAAGAATACAGACAGCATAGGACCCTTAACAAAACTGCCTTGGGGATAACAGTGACCCTATACTACAGAGCTTGCTTCTATTCAGAGGTCTACAGTCATCCTTCAAGGGACAATAACTGTAGAGAAAGGGTCCATCACCCCCTTCACCACTACCATCAATTACTGACCAATCCCCCTTCTGCTCTGCCAATGACGGGGAGGAAATATGAGCCCCAGGAGTTCATGCAACAGCATTCCCCAACTACAAACTCTTCTTCCAGCCTTGCACCAAAAGCCATCATCACATGAGGCAACTAGTGGGAGACACACCTGGTCATGTTTCCATTATTCCCAACTACTAAAGACCTGCAGCATAAAAGTTCTTGCCCCCAAAGTCTATAGTAGTGTACAAATAGTTCAACATAAACAGTGGATATGATTTTGTCAGTGGAAATGACTTTTAAGAAGCTTTACCATCTGCTTTGCTGCTATACCCTAAAGAACCTAGACCCTTTCCTTCCAACTTGCAGCTGTATCTTTCTGTATTTTCTCCTTCTTGGACTGGGTGGGTATTCCTTGAGAGCAGGGACTGTTAGATTTGTACTAATCTCCTCAATGATTAGCACAGTGCTTCATACATAATGAGTACTTAGTGAATGATCTGCCATTAATTAATTGATAGATTAATTCATTTATTCTTTTACATGTTCACCAGTCTCCTTCTATCAAGAATAAACAAAGAGCGCCAGCCCCAATGTCAGGAGACCTGGGATCGGTTCCAGCCTCTGATACTCGGCACCCACACAAAAATAATAATAACTGGCCGAGTAACCTTGAGCAAGTTATTTAACCCCAATTGCTTAAAAAAAAAGGAATAAACAACAAAACAAAAACCCAAGCAGGAACACTGAGCTGGACATTGTACTGAGGCTATCTGATGTCCACTTTGGTTAGAGTATGGAGCATGACTAAGAGATTTTATGAGATAAAGCTAAGACGATATGATTTTTCCTGATTACTTAGGGATTTATATTCTAAGTTAAGGAATTTTAACTGTATTCAGTAAGAGATTGTTATCCATTGATTTTTTTTTTCTGAGCAGAAGAATTATTTGTTCAGATCTCTGAATCAAGGAAATCAAACTATCAGGGATCAATTTTAGGAGAGAATTAAGAGAGGAAGATCTATTTATGATTGTTCTTTAGTCATTCAGTCCTATCCAGTCCTTTGTGACTCCATGGACCATTACACCAATACTGTCCCTGGGGTTATCTTGACAAAGATTTTGAAATGGCTTGCCATTTCCTTTTCCACTGGATTAAGGCAAAGAGAGATTAAGTGACTTGCCCAGGATAACAAGCTAATGAGTGTCTGAGGCTGGATTTGAACCGTGGTCTTCCTGGCTCCAGGCCCAGCACTCTATCTACAAAGCCATCTAACTGCCCAAAGATCTGTCAATAGTATATTCTAATTATATAATTGAGTGGCACCGTATGTACTAGAGTGGGTAGCATTAGAAATAAAGAAGAAAGCAAGGTAGTAATAGGTTCCCCTAATTTTGGATAACATAAGAGGGGAATTCTCAAGGATATCACAAAGGTTATAAATATGAATGATGAGATGAATGGCAGGATTACAGTTTGACATAATAAAGCCAGAAGTACTCAGTTTAGTGAAAAAGACCAGCTTCATCTTGGACCTGTTGAATTTAAGGAAGAAGTGGGTAGAACAAATATCCTGTACATGATTAGATATTTGGGACTGGACTTGAGATGAAGAACAAGGGCAGAGACAAAGATTTGGTACTCATTTGCATTAAGGCAGCAGTTTAAATAATAATAGTGATTCATATTTTAATGGCACTTTAAAGTTTATTGCTATTTTCATGATGATGATGATGATGATGCCTACTGTCTGAAAGAGGCAGTTAGGTGGCTCATTGGATAAGAGTCTCAGGCCTGTAGTCAGGAAGACTCATCTTGAATTCAAATCTGGTTTTACACACTTACTAGCTGTGTGACTCTGGGCAAGTCACTTAACCTTATTTGCCTCAGTTTCCTCATCTATCGAATGAGTTGGAGGAGGAAATGGCAAACCATTTCAGTATCTTAGCTAAGAAAACCCCAAAATGGGGTCACAAAGAGTCAGACATGATTGAAAACAACTGAACAACAACTTTACACAAGGCATTTTTTCTTGAGTGTTAGGGATAAGAAAATAGATATAACACAAAATTCAAGAACTTTATAAATAGTTTAATGAAGAATGAGAAGGGTAGACTTTTACTCCTGGATGGAGAGAGCCTAGGTTGTGTGTGAAGAAAGGAAGAAATTCAGAAGCCAGCATCAATAGTGACATGGCTTAGCACCCAGGTGCAGAACAGGATCTTATCTAAAGCATCTAGCCCAGCCTGCAGAGGAATATCCAAGGCAAAAATCCCAAATTGAAGGGAAGCCTACAATTCTGCTGCTATGAGCCAACAGATCTTTCTAAGTTGATAAGGCTGCAGTCTACTCCTGCACAGACTCAAACCCAGGCTGGGAGTTGCAAAGTTCAGATAAGTGGGATAGCAATCAGACTTGAATCAGATCACTATGGGAGCAGTGAAAACTTACCATATTCAAGCCTGTCGCTGAGATTTTGGAATAACTCAAAATTCAATATCCCAAGAAAGAAGTCCTTCCCTTCAGAACCATGATAGAACCTACCCCTCACATTGTCTAAAGTTAAGAAGGAGGCTGGAAGAATGGGCAAACAACAACAAAGCAACAATACCAAAAATCACTTCTGACTTTAAGAGTTCTTAGTTGACATTTATATATTTTAAAAATATTAGAGTGGTGGCTAGGTGGTGCAGTAGATAGAGGACCAGCTCTGGAGTCAGGAGGACCTAGGTTCAAATCTGGCCTCAGACACTGAACACAAAAGCTAGCCATGTGACCTTGGGCAAGTCACTTAACCCCAATTGCCCTCCAAAAAGCAAAAATAAAAATAAAAAATATTAAATGCAATTGGAAAATATTAAAAAATATATTAGAGTTAGAAAGTATCTTAAAGATTACAAATTTATACTTTATTCAGAAGAAAAATCAACAAATGTAATAATAATAATACCATGGAGTATTTTAAAGCTTATAAAGTGTTTTACATATTTTGTCACTTTTAATACAACATCCCTGCGAGGTAAGAGCTATTACTATCTTATTTTACAGATGAAGAAACTGAGGCTCAAACTAGTTGATTTGCTTAAGGTCATATAACTCATAAATGTCTGTGGCAGGATTTGAACTAAGGTCTTCCTGCTTTCAACTCTAGAACTCAGTCAGCTATACTATGTAGCTGCAATATTTGAGTAGAGAAATGCTGTCATAATATTGCAGTAGGAATCATTACCTGGACACTTCTAAAATAGCATCCATTGTAGACCACTAAAAGCCAATTAGGAGTCAATCACAATGGTCCTGATGAGAGTCAGTAAAAATCAGAACCAAATGATTGTTTTGGGAGGAGAAAAGTAGAATCAGATAAGAGTTGAATCCATAGGAGTAAATAAAATTGCCAGAGAAGTAAGTATTAAGAGAAAACACAATAGCTAAGAATCCACTTTAAAGAATAGAGAAAGAGCACAGAGAATGAGTAGGAATCCAAAGAACAACTAAAAAGGAGTGGTTGTTCAGTGTCAAATGTAGCAAAAAAAAGTCCAGGAAGATGAAGGGTTTTTTTTTAGTTGTTTTTTTTAAGGTATTGGATTTAGAAAGTCATTAATAACTTTTGAGAAAGCATTTTCATTAAAGTAACACTAATGCAAATTAGATTGCAAGAGAAAGAGAAGATACTCAATAGGGAGAAGATGAAGGCCTTACTTTTTCAAGAAGAGGAGTGCAGGGGAGGGGAGTTGGGATGATGGTACAGCAGAGGACAGATGGTCCAAGGGAGAAGTTTATCAAGATCTCAGAGACCTAAACAAGCTTGTATGTAAAAGGAAAGGAACCAGTGAAGTTTAATTACTGAAAGCTGCCTGAGAGAGTGAGAAGGATTATTCGAGCATAGTCCCAAATTAAGCTAGAGGATGGGATGCAGAAATAGAGGTCATGATAATAGATCAAGCAAAGGAAGCAGATATCTGAGAGGTAAAGGAAAGAGGGTAAAATAGATCATTGTACTAAGGAGGATAGCAAGTGTATTTCTCACTGAATAGCCTCATTTACCCTTTATAATTTGAAATTTGTGTTCC
Source organism: Petaurus breviceps papuanus (assembly GCF_028583685.1). NCBI lineage: Eukaryota > Metazoa > Chordata > Mammalia > Diprotodontia > Petauridae > Petaurus > Petaurus breviceps. Next base: position 59,045,635 of record NW_027185655.1, on the reverse strand, counting down.
AATTTCATTTTCATAATACTACATACAGTTTCCTGAAATTTAAGCATGAGAAAGAAATTACTAAATTTGCATAACTTTGGTATTCTATAGTTCCTTTGAGTTATTTCTTTTCCTACTATGGAAATAAATAGATAGATTCAGTTTTCTTTTTCTTTTTCTTTTGTTTTCTTTTAAATGAAAAATGCCAAGAAATTGACAAGTCTTCTAGCATTGATTATTTACTTACTATGTGCAAACCACTGTGCTAAGTAAGCCCTATGGATACAGAGAAAGGCAAGCATTAAAATGCAGAAATCTTAATAAGGGAATTAATTGATTATTATTACCTTGAGGATTTGAAATTCTTTCCTGAGCATGTATCCATTTGAGAGTGGTACAGTGTTGGGTGTCCTTAAAAAAGCAAGCTTAGTAGACACTACCTTAGCTCTCTAGTAGTTACAGTTTTAACCAGACAACATGATTGCAGAGAAAGAAACAAAAAATGAAACTGACTCAGAAGAAGATGTTGTTGTTCTGATCTTTCAGTAGAGGTCCAGCTCTTCATGATCCATTTGTTGTTTTCTTGGCAAAGACACTGGAACGATTTGAGGAGTCACTTAAAAGTAATGTTCAAAGCGATCTTTACTATTCCTTCCTACTGTAATATTCTGCAAGACTATGGATGTCAGCTATTGTCCTTTTGAGTCAGAAATGAATTTGAAGACAAGAACAAGGCTTTCTATAATTCCCAGGGGTCATGATGTCATGTTTCTAAAGATATACTGAATAGTCAGAAGCCATTAAATGAAACTTCTTGATTCTTATTCCTGGGGGTTAATAGAAAAACAACATTTCATACTTAAAAATTATGATCATTTGAAGCTTAGATTTAGAACACAAAACCAAGAAAATATGAAGTTTTATTTTGCTTGTTTTTCTAATTGACTTGCTGTTGAGTTCTTTCAGTCTAAAATACCCCCTGTATAATTCAGGATAGTGGGAGAGTTTTAAAATACACAATACCTTGTCATTTTTACCATTTTAAAGTTGTCATGACCACTTCACACCATAAAACAAAGACACATATGAGTAGCTATTTAGTGACATTGTTGAGTGCTGGACTTGTATTTGGAAGACTTAAATTCATATCTATCATCAGATACTTAATAGCTTTCTGACCCTGGGAAATACTTTGCCCTCTGGGTGCCTTAGTTTTCTCATCTATAAAATAAATCTATTGCTAGAACCTAAATAAGTTTACAATGAGATAATATTTGTAAAGCCCTTTGCAAACCTTAAAGCACTATTTGAGTTTTGATATAATTTCCATCATATGAATAGTAAATAGAGAAACAGCCTTCTAGTTGGGAAGACATGGGTTTGAATCCTGCCTCTGACATGCTGGCTATATGAATATAGATATGACATTGACCTCTCAATGCCCCAGACAAGTTTCTAAGGTCTCCTTTTTTGAAGGAGATTCTACATTAAGATTTCGTCAAGACTTATGAAAATAGGTTTGTAACAACAAAAACAATAATATCTGCTGGTATCCTACCCAATATAATTTCTGTCTATAACAGCTATTTTATAATTCAAGAGGCTAAGAGTATTGTGTTACACATCATATTGATCTGGTTCTATTAGAATCAATTTTCTTCCTTGGTATTATACAGTTTTAAGCAGTATATGTGAAATGCTCTCTATGTGAAATAAGCAACACATACTATTATATTTGTTTTTCTACCATTGAGTGAAATTGAGAAGGAGGAAACTCTGGACATCTAGATGTCTCCAGGACTAAGTCTCACATTGGCATCGGGCCTTGGGAGCACTTAGTGCAGTACAAAACTGTAAGTACTATACTAATAGTTCTTGTCATTGAATTTGAGGCTCTTGAGAGCACCAATTACTGAAAAAGTACACATGAAATTGATAAACTTGGGCAATAAAGGTTTATTACAATATTAGATGGGGTGGTAAGTCCAAAACTCTAACAACCAAAATCCAGAATTGAATAAAACTTAACAGATCACTCGACAAGATGAAAAAAAAAAAACCTTGTAACATTGTATATACTTAAATTAGTTTAAATGTTAGTAAAAGGAGTAAAAAATATAAATTTTTTTTATTGATTTTCTGTGTTGTTTCTAATAAAACATTTAATTACAAAAAGCTCCTTAGATTATTTCCAGCAACACTATATTTCCATACTTGTAAACATATAAACAAAAAAGGAAATCACTTTAAGTTAGAATACTATAGGCAGAGAGGGTTAATGATGAGCCATATTTATTTATTGTGCAAACTTTTAAAAGGAATGTTGGGCTGCAAAGGCCATGGACTATCTGCCTTGGAGTCTGAGCCAGATTTTCCTAAGATCCTGAACTATGTGGGTCAGGCTAGTTTTTCCTTACAAGATATTTAAACTCATGGAGGCTTGATTGACACAGCAAACCAAGACTTTGCCCATTAATTCACCTTCTTGGTCAGGTAAGGGCATCTAAGAGGTCCTCCTGTCCTTCCTCCCCCCATTTAGACTCAAGGCCTTTCAGACTTGACTGTTCCCATAGCCTTGGGAGACACCACACCATACTCTGTTGGCTGGACATGTTTCTATATGTTTTAAAAGTGTTTCTGATAAACTAGGTGGCACAGTGGAGGTCTGCAGTCAGGATGATCTGAGTTCAAATGTGACCTCAGATACTAGCTGTATGACCCTGGGCAAGTTACTTAACTCTGTTTGCCTCAGTTTCCTAATCTATACAATGAATTGGAGAAGGAAATGACAAACCACTCTAGTGCCTTTGCCAAGAAAACTCCAAATAGGGTCATGGAGTATCACATACAACTGAACAGTAAGAAGGGAATTTTTCTATATGGGTATGTACTAAATCTAAATACGATTTTCTTGAGTACTCTTTCTATGTTATGGCTAAGTAAAACTTTTTTAAAATGTTTTAAACTCTCTTAGTTTATAACCTATAGCTTATTATAGCCTGCTAGTCACTACTTCTTTCATTCATTTCAAGAAATTTTCCATAATCAACAAATAATTTTTGACTAGTTATCATTGGTTAAAAGCATTGAACTTGATGTGTAGATAGAATATACCAAAGTGAATCAAAACAGATGCCCTTTAAGTGAATTCAGGCTTTAAAGACTGATTTTCAGTATCCTTCACAAATTTCCAAAGTTTATGGTCACCTTTTAAATGATTAAATGGACTTCTTTGGGAGGTCATTTTAATAACAGCAGTTTTTAAAGTGGGAATGTCTATTAATTCAATATTGATAAAAATATTCACCAGTACTTCAGAATTTTCATTTTGTTAATCCTAAAGCTTTAAATCAGCTTTCTGTCTTTACTTCTCATCAGAGACATAGGAAGAGAATAAAAATGGTGAAATATCATTTTACTATTTACTTTAGAAAACATACCATAGGAAATTCAGATTTACTTTAAGGAGGAATTTTAGAATAGATTACATTACTCCGGGCTTGACCAAAATTTTAAAAATTATACTGTCCATCAGTTTAATTTTGTATGGGTATAACCTCAGAGAGAATATAGCTATGTCTGTCCTAAATTAAATGTAAGGGAGGCCAGATGTGAGCTGTGGTATGTTTTTATTGGATAACTTTGGGTACAGAACTTAGACTTAGTGACTTTTCAACTGTCTCACCCATAAAAAGCTCACAAAACAAATGGTCTGCTTTATGGGATCATTTTGAGAAATAGCTGAAAGGGAAAAATCTTCCAATCTTACTTAAATGGATTTGTGTGGACACTTCTTTCACCAGTGCCAATAGAAACTTATGCATGACATGTTATCCTGTACAACTCTTGTCTCTGATATTCTGTAAATCTCCCATGGAGTATTACCCAGAGTGTTCATTATTTGAATATAAACTGCATGCCAGAACATACATGGTGTCCGTGTATTTTAGGTATGCCACCAACTACTAGGTGGCACAGAGGATACAGTGCTGGACATGGAGTCAGGAAAACCTGAGTTCAAATTTGCATTTAGAATCTTAATAAGTGTATGATCCAGGGGAAGACAATTAACCTCTGTTTTCCTCAGTTTCCTCAGCTGTAATAAAGGAGACAGTAATAGTACTTACTTCCTGGAGTGATTGAAAGGACCAAATGAGATGATATTCATGAAGTGCTTTGCAAACCTTAAAGCACTATATAAATGCTAGCTATTCTGATTTTTATTATTGTTGTCATTGTTAAATTATTCCCTTACTCTAGTGACATGGCTGGTCCACCTATTTGTCTCTCCTATGCCAAGAGATGATGTCATTATGTTATTTTACACATATTAAGTCATCCTTAGTATTATGCGGAAGTCTACTTCTAACTACTCTGCCTTTTCCCTTGCTCTGTGGGTCCCCTGAAAATTTTTTTAACATTATCATATATATATATATATATATATATTATCATTCATAACTACATAGCATCAATGCAAGAAGTTGAAATCACTGAAAGTGCTTCCCCTTTTATCAAAAGTGATCCAACCCAATCTAATCTTCCTTATTTCTAGACCTAGTTCATTTTCCATCTTTGCCCCCAGCAGTGAAATGTATGTATTAATAGGGAAATAATTTGCCTTAGTGGAAAGGATGCTATATTTTGAATCAGAAGACCTCATTTCAAATTTTATTTCTGCCACTAACTACCTGTGTGACCATGGACAAGTTACTTCACCTCTAAGGGACTTAGTTCATCATCTGTAAAATGAGGTAATTCAAGTACATGACCTCTGAAAGTAATTTCAGCTCTAAATTTATGATCTTACAGTTGACTCAGTGATACAATTGAGACAATATATGTTCTTCCTGCAATTGTTGTTTTTGCCCAAATGTGAATATATGAATATATGTATGTATGTGTACTTCTTTGTGGGTACACACATATACAAACATTCTATATGCATATATGTGTATGTATGTATAAATATATGTATCTGTGTATGTATGCATAATCATTCCCCTGTTCTCATGCCTCCATGGGCTCTCTATTGCCTATGGGCTAAAAGTCACCTAAACATGGGATAAGTTTAACATCTAGACTATGAGCCTTTGTTTGAAATAATTCCTGGACACAAAAAATCAGGCTTTACCTTTAAATTTTGCATTTCAGACCTTCATACTTTAGATAAGTATAGGTTACCAAAGGAATTTGCTCACATAGTAAGTCTTGCTGTTAAGCACAAAACTATTTTCTGGAAGACAAATTCTCTTTCCTCAGATAAATAGACTACTCCAAAGCTATTTGGATGTAGGCTGGGTAACTAGGTTGTTTCATTTGTATTAGCTGTGGGTTTGCTGGCCAGAATGCACAAAAAATATGTAACTTCAATGTCAGTGAGTTTTATGAAGAGGTTGAAAGGAATCATTCTGAATGTACCAGTTAAATGTACCAGAATGTACCAGAAGTAAAGAGAAACAGCTCTCCTTTCTTCCCCCACCCCTCCTTTGTCTGTCATGGCTCCCTCCCTTTCTATTTCTCTTTATTTTTTTTCTTTATCTATACATATATGTATACACATGCATACATACATGTGCATGTGTATACACATACATTATATTAGGTTCATCAGCATCATAACCCAACATATTTTATAAATGTTAGAGACTTAATGAATTTGATTAAAGCAGTTTAATTAAAGTGTACTCCACTGTGCTTCTCCCCCCTTCCAGACAAAACAGCTCAGTGAACAGGTAGCATATCCCCAGTGAACTGTGAATATCAAAGTCGGGGAAAATTCTTCATTTTAATGAGCTGCGTTTTCAGAGCCTGGACCTCTCCCCTGACAGGGTTGGTTGCAGGAGGCAAAAATGAAAGTACCTGTTTTCCTTTGAGACATTAGGCTGCTAAATGCTGCGAATGCCAGAAATTAAAATCGGGGCTCTGAGTTACTTTGAGTCTCCTCTGTCTCAAACTTGCCCTTGGGCTGGAAACTATTGTTAAAAGAACAAAAAAAAAATCCACGATTAAGAACAACTTCTAGCATGTAGGAAGGGATTCCTCCGTCTTTGGATATACAGCTTTTATGACAGGGAAGCCCATTTAACTCCATTTTTTTAAAGGTTCACTCTTAATCTAGAAGCACATTCGTTTTGAAATACAAATATCCAACCAAATGGAGCTGCGTTGCACATAATGCCCAGTTCATTAATTCCGCGCTTTGCAATCTACCATCAGAGCTAATACTTTACCTTTGCCAACTGGGATCGATGATTATAGCTATTTCCCCGATTACGTTACACACAGGGTGAGTAGAATTGTTATTTCTTGAGTAAAGATCATTCAATAAAGTTGTAATGGGATGACTCGTTCAGCAGCATTATACAATTTTTCTTTAAGCATATCAGAAAACTGATACTTAAACTGTTAACTCAGGAGGACACTGTTAAAATGGGTTTGTTTTTGTAGTTTTTAAAAAAGGAAACCTTTCATTTTTTGCAGGAAGAGGGAATCAGAGAGTAATCACTTAATCCAAGTAAATGCCAGATTCCTTGGAAAGGGCATAACCCAGCTGCCAACCCCAGCCCATAGCCGCGGGTGTAGATGCTGTTGAAGCGGGAAGGAAATGAAGCTTCATGTAATTAGAATTTCAAGTCAGGAAAGTTGTCATGAAAGTTCTGGGGAAAAAGAAGCCAGCCAGGTTTCAAAGAGCGACATTTACAGAGAGAATAATCATAATTACCTCCGCTTGGTGAGGGTGCATCCAATGGTTCTGGATTGACTCCCAGGTAATTAACTGACTGCAGCAAGACAGACTCAGGGCTGCTGTTTCCTTTCCTTACATCTGGGGCTAGCAGAGAAACAAGGTGGCATCTCTCCTCAAGTACAAAGTACTGAACAGCGGCACTGCCCCCCACACACACACACACACATTCCTTCTGCTTTGAATTGATTTTCAAAACAAATGATTGACTTTCTTGAAGATTTAAGTGAACTTTGTTTTCCTTCTTAGCCCTTTAAAACAATCCTAGTACCTTGATCACACTTGCGTTTCTCCATCTTCACACCCATCCAATGCAGGTATGTAAATGTATGCCATTGAGAAACCTGTAGAGTCTGGAAATCGACCTTAGATCTTTTACGTTTGTAGATTAAAATTCCAATCATACATCAGTGCACTCTTTTGTTCTTTTTGTCTTTTTTTTCTCTCTTTAATATCAACGATTGGGCAAATGACTACATATTCTCCAGGTACTTTCCATTTTGGCCCCCAGAGTTCCATACTCAGCAAACAGAAAGACTGTTAAGACAATGATACAACCCCTACAAGACATAGTCAACTGTTTCCTTCTCTCCCCCCCCCCACCATCTTAAAGACCTAATTTTTTTTTCAAAATTTGATTTTTCATTTTTTTAATTCACAGAAATATGTTTTTGCTCCCCTCTACCACCCATGACCCTGTGGGTGGAGGAGAATATTTGAATAAATTATGCATCATCAAGCAAAACAAATCCCTTTATTTGCTATGTTTTTTTTTAAATACATATCTTGTTCTATTCAGTGAACTCATCATCTCTTTGTTAGGAAGTGGAGAGCATGTTTTATCATTGGTTTTCTGGAATGATTGATGATCATTGTGTTGATCACAGGTCTTATAGCTTTTGAAGTTTGTCTTCATAATTTGTTATTATATACATTGTTCTGATTCTGCTTCTCATTTCATTTTTCTTCAGTTTATAAAAGTGGTCAAAAGTATTTTAATATTGATATTATCATATAAATCTCTAGTTTTGCTTACTTCACTCGAGTTCATTTAAGTCCTTCCAAATCTCTTTGAAATCATGTCTTGTCATTTCATAGAACATAATATTCCATTGTATTCAATTTGTTAAGTCATTTTTTATCTTACTATCAGGTACTGCATCCATTGTATGACTGGGTTTATGCAGTAGCATTGAGATGGGATTCTGAATGGTGCCATTGATTTTATTGACTTAGGGAAGTCTCAGATAAGGAAGCACTTCACCAATATAAATTGACACCTTTCTTGCAACATTGATTCTTAAAGAATTGCCATAGGTAACACAGCTAGTATGTGTTGGAAGTAGAGCAGTAGAAGGCAAACTCCACCATCAATTTACCACATGAAGTTCTCTATAGAATATACCCATTTTCTTGTAATTACCCTTTGATTTAAGGTTATAAGATCATCTAGACTTTATAGCTGGAAAGGAAATAAGAAATCATCCAGCATAAACTCCTCCATTTACAGATAAGGAGACTGAATTATAGAGAGAGGTAATGTGACTTGCCCTTAGTCATATAGGTAGTAAGTATCTGAGGTAGGATTTGAATACTAGTCTTCCTGACTTCAATCCACCTCCCTATCCACCACATCATGATAGCACAACATAATTATTAAAGCAGTGCTTGTTCTATTTCACAGTGGCAAAGTTTTGGACAAACAATGTACCTTTGGGTTCAGGATATTTATAGCTTTTTGGAGATTTTTTAGACTGTAGAAAACAGTTTCTTAATGAACATAAACACAGGAAATCTTGAACTCTCCAATCAAATAATATCTACCAAGTATTTAGTAAAGAATCAACCCTAACTATCCAGGATCAAAATTTTTGATCTCCTATTATTTTCTAGTTTTTATCATGCATTACTACCCTTTAAGGAAAGCAAGGCATCTGATCGACATCAAAGCATCTATGGAGTATGTTGTCTTAAAATGTTTTAGCAGATTAATTTAGGAGAAAGAATTGACCCCAATACTAGTACTAGACATATATAGTCATATGACTTTTTCTTCTTTGTATGTAACTTAATTTTTTTGTTGGTTTTTTTTTGTCTACATTCCCTACTGTGTTCACGCTCACCCTCTCCAGAAGGACCCCTTCCAAATTCCCTTAAAATAGAGAAGAAATGAGGAAGAAAAAAATGTTCCACAAAACTAATCAACACATTAGAAAAGCTTCTTCAATCTTGGTCATTATTTTATATGTAATTATATAGAGACATTGTGGTTAAGGATGCAGGAAGTAATCATGGAAACATTTTATTAATAAACATCAACATTTTGCACAGTATCAGAGAATGTATAAGATATCATGTTCACATTAAAGCTAAAGAATGTATGTGGAAGGAATGATCATTCTTGAATGTGTCATTGGATAATAATTTGAAAATCAGAATTTTAATATTGTCCTCTTATTTTTATAGTATTTTTTCAGGAGAGTCAATGCTTCCTGATTCTTTTGACCCGTCTTACTGATTTTTTTCTTCTGTCATTTTTCTATTTCGCTTAAAGAAACCATATATTTTCCATCTTTTTGTATTTACCCACTTTCATTTCCTGTCTTCTCCCCTTTACTTGTCTTTTTCTTACAAGAAGCATTTATTTGGGTCTCACCAGTCTCAGAAACTGCAGAACAGATGGTAGTTCCTTAGGGAATCAAAACAAGGTATTATTTGATGATCTTGCAATCTCTTACCCTATTATTTTTTCTGTGCCTAGACTATACCTCATATTTGCACAAACAGCAGAGATTCAAACCAGCAAATCATATGCACATTAGATTTAAGTGCCAAAATCCCCCTTCAAAAATATCCTTTTTCTTTCCAAAGGGAGTTGCAGCATCATAACTTGCTACCAAGGTAAATCCATAATTTAAAAACACACATACAGAGTTCATCTCCAAGAATAAAATTACATGTCTGGGCTCAATATTAGAAATTATACTGATATTTAAGTACAATTCTAAAATGCTTTATTCTCTAGGTAGCTGAACTATGAACATTCCTCATAACAATATGCCATTTTGACTTCTTGCATGCTATAATTCTTAAATTTATGCTCTAATGGCAACTGTGCTTAGATTAACAGTGGAAGGAAAATGTCTTTTTTTCCCATGCAGGTTTGCCCATATTAACAAATAGTAATAAACAAATGAGACTGATTTCTATATATCATTCAATTTTACCATTTGAAAAATCACCTAAAAACTCCCTAAATTTTACTCATTCAAGTAGATGATATTAAGTTTCATCAACATGTTATATTGTTTCTTGCTTAAAAACAAATCACTTCCCCTCAAAATTAAAGTTTATATATTATTTTTAAATTTCCCATTGATAGATTATGTTGTGATAGGTACTCTGTGTAAGTCTTTTGGTTGAACAGTGGAAAGGGTACTGGAAAGATAAAGAATCAAGAAGATTGTTTCTTCACGAAAAAGCTGAAATTTTGAACAAGTTATTTAATTTCTCTGGGTATCATTTTCCTCATTTCTCAAAAGGAAATGGTAATGGATGGGACTGAAGATAAATTGAAGTTTACATGCTATAAAATATAAAGATGTTTTGAATAAAGAAGTTTTGGGTGTCAGCATGTTCCAGGAATTAGGATGTTGAAGATGTTTTCATTCTTCACTGATGCAAATAAAGGCTTCCCTCTACCCCCCCCCAATTGCCTGATGTATATGAAACCAAAATGTCTGTTAAAAATTCCTTTCCATTGATGCTACATGGAAAATTGAGATATTTAAGGATGTTATAGGATCATGAAAGAATACTTCTAACCAGTGCCCTCTATTATTATTCAGAATATTTAAATTTTATAACTATAACTACTAGCTTGGTGAGTAGGTTACAACTTATATTTCAGTATTGTAGCATTTGTCTTACTTTACAGTTCTGAGTGATTTCATAGATGGTTTATTGCAGCATCGTCATTTAAAAATATATATTATTTATTTATATTTAGTTTTCAACATTTACTTCCATAAGATTTTGAGTTTTAAGTTTTCTCCCTCTCCTTTCCTACCTCCCTCACTGAAATGGCATGCAATCTGTTATGGGATCTACTGGTATATTCATATTAAATATATTTTCACATTAATTGTGATGTAAAGAAGAATTAGATCTAATGGGAGGAACCATGAGAAAGAAGAAACAAAACAAAAGAAAAAGAGAGCAAATACTATGCTTCCATCTGGATTCAGATTCTAAAGTTATTTCTCTGGATGTGGATGGCATTTGCAATCATGAGTCTTTTGGAGTTGTCTTAGGTCTTAGGTCCTTGCATTTCTGAGAAGAGCTAAGTCTATCTAAGTCAGTCATTGAACAATATGGGTGTTATTGTGTACAATGTTCTCCTGGTTCTGCACATTCCACTCAGCATCTGTTCATGTAAGACTTTCCAGGTTTTTTTTAAGTCGGCCTGCTCATCATTTCTTATAGCACAATATTATTCTGTTATGTTCATACACAGCAACTCATTCAACCATTCCCCAATTGATGGACATTCCCTCAATTCCCAATTCTTTGCCACTACAAAAAGAGCTGCTATAAATATTTTTCTATATTTGGGTCCTTTTCCTGCTTTTATGATCTCTTTGGGATATAGACCTAGAAGTGATATTCCTGGGGCGGCCAGGTGGCTCAGCGAGTAAGAGCACTGGCCCCAGTGTCAGGATGACCTGGGGATCAAATCTGGGCTCAGATACTTAGCACAAAACCCAGAAATAACTGGCCGTGTAATCTTGAGCAAGTTACTTAATCCTGATTGCTTAAAAAAAAGTGATAGTCCTGGGTCAAAGGGTAACCACAGTTTTATAACCCTTTGGATATAGTTCCAAATTACTCTTCAGAATGGTTGGATCAGTTCACAACTCCATCAACAGTGTATTAGTGTTCTAATTTTCTCACATCTTCTCCAATGTTTATCATTTTCCTGTTCTGTCATGTAAGTGTGACATGATCTTGTAGATGGAGTTCACAATAAACTGCTTCCCACCACCTCCCAATAATGTCTCTTAACCAAACTGAATTAGAGGTCTACAGTGACACCCTAGCCAGTAAGAGTGCATCACTTGTCTGCAAAAATATCATCATTATTAATGATTTAAGTAAAATGCAGAAGTTGGGCTAAATGTTCCCTAAAGTTCTTTAAAGATTTAAGGTTATGATCTTATAGTTCTGTCATTCCATGTTATAAAAATTAGAGGAGCAGTTCCTATGAAATGCCTTCCAAATCATCCATCCAGAGGACTCATGTAACCAACAAAACACTGAAAAATTACATTCTGCAGACCAGTTCAGATACATCAATTCCTCTTTAGTCCCTGGAGAGTATACATTGACTCCTTACTTATATATTCTAGGATATATATGATATGTGTATTCTCTCAACTACCTTATGGGAGTAGTCCTTTCAGAATGGATAAGAATGAACTTTGAGAGCTGTCCTAGAAATTTACATTTCTTTATTTTCCGTGATCTTCACATAATGACAAATGGCCAGTTATATCCTATGAAGAGGTTGAGTAGAAAGATACATAAGGAAGAGAGGAAATAATAATTTGTTAATCATCATTTATGTGCCAGCCATCATGCTAAATGTTTGTATGTATTATTTCATTTGATTGTTACAACAACCCTGGGCATTTGGTGCTATTATTATAACTATTTTATAGATGAGGAAAGCGAGGCAGAGGATTCTAGAGTGAGTTTTCTTTTCCTTTTCTAGTTAAGGGTTAAGGCAAATAGAGGTTAAATGATTTGTCCAGAGTTACAGAGCTAGTCGCAAAGCCAAGCACAAGCAGCTTTCCAGAGGACTGCTGCTGTGAATAACTTTCAAGATTTTGATTACATAGTATAGTGAACTCTCTATTTATTAAATAACAAATCAGAGCAAAACATTCACAGAAAATCAAGGTACAGCATTCAGAATGTTACAACTTATCATAAAAAATCAAAATACAGCATTTACCATGTCACAACTCAACAACTTATCACTAAAATGGCAACATAGTTTTCTCCAAAGTGGTCACATGGTTTTCAAAAAAGTACAATCATTTAGCAACTCAATCATTCAATCATCCTTAAGTAGGATTGTGTCCCTCCTTAAGGGACACAATGTATGAAAGTCAAAGCCCTCCATCCATGGATGCAATTAAATTACAATTTCATCAGTCACTACTCAGTACCTTCTTAAGGGGTAGTAGCAAGTACAAAAGCCATCCACCCCTAGGTCATAAGTAAACCACAATTTCATCAGTCACTACTCAGTATCCACAGAGAGGTCTTTTCATCTTGACTCGAGGCAGGTAGCTCCTACCTGAATCCAAATTGTCACTTGGGTTCAAAGGCAGATAGCTCCCAGTTCCTTGTCCAGCTCTCCATGCAGTTCCTGCTCCAAACTGGAGCTCATAGTGTCCAGTCCATCTCAACTCTCTTAGAGTCTCTGTTCCTGGGAGGACAAGGTCCAACAAAACTATAGTAACATCCATACACATTAACAGTCATAACAACATTTGTACAAAGTACTGGCACCACAGTCATGCTTCCTCAGTCTTTGGAAGCTCCAGCTGGCCCTCGGAAGTCAGCGGCAGCTCTGGTTGGCCCTCAGAAATCCTCAGCAGCTCTGGCTGGCCCTTGGAAGTCTTCAGCACCATAAGCTCTGTTCTCAAAATCAAAATCATTTTATGCAGCCTCCATGCGGCTTGCTCCAAGGAATTCTGTCTCACTTCTCATTTCTTATTCCTCTTCTCAGTTCTTCTCAATTCTCAGTTCAGTCTTCAGTCCAGCAGCAGCTGCCCTGCCTCCACAATGCTTATCCCAAGAAGTTCTGACTGTCCAACTTGTACTCTTCCTTATATATGGTATTAGCTTCTCCCTGCTCAGCCCCTTCCTGTCACATCAGCAACAGGGGTTCCCTATTGAGCCACTTCCTGTTATGTCAGAAACAGGGAATCATACCTTCTATTTCTTTAACAGAGGCTTAATTTGAAACTATGTGCTAAGTATCTCAGCTTGGACAAAGGGATCTTCAAATTTCATTCTGTTGCATTCCACGCCTCCAGGATCCTTGGCCTTACAATCTCAATACAAGTGGCCACAGATCCTGGAATAGAGGCACTATACTTTGTTATCCTGCCTACTACACCATAATGTAAAGCCAAGAATGAGCAGCTTTCCAGATGACTGCTGCTGTGAAAAGCTTTTAAGAGTCTGATTCCACGGTATAGTGAACTCTCTATTCAATAACAAATCAGAGAAAAACATTCACAGTAAAGCAAGGTACAGCATTCATGATGTTACAACTTATCACAGAAAATCAAAATTCAGTATTCACCATGTCACACCTCAACAACTTATCATTAAAATGGCCACATAGTTTTCAACAAAGCACATTCATTTAGTCAATCACAAAATCCTTAATTCAATCACAAAGTACAAAATTCAAAGTTCTCCACCCCTAGGTCACAGTAAATCATAATCTTCTCAGTCAGTACACAGTGTCCAAGTAAAGTCTTCTTTCAGCTTGACTAGAGGGTGGCTCTCAGCTTTCATAGTTCCCTCTTCCATTGGCCTAGGTCCAACTGTCACCTGGGTTCAAAGGCCGGCAGCTCCCAGTTCCTTGTCTAGCTCGTGGTCTAGTTTTTCATCCATTTCCCATTCCATATTGAAGTTCACAGTGTCCAGTCCACCTCAAGTCCTTCATAGTTCCTGTTTCTGAGAAGACAAACCTTGACAGAGCCACAATAATATTCATACACATTGCTGACAACATCATCAGTTCACTATCTGCTGTAAAATCAACTCAGACCCACCAACAAGGTCTGAAAACTCAGCACAAATCATCAACATAGAAATCAACATAGACCCACAAACAGGAGGTCAGCACAAATCATCAGTAAAGTCCCAGGATCTCCAAAACCCTCCCCCAGGACTTCTGTAAACATACAACCAGAAAATCCTCTTTCAGGGCTTCCAGTAAGGTCCCAGGGTTTCTGTACAAAGTATCACAAACAAACATCAACACAGATAGAGCAGACAAACAGAGTGCAGGGGTACCACAAGTTTTCTGCTTCTTGCCTCTGCCACCACAAGAGTCTTCTCAGTTCTGCTCTCTCTAGCCTGGGCCTCTTCTTATATATGGTCATTAGCTCCTCCCCTCCCTGTTGCAGGAGTTCATGACTTCTAGGGTTCACAAGTTGTGGGGTTCAAACATTCTGTTTCTTAACAGACTTGATACAAGGCTCAAAAGAAACTTGAACTGAAACAAGGGGTGAACTACTTCTGTGCTTGGCATTACACTAGTAAATATCTGAGATCAAATTTGAATTCATCTTCTTGACTCCAGGCCCAGGAATCTAACTACTGTGCCACCTAGATGCATTCTATATAGTGCTTTTTTGTGACTTATGAAATTATCATGAATATAAGACAGTGATCACCTCTACTTACAATGCATTAATAACTACCAAAGATAATCATCACCATATTTTCTTATAAAGCCCTCAGCCAAAGTTCTTAAGGTCATCCCAAATTGTTTAATATTACAGTAATTTTGCAGTCAGCCATCAGAGATTGAGTTTTAATTACACACAGCTCTATTTTAGAAAGGATTAATTTTGTTATGACATAAGCCAGGTCCAAATTCTAGAAGTAACACTTATTATTTGACCTCAAGCAATTCATAACCCCTCTAAATATCAGTTTCACTGTCTGCAAAATGGGGATGAAGATTCATGTACTATCTAGATTCCTGAAGGAAATATTTTGAAAATTATAAAGGAGGGACATAAGGAAATGTTACATATATACACACATATACATATATGTATGTATATACATATATTTGTTTTATATATATATATATAAACTTGTGTGTATGTGTATATGTATACACTCTCATTTATCTATTTTTTCCCTAAGGATTACATTATACCCTTATGCAGCCCTAGAGTCTTTTCCTCAATACTTATTTACAAATCTGAATGAATAATCATTAATGATCATGCTCAGCACCATCTGCTACAACAGGTCTCAAATTATGCTGTGCTCTATCCACTTGAAGTTTGGATATTAGAAAACCTCTGCTTCCCAACCATTTTTTAAAATTGTCTTTATGATTTATTTTGCTTTATTTCTAAATCATTTGTGGATGTACCTCACTTTTATCAGAAGTCCTCCTTTATACCAAAAGAAATAATTAAACAAACCCAATGGGCACAGGGTGGACAATGGACAGGGGAAGCAACATTATGTATCTATAGTTTCTTCCCTTCACTGCTTAAAGAGGGAAAGTTTATTTGATCATATATTCCTCAAGAACAAGGTTAATAGTTATAATTACTCAGGGTTTATCTTCCTTTTATATTTATTTGTTCTTCATTTATATTATTGTAGTTACCATGAATTCTCCAGCTGGCCCTGGAGAATTAACTATTCAGGTTAATCATAATTCAGTTAACTGTGTGCTTTCAAATTAGCCTGTGTCTTAAACTGGTTACATGGAAGGTAGTCACTGGAGAAACTGCCTGAGCAATTCAAAACACTCACAAGCATAAACATGAGTTATCAGCACATGAAGAATGCCATCTGCGGGAAAATTGCATTGTCCTTCCAAAAGGCAATTATTATATTATCTTGGCTGCAATATATGCAGCACTTCTGGGAATCATTCCCATGAAAGTTTTGTCTAGAAGCTATATCTTGTGGCCTGGAATTGATTCAGATATTTAAAAGATGTGAAAAAAATAGTAAATGTAAACATGCGAGGCCTCACCAACATTACATGATTCATCAACTGTGGATGTTTTCATTTCAGAATGACTTCACAACAGCAGAACCATTAGAAGCTTTGCCTCTAGGAACTTCTGTTTTTAATGAGAATGGGATGGGGGTGGGGTGTAGCTCCCTGAGTATATAACAGATCCCCCAAATCAAAGAAAAGTAATTAGTAAACTGATCTGAATGTAGGCTGTCTTCCTCCCCAAAGACAAGCCACCACATTCAAGTGGTTGAAATCTAGTTTGAATGAACAAAACTTGATTGTCCTGAAAAAGCAAGATGGGAAGAATGTCACAAAAACAAAAGCAAAATAATAAATAAATAAATACATAAATAGATAAACATGCAATCTCAATGGTAGCAGTGGTAGACCACATGTAATGACTGCTTATATTTACCACAGGCTTTATATCCTTTTTGGCACCTGAAGGTGAATTAGTTTAACCTTCTTGAATCATTTTTTTTCTTGAAGTAGTGAGGTAAAATCAAACTCAGATCCTCAAATGGCAAAACTGCCTGATCCCTGTAACAGTGTGATATCTCCCAAAACTTGTACCTCATGGAAGTTGCCACGATTGTACTTTTAATTTTCTTAAATTATATATATATATATATATATATATATATATATATATATATATATTCTAATATTGCTCAAAATTTCTTTACCCTCAAAATAGGACTCTTTCTTATAAGAAATAGCAGTTTAATAAAAAATAAACTGACTCATCTATCCTGACTGATTATTGATGCTTAATTCTATACTCAAATTTCATCATCTCTTCAGAGTAGAGAGAGATAAATCTCATCACCACTTCTTTTGATTAGTATGGGTCAATATATTGAACAATTTTCATATCTTTTATTTTAATTTTTATAGTTATGATATAATATTTTTATGGTTTTTCTTACTTCAATCTGCAATTCCAAGAAATATAAGTACTTTAAGCCTAGGGGAAATATAATGTCCATATGAGAAATGAAAAGTTAGAAATGCAACACAATCATTTAGGTAAAGGTTTGGCTTTCTGTTTTACTTTGCATCCATATTTCTAGTTAATTCCTGGTGTCTTCATGATTGGGGCAAAATTCAAGTTACCAAGAAATATTTGGGTAAAAATGAAGCAGCATTATACATCACAGTGTCTGCTAACAGACAGGTACTGGGAGGGCAAATTGGAGAAATAAAATTTTCCCTAGAAACTACCTTCAGTCTTTAAGGCGGTAGATACAACTGGTGGCATCATCCCAAGTCTGTTCTTCAAATGACCTCTTCTTGATATGCCCTTTCTCAGCCATAATTCAGTCCTACACTCTTTTTCTTTTTTTCACTCCTTAATTAATTAATTTTATCAGCACATAAAAATGAACACCTTCTACCTGTGAATATACCTTTTAAATGCCATATTAAAGATACAATTCTCAAGAGTTATAAGTATCATGTTCCCATGTAGGGATGTAATTTAACCTTCTTGAATAACATGTTGCTGTTTTTCCCTTTTATGTTTACCTTTTTTGTGCTTCTCTTGAGTCTTGCATTTGAAGACTGAATTTTCTGTTCAACTCTAATTAGTTAGTTTTGTAACTCCTTTTCCATGTGACAAATTCACTTTTTTCTTTCTTTTTTCAATTCTACTTTTTAAAGAGTTGTTTTCTTTAGTAAATGTCTGTCCTTCCTTTTCCAAACTGTTGACTCTCTCTTGCATACCTCTCATTTATTTCCCCAAATTTTCTTCTATCTCTCTTATCTGACTTTTAAAAATTTTCTTGAACTCTTCCAAGAAGGCTTTTTGCGCTTGAGACCAATTCATATTCCCCTTTGAGGTTTCAGATGTGCATGTAGTGACAATGTTGTCATCTTCTGAGTTTGTGTTTTGATCTTCCCAGTCACCATAGAAGCTCTCTGTGTCCAAGGTTCATTTTTGTTTCTTGCTCATGTCTTTTGTCTATTTTCTGACTTTTAAAGTTGAGCTCTCCTGTTTGAGGCCATGGGACACAGCTTCTTGTGCTGAGGGCCAAGGACTTGGTCACTGGTTTTATGTGCTAGAAATTCAGGTGCTGGCAGCTGGAGACTTAGGGATCTGTCAGCTTACCTGGTGCTGAGATGTGGTCTTAGTGGTGGTGTATGGTGTGTGCTGAGGTGAGCGGTTTTTTTTTTTTTTTGCATTTCCCTGGGGGCTTTACTGAAGCACATGTTGGTCTGGTCCCTGAAGGCTACCTGTTTGCCCTGGGCTGCACTGAAGCATATGGTGGCTCTCTGAACTGAAGTCTGCTGGTTCCCCTGGCTGTGCCAAGGCATGTGAGAGGTCCTGCTATTGGCACCTACCCAGTTTACCACCCTGGGACTCAGGATCTCCTGATGGTCCATTGAGGGGGAGCATACCACTGACTTGCTGGGATGCTTCCAGTCTCATACTGCATAACCCCCCTCTACCCTAGTGACACAGACCCCCACTTGCTGATCCTCTAAGTCTCCCAGAGAAAAAGACTGCCCCATACCATCCCACTACTGACTTCATTGTTCCAGGACCTGTTTTGGGGAACTATTCCATCGTTTGGTTGTTTGGAGGTGAATACAGGAGAGGGACAGAAATTCACTGCTTACTCTGCCATCATGACACCAGGAACCTACAGTCTCTTTTTCCTTTCCCTAGTTGACACAAGACTGTTGATACTTTCTACAAGTTTATTCCTGTGGGAAAAGTGCTTCTTATATTGGCTAAAGGAACTTTAAAAAGTCTTTAAAACTTTGCTTGACTAGGCATATTTGTTATTAAAATTATTTTTTGCTATTTTTTTTTCTTTTCCCCAATGCGGTGGGTCAGTAGATAGGGAAAGAAAATAGATTTTTCTTAATTAAATGAAAAAGAGAGAGGTGGAAGTGCTACAGCTGTGAAATTCTTCATGTGCTTTCGTATGAGGTCACTGTATTAGTTCTATTTAGCCATTTTGCTTTTCTTGTAAGGGACCTCTGAAGTAATCTCTTTATTTTTGACATGTAAAACAACACTAGAAAAAAAAAAACTTTAGGACTGAGGATTTGCCACTTGAAAATGGAGGTAGTATTAACATTTTTGTTTACTATTAGTGATATTTTGTCCCCATACATGTAAACAAGGCAGACTTTTTGTTTTTAAAGAGGCTAAGAACTATTCAAATCATTGAAAAACAGACTACCATTTTAATGACTATAATATTGATATATGGCTATGAAGTAGTCTTAAGGGTTTACAAAACCCTTTATAAAACCCACAAAGGCATCACCGTGTTAATGGGTATTACTCTGATGTTGAATGCAATCTGATTGGGAATAGCTCTAAACCCCTTGCTAATAATCCTTAATCTTCATATTAAATACTGTATATTTCATGGACCACTAAGCAAAGTGCAAAATCTTAAATCCTTTTTTCTACTCCAGTTCCTTGAGACAAGTGATAGGCATTTCTTTCTCCTTCACTGTAAAAATGAAAGTACTTATTGACTGTCAGAAGATTGTTAAAAGCATTAAGGTCATTAAGAGCTGGGCCAGCTCTAAGTGGAATATGAAGTTGTCATTGGCACTCCACCTCTCTCCCATTGCCCAGTCTGCAGCTCCTTACCCAATTGCCCCATTCAGGATAACAGTAACTTAAGAACGGGGACTTACTGTAAATTGAATTAAATTGAGTCCCATGCATAAGCATCTGTATTTTAATAGAAGTCTCCTGAATGTAAAACCCAGTAGTAGGAAGTACAGTGATATGGCAGATTAGTGGAAGAGAGAATGAGCAGAATGAGAGGAAGCTAGGGAATTCCTCTTTACTTATGAATAAAACTAATCTTCATAGTGGCACCTTTCTCCCAATCACTCAAACTTGACATCTGGGAGTTATTAATGAAAAATAGGTCCTTTGAATCTTTACAATCTTTCACATTCATTCCCTCTTTTCCATTATTACTGTCTCTGTCCTGGTTGGTACATTTATAATCTCAAGCTTAAAACATTGAGACAAATTCCTCACATGTTTCTCTATCTGCAATTTTTGGTTTGTTTTTTTAATGTACCCTCCATACCACTGTTTGGTTAAGCTGTTGGAAGATGAAGCTGTTTCATTGTTGGTCTTTAATTCCCAGAGTTTCTCCCAGAAAATGCAAAATCGTTCATTGCCTCAGTGGCTACTTATTTCATAAAAGACAACATTGAGGTTCTTTTGCTGGTCATTTAAGTAATACCCTCAACTACCTTTCCAGATTTCTATTCCACCATTTCTCTAAAGATAATGTTGCTGCATCTTAGAGTCAGAAAGTCCTGGGATCAAATTCTTTGTTATGTCATTTACTAGCTACAGGAATATAAGATGAGACAATGCTTAGCCTTTATGTGCCTCAGTTTCTTCATCTCTAAAATGGGCATATATCTGCACTAACTTAGAAGGTTATTGTGAAGAAAGTGCTTTATGAACCCTAATGTGTTATGTAAATTGTGTTATTATATTCATCTTATGCTACAGATTAATTAGAATCAGTTTTTAGAGAATTTGTGTGATATAGTAGGAACAATGCTAATTCTTGACTTGGGGGACCTGAATTCACATCCTGTCTCTGTCCCTTGCTACATATGTGACTTTGGCTAGGTAAGGTGAATTCTTTGACTTGCAGTTTTCTTATCAGTAAAATGTAGGGATTGGATTAGGTGGTTTCACAGGAATCTCTCAGCTCCAAATACTCCAATCCATTCTCCAAACATAGATTCTCTTCTACTACTTCTGAGGCTTTGCTTATAACCATTCTTCTACCTTGAATATATCTGTACCTTGAGTATACTCTTGCCTCATCATGCCTAGCTCAAATGCCACTTCCTCTGGAAAGACCTATGAAGCACTCTGTTGAAAATATATCCAGCCATATTCTTTCTTTTTTTTTTTTTTTTTAAAGCAATCGGGGTTAAGTAACTTGCTCAAGGTTACACGGCCAGGTGTTTCTGGGTGGGTGCTAAGTGTCTGAGCCCAGGATTCGATCTCCAGGTCTTCTCAACACCGGAGCCAGTGCTCTTACTCGCTGTGCTACCTGGCCGCCCCCCAGCCATATTCTTTCAGAGTTCAAAGCACTTTCCTGGTGTTAGTTATATCAATTGAGGAGAATTTAGAGTTTCTTGGATACCACTTGAGTTGACTTGATAGTCATTTGGTAGATGGTACCTGTTTCTGGGAGTCTGCTGAGTTCATAACAGGATAAAGTTCTACAAGGTGACTAAATTGTCGATACACTTAATCATCTTATTAAAAACTGAAGTCCCAGCCATGCACTTTAGTCATGCAATTAGAGTGTCTTGATTTAAATGAAGTCTAGTTCCATTAGTACTGCCTTTGAACTTTTCTGTGTGTTTTAAAAACCAGTGAATAAGAAAAAAAATCCCAAAGTCTATCAATGATAATTAATAGAATATATACATGCTTGTGTGTATATACATAGAAGTGTACTTTTTTCTTTTTTTCTTTGCTAAATAGTATTTATTCTGACAGAGAACATGCATTAAGACATTATTGAGAACACAGAGGTGAGGCTATACATAATATTTAGTGCAGTCACTGATCCAGAAATTCAATGCATAATGGTTTGGTGTGCTTTGAATGCTCTGACCAATGTAATAGTGGTGTAAAGGTTATCAATTACTTCAGGCATCACTGAAAACATAGATATGCTACATAATGCTTTGTGTAGGCATCACTGACCCAGAAAGTGCCACTGTAATAGT
This sequence comes from Petaurus breviceps papuanus, assembly GCF_028583685.1. Classification (NCBI taxonomy): domain Eukaryota; kingdom Metazoa; phylum Chordata; class Mammalia; order Diprotodontia; family Petauridae; genus Petaurus; species Petaurus breviceps. Next base: position 59,023,352 of record NW_027185655.1, on the reverse strand, counting down.
TTGGTGTCCCTTGAATATTTTGACCAGTATAATCTGAATTGTAAAGGTTATCAATTATTGTTGGCATTCCTGAACGCACTTTTGTTTTCAGTGATGCTTGTAAAAATATTTGTGTGCGATGCCACCCTCTTTTATTTTCAGGAACACAGGGTGCTGCCATAATCCAGCTGCTTCCTTGCAGCCAAAGTGAATTAAAAGTCTCTCTCAGTGTTTCATTTAGATACTGGTGTCTACTAATGCACAGATTAACAAGATAGTTTTTCCTTAATTAAGAAAGAAAGGTTTCTTATACTAATTTAAAAAGCAGGTGATGCATGTATTTTAAAATATTACAATTATATTTATAGTTTATTTCTATTATGATACACCATAGAGTAGTGGATAGAGTCTTAGATAGGGAATCAGTTTCAATATAATTCCATCAGTGGAAATTACATTGAAGAAGAGGCATTAACATCTGCTTTGTTGCTCCAGCCTAAAGCCTATAGGACTTTTCCAGCCGATTTGCAGCTGAAACTTCCATATTTGTTGTCTACCTCATTAGAATGTAAACTCCTTGAGAGCAGGGACTGTCATACTTCTCTATTTGTACCCCCAGCACTTAACACAATACTTTGCACATAGATTTCACTTCATAAATACTTCATGTATTCATTCTTTCATACAGGGTAAACTGGGTTCAATTCTACCTTCCAATGTTTCCTGCTGGTGGGACTCTAAGCAAGTTACTTAAAGTCTAGATGCCTGAGGCAACTCCTAAGTTTTACTCAATAAGTCATAAATGACTTAGCTCTGTTGTTGGAGAAAATTCCCATTAGATCTCACATTAATAAAATCACACATAATATATTTTAGTAAATATATTTTAAATTAAATACTTTAAAACATTTCTGTGGCTTCTGCACACACACACACACACACACACACACACACACACACACACCACATAATCCCTGCAAACCTTAGTAGATAGTTTCAGGAATTTCTAGCACAAATAATTTATCACAAAATGACCAGTCTTTTGGTGATGAGTACTTCTGACTTTATTTAGGCTTGTCGTCAGATGGCAAGTTTATAACTTGTTGTGAGAACTATGGTGTCTAAATTGGTAGGAACTTGCGGTACACTATCATAAATGAATGAAAGTGGTTACCTCCACATCATGGTGAGGCATGTAAGGAAGAGGACTCAAGTCAAGAAACACATTTTAAAAACTATTTGCCATCTACTTATTTTAGTACGATATTTAATATTTTCAAAATCTATTTTCAAAAGGCAATATTGGATTGAGTATTGGATTGGCAGTATTGGATTGAGAGCTGCCCTTGGAGTCAGAATGACCTAGTTTCAAGGATCTGCCTTTAACTGGCTGTGTAAACCTACTCAAGGCATTTAGTCTTTTCATGTCCCAGGCGAATATCTAAGACAATCAGTAACATAGGAGGTCCATTGGTGAAGGGAGTTTCCACATGGGGAATTCCCTTTTCTAATTAAATCATAGGTCTTCACACACACAGAGATAGACATACACATGTGCACCCATGCACACACACGCACATGTACTACACACATATACAGTCATACTTTTTTTAAGCTAGGTATTGCCAGGTTGCATTATGATAGCTTAAAGTATTAAATAATTTTATAAATATCCACTGGTACAATATGTTGATTGAGTTCCTATATCATATCCTTCTCAATATAATATGATATATAATAATATATAACTACTTCATATTTTCCATATGGGTTCATGGATTTGATAGCCAGTTACATATTAAGAATAGTTTAACATAGCATCAAATCAATGATGATATGTGATGTTCCTGCTAAATTATGTTACTAGTAACTTTTGCAATATGGCAATCTTTATCATTCAGAATGAGGGATAGATATGGGTTTTTGGGGAGAAGAAAAAATGGAAAAGTGGGAACAGGGTGTGTCGCAGATGATAGTAATTTAGGAAACTGCTTTATGGGCATATTCAGACTGAACTCTACAGTGATTATGGATGTGATAAATGTTCAAAGGATATGAACAGGTAGTTTTGGGGGAAATAAATTAAAATTTTATAGTCATGTAAAAACAATATCATAATTGATTAGAGAAAAGCAAATTGAAGCAATTTTGAGGAACCACCTTACAATAATCAGGTTAGCAAAAATTATAGAAGGAGAAAATGAAAACATGTCAGGGGGGATGTGGAAAAATTGGAGTACTAATACACTGTTGGTGGAACTGTGAACTGATCCAATCATTTTGAAGAGCAATCTGAAATTATCCCCAAAGAGTTATAAAAGCATGCATCCTCTTTGAGCCAACAATACCATCGCTGGGTCTGTTTCTCAAAGTGATCAGGGGAAAAGGAAAAGAACCTATATGTTAAAAAATATTTATAGCAGCTCTCTTTGTGGTGATAAAGAACTGTAAATTGAGGGGAAGCCCATCAATTGGGCAATAGCTAAATAAACTGCAGTATGTGATTATGATGAAATACTACTGTGCAGTAAGAAATGATGAGCAGATTGATTTTAGAAAAAAAAGGAAAGATATGCATGAAATAATAAAGAATGAACTGAGCAGAACCAAGAGAACATTGTATACAGTAATGGCAGTATTGTTTGAAGATTAAATGTGAATGATTAAGCTATTCTGAGTTACATGAATATTGAAATCATCTACAAATGACTTATGAAGGAAGAAGCTATCCACCTACAGAGAAAGAATTAATATATGGAAATATGTATTGTATAGTTTTACATATAGATGTCAAATATTGACCTTCTCTAGTATAGGGTTGGGAGGGAAACATCTTGGAGCTGAAAAGTAATTAAATTAAAATAAAAAGCTAGTGGACCCAAGGTTAAGTATCCATTAGTGGACATATAATATGCTTCCCCCCTCATTTTTTATTATTTTTTATCAAATGCTTTATTAACTTCTAGTTTACATCATTCATTTCCACAAGATTTTGAGTTACAAATTTTCTCCCCCATTTTTCCCCTACCCACCACCCAAAATAATGATCACACTGGATATCTTCTCCTCCAATCTATTCATTCCTGTATCTTCTCCCATACCCCCTCTGACTTTCCAGTAGGGCATGTAGTCCCAGTGCCTGTATATCTTATTTCCCAATTACATGTTAAATAATATTAATAATAGTGTGTATATATATATGTATATATTTATATTTTTAAACATTTGATTTTAAAACTTTGAATTTCAGATTCATTCCCTTCCTCTATTGTTACCCACAGTTACTGGGAAGATAAGCAATTCAATATAGGTTGTACATGTGTAGCTAATGCAAAACATTTCCATAATGGATATATTGTAAAAGACTGACTATATTTCCCTCCTTCCTATCCCACCTACCACTTGTTCTGTTCTCTACTTTTATCCTGTCCCTTTTCAAAAGTGGGTCCTTCCAATTTCCCTCCCCCCCCCCAGCCTGCCCTCTCATCGTTCCCCCTCTCATCCCTTTTCCCCCTAGTGTCCTGTAAGGTGATACCCTATTTAGTGTGTATGTCATTCCCTCCCTAAGCCAAATTCAATGAGAATAAGGTTGACCCATTCCCTTTTGCCTTCCAGTTCTTCCCCTCCATTGTATCCATCTTCTAAATGAGATAGTTTACCCCATTCTGTCTGTCCCCATCTCCTCTCATTACATTCCTCTCTCACCTCTTAATTTCACCTTTTAAGTATCATCTCTTCCTATTCAATTGGTCCTGTGCCCTCTATCTATGTATTCCTGTACAAATATATATATATATATATACACATACACACACACACACATTCACATATGTATACATACGGCCATATACCCTGCTATATAGACATATTTATGTATGTATATGTATGTATGTGTGTATATATATATATGTGTGTGTGTACATTTCTATTCCCTTCAACTATTCTCATACTGTGAAAAGTTTCATAAGTTATAATTATGGTTTTTCCATGTAAGAATGTAAATGATTCAACTTTGATAAGTTCCTTATGATTTCTTTTCCATGTTTACCTTTTCATGCTTCTCTTGCTTCTTGTATCTGAATGTCAGATTTTCTATTCACCTCTGTTTTTTTCATCAAGAATGCTTGAAAGTCCTCTCTTCCACTAAATGACCATATTTTCCCCTTAAACATGATAATCAGTTTGGTTGGGTAGGTGATTCTTGGTTTTAATCCCAGCTCCTTTGACCTGTAGAACATCATATTCCAAGCCCTTTGATCCCTCAATGTAGAAGCTGCCAGATCCTGTATTATCCTGATTGTGTTTCTACAATATTCAAATTGTTTATTCCTGGGTGCTTGTAATATTTTCTCCTTGATCTGCGAATTCCAGAACCTGGCTATAATATTCCTAGTAGTTTTTTGGGGGGATCTTTTTCAGGAGGTTATTGGTGGATTCTTTCAACCTCTATTTTGCCCACTGGTTCTAAAACATCATGGCAATTTCCCTTGAGAATTTCTTGAAGGATGATTTCTAGTTTCTTTTTTGATCATGGCTTTCAGGTAGTCCAATACTTTTTTAAATTATCTCTCCTGGATCTATTTTCCAGGTCAGTGATTTTCCCAATGAGATATTGTTATATCCTCATATCCCAATGAGACATTGCTTTCTATTTTTTCATTTGTTTGGATCTGTTTAATAGTATCTTGATTTCTCATAAAGTTACTGCCTTCCATTTGCCCTCATGTAGTTCTGAAAGAATGATTCTCTTCAGTGAGCTTTTGAGATTCTTTATCCATCTGGAAAATTCAGCTTTTTAAGGCTTTCTTCTCCTCATTGTCTCTTTGAGCCTCTTTTGTCATTTGAGTTAATCTATTTTTAAGGTGTTATTTTCTTCAGTCAGGTTGTTGACTCTCATTTCATAATTTTCTTGCATCATTCTCATTTATCTTCCTAATTTTCCTCCACTTCTCCTATTTGGTTTTCAAAATTCTTCTTAAGGTCCTCTATGGCCTGTAACCAGCTCACATTTTTCTTGGAAGCTTTTGGTGCAGGAGTTCTGACTTCACTGTCTTCCTCCTGTTCTATGCTTTGATCCTTTTTGTCCCCAAAATAGGAGTGCAAAGTTGGGTTGCTCTGTTTGCTTTGCTTCCTTTGCCTGCTCATGTTGCCACTCAATTACTTGACTTTGGGGCTTTTTACCACAGTAGGACTCTGCCACCAGACAGGGGAGCTTCGTCCCAATTGCTGGCTTTTTCTCAGCTGCCAAAGGTATTAGTTGGGTGCCCTCTCTGAAGCCTCCATGTGCTCTGGCAATCTGGTCATGAACCACAGGACCTCCACCCTAGACAGCAATCCAGGTCCAAGCAGGTTAAAGCAACAATGATTATCCCTCAGACTGGTCTCTTGGTCCCCCTATAATCTCCAGGCCAGAAGCTGAAGTTGCCATGTAGTTGTGGCATGGCCACTGTGCCTCATCAGCTTCTCCCTCCAGGGGATAAAGGCTGGACCTCACTCCCAAACTACTGGATCCCAAAGTCCACACTGTATTGACCTCTCACTTTTTCCTTAGCATCTATGGGTTGACAATTCTGCAAACTGCCAAAGCTGCTGGTGATCTGAAGTCCCTCCAGCCAGCAGCTGGTCACGCCACCCTGAGGCTAAAACCTTGGCCTCCCAGGGCTGGGCTTGCCTTCCAGAGTGCTGTGCTGGCTGTTTCCTGTTGGCCTGCCAGGCTGTCCTCAGAGGGAGCTTACCTTCTCTTTGTCATTTTGTGGGTTCTGTAGCTTCAACATTTGTTCAGAGTTACCTTTTACATGAATTGGAGGAGGTGGAAGCTGGAGCCCTGTGGATGTCCTATTTCTACTCTGCCACCTTGAGTCCACCCCCCCCCCTCATTTTATAGATGGTGAAACTGAAATTCAAAGAGAATAAATAACTTTACCAAGGTCACACAGATTGTCAATTTTTACAGTCGGAAGGGATATCAGTGGTGATGTAGGTCAACCTCCCCAATTTGCAACTGAAGAAACTGAAGCTAAAGGAGTTTAGATGATTAGAGGCAGCCAGGTGACCCAGTAAATAGAGCATTCCACTTGTAGTCAAGAAAATTAATTCAAATCCTACCTCAGACAATGTAAGCTGTATAACCTTTGACAAGATGCTTAAGCTTTCTATGCTCCAATTTCCTCATTTGTAGAATGAAGTTAGTAAGATCAACTATCTCCCAGGGTTTTAGTGAGAGTTAATAATATAACATGTGTCAAGTACTTTGCCAATCTTAAAGCCTTATATAGATGCTAGTTATCATCAACATTATCATGATTATTTTATCATTGTTATTGTAAGTGTTATTTTATTATTATTATTTGTCTAAGGTCAAACAGGTAAGCATCATTTATTGGATTTTAACCCAGATCCTCATGCTTTTACAATCTAAACTCCACTTTTCATTCCATGGTGCCTCTACAACTCTTGCATAAAATTGATGCAAATAACAGAAAAGTATTGTATGATGGAAGTGGTGACTGTTTGAGATAGAAGGAATCTGGAGGCAGGGAATAAGACACAATTTTCCCTTTGGAAGCTGGATACTGCTTTGAATATTAGGGCCTGTGTTGGTATAATACCCCAAAGGATCATGACTGCCTCAGAATGGGAGAAATTAGGAGCTTTCACAATAGAAGGAGGGTCCAGAGTGGGAGAGTATTGGGGAATCAGGATAGATGTTTTTATGTGGATTCAAACCCCTGTTACAGCAGGGTGAGCTAGCCTAGGCATCTAGGTGGTCCAGTGGGTAGAGCAATGACCCTGGAGTCAGCAAGACTTGAGTTCAAATATGACCTAAGACACTCATTAGCTGTGTGAATGGCTAAGTCAATTAACCCTTTTGCTTCAGTTTCCTTATCTGTAAAATGGAGATGATAACAGTAACATACACCTCATAGGGTTGTTGTGAGGATCAAATCAGTTAGTGTGAGTGCACAGAGCCTTGAACATGCCAAGTTCTTCCCTCCTTCCTCAGAAGATGGATGCCCCATCAGTGAAGATGTTAAAATAAGTCTGGATGATATTTGTTAAGGGCTTTGGAGAATGTTTGTATTTTTAAGTCAGATACATACTGGACTAGATTGCCTGTGAGGTCCCTTTCAACTCTCATATTCCATGATTCTGAACTTCTCTTATTTTGAGTATTGGACAGTAGAAAGAGACCTGGCTCAAGAGTCAGGGGACCTAGGTTCAAATCCTGCTCTGATGATTACTACTTAATGTGACTTTTGGCAAGTCATTTAGCCTCATGGTTACTTATCTGTTAAATGAGGGGTTGGACTAGAGAGCCTCCGAAGTCCCTTCTAACTTAGTCCTATAAGCCTATAACTTCATTCCATTGTGATTCCTTTTACACTATGGTTTCATAGCATGAACTCTAAGGGTAGTGTTAGGTGATAATCAAAATCCAAAATCATGTGTATCATCTGTGGAAGGTCAATATTAGAACATTAAATGAGACTACATACAATTCAAATAAGTTTTTTTATATATTCACTCTGCATGAAGATACTTATGTTCAGGTTATCTTCACTTGAATTTCTCCATTTTAAAGGAATATATTTTTATTGTATTCATAAGAAAGGAGGGTTGATCCTATAGTTAAGAAAACTTGAAGTTAAGTTCTATCTTTATCAGATTCTAACTATGTCATCCTAGACAAGTAATTCAATCTCTCAATGTCTTAAGCAACTAAAAAGTTATAATTTTCAGAACAATTATTTATCTGTATCTGAGTGGAAGAAGTTTCTAAACTAGAAGTTTTCTACCTGAGGGGTCAAACTTATAGCCAAGGGAAAATTCCCAAGTGTGACTGAAGCAGATTAAAAATTAATTGGGGAATGTTTAATAAAATAAATAAAAATACAATAAAACAGAAAGTTAATTTGTGGTTTTCTAGGTTAACATGCAGCCCACAGGGATCCCACAGATCTAACTTCACCTCCCCCCCCATTCTTTTATGAAGTCTATGTTGATGTTACATTATTTATTTTTAAAAAAATAAGGTCCTAAAATGAATTGACAAGTCAATTAAAAAGAAAAACAGTGAGAGATGCAGGCAGCCCATACCAGGAACTGGAATTATGAATTAATTTTCTGGCAGTTCCCCAAGGCACATTTGGATGATCCCAGGGACAGAGAATCCAGAAGTCTAGTTCTGAGGGTAGTGGTAGTTTGGTGGTGAGGTGCCATGTTGGCGAGCAGGTGGTCACTCCTAGATATCCCGTCCTCTTCTTGTGGCTGGGCTTATCCAACGTTATCCCCTCCTCCCACTTGGCCATATCCTTCTTGGGAGGGATTCGCCTCTCCACCAAGCTAGAGAAAAATGTCCAAGTCCCAGGCTCCAATAAAGCCCCCAACAAGACTGGAAGACTGCTGCCTCACTCCTTACTCAAAAAGTTCTCCTTTTCTCTGTTATTCTTAGATGTCATAAAAAAAAATGAATCAATAATTTGCTTTCTTTCAATTCTGAAACTCCAGCAGAAAAGCTACTCAGGCAAAATACCAGAAATCTGGTTTTTCCTCTACCCAGGTATTCTACTATGTTGTACAAGGATACATGATGTTAGGGGTAGCTAGGTGGCGCAGTGAATAGAGCACTGGCCTTAGAGTCAGGAGGACCTGAGTTCAAATCTGACCTCAGACACTTAACACTTACTAGCTGTATGACCTTGAGCAAGTCATTTAACCCCAATTGCCCAACCTTCCCCCCTCCAAAAGCAAAAAAAAGGATATATGATATTATAACTTTCTATTTATCTACATATACATCTATTTCTATATTATATAAGATATACTGCATATTACAATTGAGATTAATATTATGATGTGCACATATAATTTTATTATATTCTATCCTATATATTAATGTTCTAGAATATGATATATCATAATATATAGCATATGTTATACAATGGCATATTATATATCATTTAGTATTATAGGATAACATCATTATAATGTTATATGTTATACAATGACATCTCCCAGTTTGATTTTTCAGTTTTAATTAAAAGGGATATCCCTAGACTCACTTCTTAAACAGCCCTAATTACTGAATGGCTACTGCCTCCTTCAAAGTGAAAACTTGGAAAGACCTTAGCTTACAAAGGTCAAGGTCTCCCAATGCATTCTGGGCCATCTTCAGTTTCCTGATCTATATCAGGCCACTAGACCCAGAGGTCTCTGGAGGAGAAAGTAAGGCTGGCAACTTTACATAATCCTCTCTCATTGTAATCGAATTCCCTTGCATGTCATGGCATTACCGTCCTGATGCCTTGGGTCATCTTTGAAAATGAAAGACAAGGCATAATCTCTGAGTAGTGTGAGATGCCAATGTGGACCCAGCTGGCCAGTTTCAGTTGGGCAACTCAACATTTCTCCTCCCCTCCCCGCTCTTTTCCTCTCATCTCCTCTCTTTTATTTCTCTTCCCTCCCTTCCCCTGACGTCTTGGGGTTTGCCTTAGATTTCTTTCTTAAAGACCATACCTAATACCCAGTTCACTCTAGCTCTCTCTAATTAGCCAGTAATAGATCTCTGCTCAAGAACCACTTTAGGGTTATTTTTTGGGGCCCTGATGGCTCAGAGTGAATGTGAATAATAATTGTTTCCCTTTTGGCCAGAAACAACCCTGAGGTTCTCTACCTTCCAGTTGATTTCTTTTTATTATTAAAAGGGCCATCCTTGGTTCACTTCTTAAACACCACTAGTCATTGAATGGGCTCTGCCTCAGTCACAGTGAGAACTTAGAAAGACCTTAGCTTTAAAAGGCCAAGGTTTTAGGGCGGCTAGGTGTCAGTGAGTAAAGCGCCAGCCCCAGAGTCAGGAGGACCTGAGTTTGGTTCTGGCCTCAGACACTTAATACACACACACACACACACACACACACACACACACACACACACACACACAAACTAGCCGTGTAAGAAGCTTGGGCAAGTTACTTAACCCCAATTGCCCTCCAAAAAAGGCAAAAAAAAAAAGGCCAAGGTCTCCCACTGCATCCTGGGCCATCTCCAGTTGTCCTGATCTTTATCTGACCACTGCACCGAGATGGCGATGGAGGAGAAAGTGAGGCTGGTGACTTTGCACAGCCCTTCATCACTTAAATTCAATTCACCTCCGAGTCATGGCATCACTTTCCTGATCATAGTCCTCTTTGAAAATGTAGGACAAAGCACAACCACAACCATGGTGTGTATCCTCAGCTTTGTCCTAGAGTCCAGACCAGAAGATATCAACCAGCTGGCACTGTCTCTCTCTGAAGCATCTGCTCTCCCTTTCCATCACTACAGGTGCTTTCCACAGCTGCTGCTTCTCTTCCACTTTCTGCTTTCTCATTGACTGTAACTAATGTAACTTCATCAGGAAAGGTAGATCGATCTATGAATCATAACTACTTCCACTTCACCCAACCTAAGATTAATTGAAACTCTGGAATATCTAGGAGACATATGCTCCTATGATTTCTGCAAACCCAGCAGGCATCCCTCTCTTGTGTACTCATCCTTGGCCTCACTTAAACAGTGTTGAATCAATTTTAAATCTCTATATGTTCTTCCTTTGTATTGTTTTCTGGTCAAATATTGTGACTTTAGCAACTGAAGTCCACGAATAGAGATAATATTAGTTGAATTCCTGGGTGGCAAAAAAACTTTGATATACAAGCAAATGTCCCTTCAACTCTTGATACTGTTTTTTCATCCTCATCATCACTGCCTTTGCATTTTCAACTTTGCAATACCTTTTTAGCAATACCTTAATTTTTCTAGGGTTCAATTTGTAATTATGGATGAATATCAACACGACTTTGATAATTGTTCCCCATATTACAGTGATTGAGTTTGGATTTCTCAGTGCTTTATATTGTGCTCATGTTTTAAAGATTAAAAAATATTAAAACACCTAAGTGACATATATATCTTCAGTTCATCGGAAAAAGCTGAATTTATTCACTCAGGGAATTTCTACACTGGAAGACATAAAGTATTCATTCAATTTAATAATTATGAACACATATTTTTTTCTCACAATTTCTTTATAACTCTAGCCAACTAAATCCATTATGATAATGTCTTTTCAATAACACTTATACATTATGTGGCCATATTAAAAGCCAGTTTTCACATTCTTTATCTATCCAGCACAGATGCTATTTTTTTCTTCCTATTCACTCATTCTTACACAATCAGCAATTTCCTCCATACAGACATACATTATATTGTTTAAAAAACACCTACAGTCAGGATAAGGTAAATTAACAACATTAACAAAAGATTCTTTCCTGTCTAATGTGTGATCCATGTTATTGCACTGGAGATGATTTCTCCTCTCATTCTGGTATGCCATAGCCCTCCCACCCACATCTGGGGCAGCTCTGAATCCAAAGGAACTCTTTTTTCTACTTCTATTTTCTTTTACTTATAGGTCACCACAGATACATAGCTGTTAAGCAAGTTGAGTTTTCTCAATTGTGTTTTTAATTATCCCATTATTTCCTAAAGGGATCTTTCTTTATGGAAGCAGCTACCAGCAGATGAATGGAAAATTTTGCCTTGATGATTGGCTTATGACTGTCAAACTCTGGGAGATCACATTAGGATCTGTCCAGGAAGGGCATGCTGGAGTAGGGGCAACTGGGTCCTTCCCTGAATGACTTCATGAACTTTGAGCAATGCAAACAAAAATTCTGAGAATACAAAGGTGAAATAGTGAGTTGATTGTATTAAGCCTAATGTCAGGACAACATCTCTTAATAAATATTAATTGATGTTTAACCTATATAAAAAATTAAAGGACATGGTATAACAGTGGAGGGGCCTAAAGTTTTGCCCATCGTCCTGTTTATACTATTCTTTTCTTCAACTGGCAAGCATTATAATTGAGTTAGTTAAACCCTTCTTTTTTCTAGCAGCTATTGTCATCACCTTTATTTTATTTTATGAAATTGACTTTTACTTTTAAATTGACCTTAGAGAAACTATTCTTTTCTGTCAAAAAGTCTATCTGCTGCCCCTGTTGATCCTCCTTTTTCTCCCCCAGATAACATATTTTGATCTAAACTTTCTGGATCCCTGTCCTTGCTCATTTATATTCTCCTTGATATTGTTGGTGTTGCTGTTAAGTCATCTTCTGTCATGCCTGACTCTTTATGAACCCATTTGGGGCTTTCTTGGCAAAGATATTGGAGTTATTTGCCATTTTATTCTCTAGTTCATTTTACAGATCGGGAAACTGAGGCAAACAGGGTTAGTTGAATTGCCCAGGGTCACACAGTAAGTGTGTAAGGCCGGATTTGAACTTAGAAAGATGAGTCTTCCTGACTCCAGACTGGGCACTCTATTTAGCCATCTAACTGCCAAGGAAAGACCTATAGTATAGGTGCTATACACTCTGTTGTCTGGGTACCCACCATGAGAGGTTTAGAGATGCTTATCAGCATGTAAACTAAAAAATAATGGACTTTTTGCCATAACAACTCTCTCTTCAATCATAGAGGGTAGTTGTGATCCATGCTGATAAAACTTATTGATGAAATTCCTTCATGAGGAACACTATAATCTATTTAAGACTTGCACATAGAATTGTCAGATAGTTTTGAGAAGATAATAGTTATCCTTTATACAGAATTCTAAGTTTTACAAAGCACTTCGCATCTATTATCTTACTTGATCCCCATATAACCATGTGAAGAGGTGCTATTATTATCCCTGTTTTTACATATGTGGAAACTAAGACATACAGAGATTCAGTGACTTTGTCCAATGTCATAGAAGATGTAAGTATCTGAGGTGGATTGTGAACAGGGGTTTCCTAATTACAACACTCTCTCCATTGTGCCACCTAGAAGCCTTAAGATAAGAAAGTAAGATATACATTTCATAATCTAATTTGTTGGTTTTAAGGGAAACTTTTGGAATAAGACATAAATGGATACAGATAATTGCCTAACTATTTAAATTGATTTGTCATAGGGGATGTCAGGCCATGGCTTTTAAATGATTGGTTTTTTGTTTCCTGCAGTCCATGAAATTAAACTGTGGTCATACTTCCCACAAGAGAGTTTTAATAGACATGAAAGACCTTTGACCTAATTTTTTACCCAATTGACAGTATTATCCTATTTACGTTCTGAGTTCAACGCATTGAAGACATGCCATATCAAGTGTGGAAACTGATTCAAAAATTGTCCACTTTATTTTAAGTTTATCTTTAGAGCATTTATAAACCTGATTTTATGGTTTCAATGCATTTCCTTCATAATAAAATATTTTATTTCTACTATATTAAAAAAGAAGGCACATTATTTATTGCCCTCAACTTCATTAGATATATACTGCTTCTAATTCTCATTCACTGGGTCAGGTATTCAGGAATGGAACTGACATTGTCCTGATGCTCTGCAATGATGTGATGTTTAACCAGCAAAGTGCATAGTCTGGCACATAATTGGATCAGGCCTGGGTATTTAAAGAGTTGATAGATGCCCATGATAAACTCTGATTCAGTGATTACATCTTCTCACCTTATGCTCTGGGGAGGTAGGGAGTTGATCAAGACTTCTGGAGCAGAGTGAGTGAGACCTCATGTGACTGGTCATTTAACCCTTTAAAAAACAAACCATTGTATGTATATATTATAGAATATCTACAGTGCTTTTCAGAATAACTTAGATTCAAAAAATGTGTGGACTATTTAATATTTGAAAAGGCAATATTTTTGTACCCCTCTCCAGAAATTTTATTGTCAATATTCTATAATAATTCCAGTAAATAGATAAAAGTTTTTTTTTTTTTACATAAAGCAGATGGACTGGCCTTGTTTTTTCATTTTGATACATACTTATACACATGTGCTATTTTTAAAATTACTACTCTTCCACAAATATTCAGAAATTAAATAGCATATATAGTACACATATATATACATATATATATGTTTGTATGTATGTAAGTACACATGTACATTGTGTATTGATGGTACCTCTGATTTTATTGATGAAGGGAGATCCATAAATACAATTGTGTGAATTGTTGTCTGAAGACCTGATTGCTAAATATTTATCAATGCACCCCTGCTTCCTGGACCTACTGAACTCTTAACTTTCCTTCCCACAGAAGATTGGCATTTCTAGTTGAAATGATAATGCGAATTGGAAGATTTTCACTGCCCCTTAAGAAGCCTAAGGGAATTTGAAGACCTTCCCTGCTTTGAAAATATACTCTGCCTGCTAATAGGCTGAATGTAATCACATGGAGCCCGAGGTGGGAGGAGTTTGCTGAAGGGTGGAGCAGAGCCCACAGGTAGCTGGAAGTCAGAGCTAGCTAGACTGGGAGGAAGAGAGCACTGCATCCCAGGGAGTCAGTAAGGATTGTGAGTAAATACTGGTTTGTGGGAAGACTAAAGGATGTTGTGGCTCTTTGTGCTGTTATAACTTATTAACTTCTTTGCTACTATGATAGAATCGGCTTACTGGTTTTGGAATTTGCTTTTCTGGTGTCTGAATAAATGTTTTGCTTCTGTCTTTTATGCGGAGAGTCTGTTATATTTTGCAATTGAGAGCCATGCAGGTATATTTATAGTAATCGTGGGTGCTGTGAATATTGCACTGGTGCTGCACTAGTCCATCTAGTTGCTCATTAATAAAAGTATTCATTGGTATTGAACTTGCCAGAACAAGGATGTATTTTGGAATGTAAAACACTTCTTGATGCATATGTGGGTATGTGAGTATTCGTGGTACATGATGATTCAGGTAAACCATTTCTTCAAATTGCTGATGTTTCCTCCTTGTAGTAAAGGAGTAGTGTTTAGTTATAAAATGGCAGGGGGGTATTTAAAGACCATTGATCATTACTAAAACACTCTTACTGAAGAACATGGTCTGTTAATCTGTGAGAATTCTACCTAAATGAACAAAGTAACCTTCCTGCAAGAATCAAGTAATTTCTCAACTCAATTCATATTTATTAAGTATCTATTATGTGCTAGGCTGTGCTAAGTACTGGGGATACCAAAAGAGGTGAAAGATGGTGCCTCCCCTTAAGGAGCTGAGAATCTCCTGGAGTCATGCCTTTATGGTGTATACCAAGTACAGGATTATATTGTCATCCTTTTCTAAGAATAAACCTGTATTGTTACTTATATCACCCAAGACAGGGAGTGGGGAACCTGTGGGCTCAAGGTCACACATGGCCCTCTAGGTCCTCAAGTAAGCCCTTTGACTTCACAAGTTTGGGTTCAGCCAAAGGGTCACACTTGAGGACCTAGAGGGCCACATGTGGCCTCAAGGCCATACGTTCCCTACCCTTAATGTAAAATACAGTAGTAGTTGTCTTTTGCTCAGTTTTTATGGCTATTGACATATCTATGAGCCTGGAGGAACACTATCAACTCCTCATACCAACTTATCTACTGCTACAGGGCCAGCTTATCCTATGACATTTCCAATAGGAATTGGATTATTCAAAGACCTTAAAAACTTTCCTCTTCATGCTAAGCACTTCACATTAGCAACTTCACAGGAACCCAGCTTAGTCTCAGTCTTAAATTGGATGTAAGAAGGCATCTGGACAAGACATTTCCTGAGGAATTCAAGTCATTCACAATCTGAGGGTATTTTATCTGTTCACAAAGCCATATTATTTGTTATCTTGTACTTATTATGATGTGGTTTTGTGTTAATTTTGAGTTTGGGCATTAATCCTGACTCCCCCACCCCAATTTATTTTCAGAATAAACAAATTTGAAAGGCTTTTAGGAACATTCAGTGGTTATATATTTATGAGTAATTATCAACTTCCCTGTCTCATATTTCTCTTATCAAATGGGAATAAAATGTGTGTGTGTGTGTGTGTGTGTGCGTTTTCTTCCTCTCATCTCTAGGTTGTCACAAAAATAAAGGAATCTAAGTCAATCACATAGTTAGTGAATCTCAGCACTAGAAATTATGAGAAATTATCTACATGCATAGATATATACGTATGTATACAATATACATAAAAAACAAATATATATGAGTATATGCATATACACATAAATACATGTATGCATGCATGTATGTATATATTTATACATATACACACTCATATATACATCTCTAATCATTTTAAACCTTTAGGTATCTGTGGCTTTGTCACTGTGGGGACTCCCTTTTCTGACACTTATCCCAGTTCATACACACCTTAGAAGACAAATAACAAATTTCTTTGGTTAAAAAACCAACAAATCCCTATCTACTAGAGATTATTACAGATTATCTAGTTTAGCATCTCCCTTTTATGGGTGACAGAATTGAGGTCCAGTGACTTGCCCAGGATCACACATAGGGTAAGCTTCTGAGGGAATTTTCAAACCCACGTATTCCTGACTCCATGCCCAGTGTTCCAGGTACTGATAATAATAATATTAATTTATAAAAGATTTATAGGCAGGCATAGCAAGAAATATACTGGACAAAATGGTATGGATGGGTAGTTATCTCTATCATTGAAGGAACCCATCCATATTCATGTAGTTCTGGATCTACTGAAATATTATAGGTGATGATACTAAGAATAATATTAGTGAGAATTTACATTTATTTATTTAATTTTAAATTTTAATATTATTTTAAAATTTAATTTTCATTTAATATTCATTTTTATTTAAAATTAAATTTAACTTTAACATTTACAAAAAAAATCTTTGCAAATATCATCTCATTTTATCCTCACTACAATCCTGAGAATTAGATGATATTATTATTCCCACTTTGCAGATAAAGAAATTAAGGCATACAGAGATTTCAGTTACTTTCCCAGGCTCACATAGCTAGTGATGTTGGATTCGAACTCATTTATCCTTGACACCAGCTCCTGTGCTCTATCTGCTATGCCACTAACTGCCTCCATGATAAAGAAACCAACAGCAATAATAATAATAATAGCTTAGGAATGTGTATCAATCTTGTCTTTTTGAAACATAGTCAATTTCATCATATTCGCAATTTATCACTACAGATAGTACCATCAGAAGAAAGAATTGATTACTCCTTAAGGTCCATTCCAATTCTCAATCTGTGATGCCATGATTGTAAATGTTAACTCACTGTGTCACACATTCATTCCTATAATCTATACCCAAATTGCAAATTGAATTGAATTGCACTTAAAATTACAGAAGATTTACCTGTTTATAGCTTGGCATCTTCATGTTTATCTCTGGATAGTGGGTTGAACCACAAATGGCTCATGTAAGGTAGGTGAGGATACCTTTTATTATTCCAGAAAAATTTGTCAGAGTCAATCTACTCCTTCATTAATTATGCAACAGAGACAAAAAATAAAATACCAAATATGGATTTTTGAAAGGAACTTTTAATTCCTTTTTTTGTTACTAATACATCAATTTCTACCACTACTGTTATTAACATTGATAAGTGGATTGGAATGATTGTCCCTAATGTCCCTTCCATTTTAACTATTAGTTTCTGATTATCACCACCATAACCATCATTTCATTGTCATCATCACCTTTATCATCATCATCATCATTACAAGAGAAATCAGGGTGGAAAGAGAGCTGACCATGTTCAGTTTGTGATATGTGCTGTCTGTGTGGCCCTGGGCAAGTCCTTAACCTCTCAGTGCTCCCAGATAACACTCTAAAATTGTAGTTTTCAGAGAAAGCACCACTCTATACAGGTAGAGAAAATTTTCTCACCAGAGACTTCTCTATACGAATGAAACCATAGATGAAAACTAACTACCCTACACAATCACCATTCTCTTGGTTATTATTAACTGAAATTGGGTTAGGAGCCAATTGCACCAATCTTGTAATGACTGTTTTTTATACTGAGTATATTTAATAAAGTAAACAATCATCTGTATCAGTTTTGAAACTCTGGATTTTTATCCTCAGGTTTGCCTATAACCAGGCTCACTTGTACCAAGAATGTCTACTTGATGTTCTTTTTCATTTAGACATAAGGAAATTTCCAATCTATATTAAAAAAAATCAGGAAAGGGTTTTGTTGTTGCTAAGAATGGATGGTGAAACCCTAATAAAAGAGAATATCTAAGCTCAGAATCAGACAATCATCAGAAGAGATGAGGTGTTTTCTTAAACCCCACATTCTTCTCCCATGTTTATGTGTGTTTGTGTATTTGTGTGTGTGTGTTTTAATTAAGGAGACTTCCAAGAGAGCAAAGGGTCACTGGATAAGCTCATTCATGACATCCTGACTGTTGAGCATATTTGCTGAGATGCTTCAGGACTCTGTTCTGGAAATTGAAAGAGCAGATAAGTGCCTACTTCAAACTCCCCAGGGAAGTGGTCTATAAAGCCAGATGATAAACCTGAACTCCCTAAGATGTCTGAATAAGGAGCTTGACAGAGTGCAAGGAAAAGGTCATCTTCATTTATCATAGCATTGATTATCCTCTGAGTTACCAATCTTTTCTCACTCACCAGGGTAGTCCTAAGTAAAACTGCAGAATAGCTGAAGTTTCTTTGGTCTATGGTCATCTCCTTTGGGGGGTTCTTTTCTCTCTATCAGCACATACCTACAGCTTTTGTGCTGTCCCCCTGAATCCACAAATTTTCTTCCACTTTAATGTCTTCAAGGCCACTTATTCCCCTTTTACTGATCTTATTTGATCTTTTTCCTTTATCAAAAATCACCTCTCGTTTTATTATGGGGTTACAAGTGACATGTCAGAAATAAAACCAGTTCCCCCCCTCAGTTTCCACGTTTTTATAAATGAGAATTTCATCATCCCCATCACTGGATCCCCTGGTCTCCCCCTTTCCCTTGCACCTCACTTTAACACATTTATTTAACACATAAATCACATTCGACTTAAAATAATGTAAAAGGTCTGTTGTTCCCTCAGTGTCTTATGCATTCATCACCTCGTTACTCTCTATCCCATCAAAATATTTTGCAAAACTTACCCTTTTATCTGACACTCTTAAACTTGGCCACAAATTCATCTCTACTGAAAGTCTTTGTTCTATGCTGCTTCTACACTGATCATCCTAACATATAGCTATGGTCATGTCAGGGCCTCGGTCAAATCTTTCCATCAGCCTGCATGTATTAAGTACACACTGTATGTAGGCACTGTGTGAGGTTCTAGGGATACAAAGCTGAAAAGTGAAATGATCTCTTCTGTCAAGGAACAGAATTCAATGGGAAGGCATAAGCATGAACTTAAATGAATAAATATAAGTATATACAAGGAAATTGTTTAAGGAAAGACATGAGCAGCTGAGGGTATCAGGAAAGGCATCATTTAAAAGGTGATGCTTGAACTGGGTCTCTGAGGAAGTATGTCAGAGGTGGCCCAGTGTATATAGTACCAGGCCTGGAGACAGGAAGCATGGAGTTCAAATATGGGCTCAGATACTTACTAGCTGTGTGACTCTGGGAAAGGTTTTTTTTTTGTTTGTTTGTTTGCTGCACTTTCCTCTTCTGTAAAAGGAGCTAGAGAAGGAAATGGTCAGTCACTCCAGTATCTTTGCCAAATGGGCAGAGTCAGACATAACCGATATAACTGAATAACAGCAAAAGGAAAGGTGAGAAGATATGGAGAGGGAAGATGGTGTATTATATGTGTGGAAGAGAGGAGAGGAGGGAAGAAAAATCAGGGAAAAAAGGAAATTACATGATAACATTATTACATAAAAGAATTGCAAGTTATATATAATACATTTACTATTTCATATACAATAATCTTTTTTTCTATTCTACTATGTTATAGGAATGCTTGTTTATTAAATTTAGTATAAAATAAATAAAATTTAAAAATAAAAAGAAGAGATAGACTAGTTTGGCTTTACTATAGAATATGGGAGAGGCAGTAATATAAAATTATATTGGAAAGAGAATTTGGAGTCAGATTATGAAGGGTTTTAAAAGTCCAACAGAGGAGTTTATCTCTTTTTTTTTGGCTTTTTGGAGAGGAAAATGTACGGCAATTGGGGTTAAGGGACTTGTCCAAAGTCAAACTGCTAATAAGTGTAAAGTGTCTGAGGCAAGGTTTGAACTCAAGACCTCCTGACTTCAGGGTGGGTGCTCTATTCAACAGAGGAGTTTATCTTTTATTTTAGAGGTATTGTGAAATCTTTGAAGTTGAGTAGGAGAGCAATGTAATCAAATTCTCATTTAAAGAAAACTATTTTGAGGACAGTATAGAAGATGGATGGGAGTGGGGTGGGGTGGAATGAGTCAAGGAAATCAACTAAGGAGGCAATCTCAATGATCTAACTGAAGAGAGAAGAGGGCTGGGACTAACTTGGTGGCTTGTGAGTACAGATAACAGTTTGGATATAAGATGTTGTAGAGAAAAAAAGTGATGATATTTGGAAAAAAAATATTCCCCTATAGAATGGAAGAGTGGAGGATAACTCTGAGGTTAGAATAGAATAAAAGCAAGACATTCAGTAGAAATTGGGAAGTTTGGGAGAGGGATAGATCTAGGGGAAAACACAATGAATTCTGTTTTGGGAAAGTTGAGTTTAAGATATCTCTGGGTTGTTGTGTTTGTCCATCATTCTCCAAGAAGACAATGACACCAGGGAAATGATGATATTACTTGCAGTTGACTTTGATTTGAGTGAGGGAGGGATGTGCAAGGTCAGCAGTCTCACTTTCTCCTCGAGAGCCATCTGGGTCCAGTGACCAGATATTCATTAGGACAACTGCAGATGGCCCAGGATGCAATGGGAGACTGACCCTTTCAGGCTAAGGTCTTTTTAGTTCCTTACTTTGAGTGATGTAACACCCATTCATTGTGGGGGGGATTTCTGGGACTTTCCAGTTTGAAGTGTGCAATAGGCAATTTGTGAAGCAGTATTGGAGCTCAAGTAAAAGAATGGGAAAGGATATTTAGATCTATAAGTCATCTTCAGAGAGATGATAATCAAACCCATGGGCAATGATGTCATCAAGAGAGAAAATGTAGGGAGAAATGAGAAGATTCAGCTCAGAAATATTAGAAAACTTGACAACTAAGGACAGAACATAGAAGATGAGCTGGCAAAGAATATTGAGAAAGAATAGGCAGGAAGATAGGGGGAGAAATAGGAGAGAATGAAGTAAAGAAAACTTAGGAAGAATATCCAGACGTGAGTGTAGTTAATAGCATCAAGCATAGCAATTAGGATGAGATGAATGAGGAATGAGGAACAGCAATTTGCAAATTGAAAGATCATTGATGATAACTTTGGAAAGAACAGTTTCGGTTGGCTAATTCAGAATCTAGATTGCAAAGGGTTTAGGTGTGAATGAGAAGTGAGGAAGTGGGAGTACTTTTTTTTCTAGGAATTTGACTGTAAAGGAGGGAATATAGGATGATACCATCAGGTAGTAAATAGGATCTACTCAAGGATTTTCTTTTTTAGTTTACTTTTTATAACGAGACTGGATAAATAAACTGACAATTTGTGAAGAGCTTAAAAACATTGGAAGTTACATTTTAATTTATAGGCAATGACTGTCTCTCTCTTCCTACCTTCCTTCCTCCTTTCTTGTGCCCTCCCTCTTTCTCTATTTTATAGAAAGACAAATATAAATATCTAGATATCACACATGTACATATATGCATGTGTACACAGTAAATACACATATATAAACATACAAATAAACATATACATATATTTGTATCGAGAGGTTATGTGGTTACATAAAAATAACTATGTTAGTTACTAGCTGAGCAAACTAAATCCCAAGTCTCTTCATTTCCAGGTCAGAATTCTTTGTTAGATTTCACTGTGTCACCTGCATTCATGATATTTAATCCACTTAGAATGTTCACCTACCCCACTACCTGACAAAATCTCACCCTTCAAAGACCAAATTAAATATTCCCTATGTGATAGAGTCTCTCCTCACTACCCTAGTTAGATATGAATTCTCTTGCTTCTGAATTCTGATAGCACTTTGTTTTGTTATAACATCTATCACATCTGCCCTATTAGATGGTAAGTTCTTTGAGGAAGGGGAATGTTGT
This sequence comes from Petaurus breviceps papuanus, assembly GCF_028583685.1. NCBI lineage: Eukaryota > Metazoa > Chordata > Mammalia > Diprotodontia > Petauridae > Petaurus > Petaurus breviceps. Next base: position 59,001,347 of record NW_027185655.1, on the reverse strand, counting down.
TTTTATTAGTAGTATTGTTGTTATTAATCATGGTGTCATCACAGTACCTACCTGATTTAAAAACACTAAAAGATATCTGTTGAATGTATGATAAATCCTGAAATCCTTTAATTGCATTCTGTGGACAAGGTGTAGTTAATAACATGCTTGTTGAATTAATTAATGAATCATATCAAGATTTTAGGAGGGAGCTTGTTTGCTTACTCCCAAAAGGATGTTGGAATTTGATCAGGGTCAATGGATGAATTTTTGGGGGGAGGGGAGGGCACAAAAGGTATCTTTTAACACCCTTATTGTCAGTCTTCTAAGATGGCTATCTACTCTAAATCTAAGGCTGTCCCTGACTAGCTCTATAAAATTCAAAAGTCAAGAAAGTCCTATTTATATCCGATCAAAAATATTACAGGAGCAGAGATATAACAACTGAGCATAGTAGCTTCCAGAAACATAAATCAAAACCATGTTTGGATTCCAAAGCATTGTTGCTAGATTACCTTCTGAAAGCTAATAAAATGGTAATGGGAGAACTGAATAGGATTAGAAGAGTCCTTTGTGAATACACTTGGAAACAACTTCTGTGCTTCAGCGTTTATGGCAACCGAAGACTCCCAGCACCCAGCTAGGGGCCCCCTTTATTGCAGGGTTTATGATTCAACACCCGAAATAATTTGAAAAGAGATGTGTTTAGTGATGATTTCCATGGCTGCTTCGTTGTTTTATTAAATATGCTCTAGGGGCATGGGAATTTTAAGAGAGCTTTCCTATTTAAGTATTGGAGATTCTGTTCAAAAGACTGAATTTTCAAACATTTCCTGTTGTTTTCTGTCATATTTGATTCTAAATGCCAAATCCCTAGAATCATAAGATATTTCATGTTCCTTGGGATCATTTGCCCAATTTTTTTATTCACTCCTACCCCAGCTTTTATATATGTGATGAAAATAGTTTGGAAAAGTATATAGTTTTCTTACTTTTTCCATTTTCTCTACCTTTCTCCTTGCTTTGCTATCATTTTGGCCTTCAGTCCATATTTCAAATATTTCTTTGTTTTACAAAGGACATATTTCAGTTTTAAAGAATATTTTGTATTTACTTGAAGCCACTTACATATAATTATAATGGACTCCCAGATAGTAAAAGTAGTATTAATAGAAGACTGATAAAGAAGAAGGGTGATGGTGGTGATAGTTGTGGGTGATAAGAGAGGAGGAATGGAAGGAGGAAGAGGAAAATGAGAACCAGCAGGAGAAGAGAAGGGAAAATGTGTTCTTGTATGAGCTTATTTCCTGATATAATATCTAAAATTGCAAAGATATTTATTGATGAAAAAAATTCATTCCCCATTCCCCCTCCCTTTTCAGTCTTAGAACTCACTAGGCATCATGGTAATCCAGGTCAACATATGACTTTGACAGTGGAAAAAGCCCTGGACATGGAGTCAGAACATTCTAGGATTGAGTCCTAGTTATTACAATGCTCAGATGATTGTGGGAAGCCTTTCTGGCCCTTAGTTTGTTCATTTGTAAAAAGAATGGGCTCACATGATCATCTAAAAATCCTTTCCAGATCTACCATTCTTTAATCCAGGAAATGTTTCCACTGAACAGCTAATTAAAGGACTTCATGATTGTCACTGGGAAAGAAATTCATGGTCATAGATTTTAATTGCCTTCGAATTTTGATCTCATAAACCCCACTTAACCACCTATATTGATTTTTTTAAATGGCCACAACTCACATTTTATTCTCTAAAACCTACTCCAGAACCATTCCCCTCCTCCCCTCATTCCCACTAGAGCTTAAGGGCAAAGTTGCTGCTCTATTGACAAGATTCTAGTTTCGGACCCTGCAATGATTCACTTGGGCGTAGAATTAGTTCACTTGAAAGGCAACAGGGGAGTGCTAAGATGGTAAAGTAATAATTACTTCCTTCAGCAGCAATGGTTTAGGGAAAAGCGCAAAGACATATGGGCTGAATATTTAGCAGACAATGATAATGGTGAGGTCACAGATATGACTCTGTGGGATGCTAGCATAGCAGTATTGCAGGGAAAATTGATTGAAATCTTTGCCCAAAAGAAAAGGAAAAGGCAACTACAAATACCAGAGTTAGGGACTAAAATTAGGAGCCTCCAAAAGAAGCATATTAAGGAGGGCAAGGCTAAAACTAATTGATTTAGAAAATGCCAAGGGGAAACTTAATAGGATTCTAAATGAGAGAATGGAGTATCTAATAAAGCTCAATAAGGGCAAGTTTTCCTCCCATGGCAATAAAGCAGATACCATCTTGGCCCGCTAACTTAGAAGGAGAACACAATTGAGACTAATTAGGGAAATTAAGGGACGAAAAGGGCTCCACTCAAAACCCAATGAAACAAGAATAGGTTTTGTGCTGTGCCATTCTCTCATAGACACAATGTAAAAGTGACTAGTCTTATGTCATTTGAAAGTTTCCAGGCTCCATTGATTATGATGGAAGTTGAAATAACCAAACAGAAACATCAGCATCTTGTAGCTGCTATTTCTTCAAGTTGATAGACTTCTACTATCTTGAACAAAGTAACTTCTTGGTGAATAAAGCACAGAGGCTTAGAAATTGGTCTTAATGCAGCCAACTTTGGACAAAGCACTAGCCTTGTGGTCATGAGATCTGGATTTGTACTCTGAACCCTAGGACTCTTTATTTGGGAGACCGTGCTAGACCATTAAGCTCCATGATGGTAGGGATTATATCTTATTGATTTGCTGTATCAGCCAGAATATCTAACTTGAGACTCTGCACATATTGGACAACTAATAAAGGTTTATTGAATAAATGAGTGAATTAATGACATTTGGTTAGTCATTCAGCCTTTCAGTGTTTTCTCCTGTAACATGGACATAATTCATTGTCAACCTTCTTCATAAGATTACATAGATTAAATGAAATTATTTTTAAACCCTTTTAAAATCCTTACCCTTATCTTTGTTAAGCTCCTTTGTTTTAAGAACAACTCTGAGTGACAAAGTCATTTTGACTATTATAAATACCCAAATTAACTTCAAAGCACCTATGAAGGTCCTATCTGAATCACTATTCTGTATTTACCACCTGAATCCAGAGAAAGAAATGCTAAGTAGAAGTATATATCAAATAATTTTACATTTATATGTATATATGAGTGTGTGAATATATATGCATACATATATTTATGCATATATTTGTGCCAAATGGTAGCCATCTCTATCACAGGAGGGGGAAGGGAAGAAAAAAAGGGGGAAAAAGTTATATGATAATTATTTATTTAAAAGGAGTAGCAATTTGGATATAGATTTGTAGTTTCATGTGCAATCATATTTTCCCCCATTCTTCTACATTATGAAAATACTTGTTCTATTTATTAAGTATGGAACAAAATAAATAAAATAAAAACTTTATGGAGATGAACTGGTATTACAGTGTTGGTGATAGCATTCATTCAAACCAATTGATTTCTTTTTTTTTTTTAACATTGGGAGGTTGAGCCCATGATTATAGTTTCCCTTAAGTAGAAAAAAGGCCAGTGACTTTATTTTTAACCCCCCCCCAATATTATGATGTGTAGCAATTGATAGTACTCCTATTTTCTACTAAAGTGTGTTTTAGGAAGAATACTGCATCATAAAACCCTGGGTGCTCAATAACATGTAACATTTCATATCTTTTAATAATCACATCAATAGATTCATTCTTTTTTATATCTTATTAGATAAGTCTATTTGAGATGCTATGGTTTTAAACAAAATTATCATCTCACATTCAATGTTCTGTTAATAAGTCTTTTTCATACTTAACTACATTGGTCATCAGATGACATAAACAGCATCTATTGATAAACCTGTAGTCAGTGAGTGATTAACTCAGCTTGTATAAAATATTCAAAAATGTAAAAAGGCAAGAGAGCTGGACTTTTCCAATTTAGGAGAATCATAAATCCCTCCTGGTTCTAATGTAGGAGTTTAAAAAATTACTGAGTACATCACATTTTAAAGTGCTTTTAAAGCCTTAACCATGTTTTGATCAATTTGAATCAGTAAAAAAGAAAGTTATCTAAAAAAGAACATTTAAAAAAAATTTGGAATGACCATACTATGCTTTGCAAAAATTCCCTGGGCATATAGAATTAAGTGGGATAGGGTACCGCATGGGGTTTTTTGTCTTGACATGGATTCACATAGGCAACGACTAAGATTGAACTTGGTCTACTTTCCCTATTTCTCTTACTTACCTATTTGGAGCTAAAGGAATTACTAAAGTTAAAGTACAAGAAGAACCTGACCCCCTTTGGTCATATTAGGAAGCATCAATTTTCTCCTCAAGACTGAAAAAAGCAGTCCATTATCTGTTTTGAGATGAGAATGAAATGAGACTTTGATTCAACATGGACAGGGCTGGTAAAGTCAGAGCAGACCTAGAGTCATTAAATTCTTTGGGTCATGATCATGGACCCTTTTGACAGTCTGGTAAAACTGATAGGCTCCTTATCAGAATGTGTTAACCACATATAATAATTTAAGATTACATGAATGAAAAGCTGGCATACCAGGTCATATACCTGATAGAGAAAAGGGCCTAGAATCTGAAAGATCTGACTTCAAATCTGGCCTCAGAAGCTTGCTGACCAACTCTGGGGAAGTCACTTCTCCCTGTTTGCCTCAGTTTCCTCACCCATAAAATGAGCTGGAGAAGGAAATGGGAAACACCTCTAGTGCCTTTGCCAAGAAAATCCCAAATGGCATCATGAAGAGTTGGATATGACTGAAATGACATAACAAGAAAGCAAAAAAAAAGCAATTATATCGAAATACTGAAACTCTGTGTCATATGAGCATTATCTATAAGTTTTTATGCATAAATGCATATACATATTGTCTCATACTTACATTCACAGAACCCAAAATAAAGAACCCCTGGGGAATGTAATTAATAATGAGCAGTAGAGCTATACCCCCCAATTGTACTATGTAGCTCTCTGAGCTAAACTCTACTCATTTTAAGTTAAAAAAAAAACAGAAGGAAAACATTTATGCAAGTGAGTTTGATACAGTTACTACATGATAGGGGCAAAGAAGAGATCAAGACAAAAGGCTCCAAGGAAACTTGTGGAGGAAGAGATCATTTTTTAGGTGAAGGGGGACTGATCTGAGAAGAGAGAAATAGAACTTTTCAACTCTTATGAATTATTTATACCCTAGTGTGACCAAAGAATCTGAGGACCAGTTCTAAAGTAGACAAGGGAAAGTAGAAGTAGTAGATTACATACAAGAACCCTGGGTGCCTCTGGGGAAGCTATCAAGACTTAACTGAAGGGAAAACATCAGTGAAGCTGGCAGGGGGGACAATTAAATGAACTGTATTTAGGGGGTGACCCAAACAACTTGATACTATATAGACTTCCCTGGATCCAAATCTTTGGTCTTGAGATTGCTAGCTTCCCTAACATTGAACCCTACAACAATTTGATCATTTGCCATTCTTTTTCTTTGAAGGTGGAGGGATGTATTAATTTCTTATTTATAATAAAAAGCAAATTACCCCTAAATTTCATGCATTGAGAATATGCAGAATTGACTTAAGTGGACCTGATTTTAACCTGTCTGTAATTTCTTGACCTCACATAGATCTACATGGGAAATAATGAAATGTATGTTTCTAGAGTGAATCATTTAGAACCTTGGTTGGGTTTACCAGTGCATACTACATATATTTTCAGTGAAATGATTCATTTGTTGGGAAATTGATGATAAATGTCAAGATCTGAAATCTCTTTAAATGTTTTCAAGAATATGGAGTGTTTTCTAGTTACAAAAAAGCTGATTAGTATACAATAGATATGATTTTTATTACCTCTCTTATTTTTCACTGGTTGAATGGGGTGAGAAGGCTAATCTCTTACTTTCCAGGGCTATTTAGGAGAATCAGCAAAGTGAATGGAATGCTTAGTTATTCAATCATCTTCAAATGGAATTGTCTTCATATGATTCATAGAATGAATTCCAAAAGGACTTTCTGTAATATAGGACTATATTTTGTCTTTCTCTGGCACATGAAATAGCCTCCACTTTTAATAAATTGTTTGATCTTTTTCAATATTACTTTCCCAAACAGCTATAGGCACAGAAAAAAAAATTGGAGGTAATGCATCATTTAAAAAAAGTTAAAGTTTAGGGTAATGGATTTCAAAAGAAAGAAGGAATTTTTTGCCTTTGAGTAATGCAATTAAAATAGCTCATGTTAATAAAGGCAAATAAAATTAGGAAAATATTAAAGATATTTTCTTCAGCAATTGAAAAGTGAAGTGTCTTCTAGCTCTAGACATATGAACCTATGCCTTTTTTCATTCTATAACTTAAAATTAAAAGAGTATAATATATACTTTAATTATGTAATATAAATTTTTTGTTCAAAGCAGTTTCTTCATAACTTCTATGCACATATGCAAATAATATTCTGCTTATAATATAGTATTTTATATGCCTTCATTCAATAAGCATTTATTAAGTACTTACTATGTGCTTGTTCAAAAAATGAAAGTATCTGCCTTCAATGAGCCTGTATTCTATCTTCTCTAGCTGCTTAAAAGAATGGAACATTTCATAAGCATTTTTGATACCTTGTTCAAAGTCTAGCACAATGACTTAGACATAGAAAGAAGACATTTTTAGTGGATTATGTTTTAAAATTTGTTATCAAATGAGTAACCCTTGTGATGTAATAGTTCTTTGAAAGGTGTAATTTAAAATCAGAGAAATTCCCATGACTTTTATTTTCAACTAATAAGATTTATTAATAATTTTTTATTTATATCACAATGATTTCCATAGCATAACCTCAACCCTAATGAATCTTTATTTTTAACCAAAGGAAACAGCTAAACAAAATCAGCCAATTCATTGACCATTTCTGACAATGTATGCAACATTCCACAGAGTCCCCCCACACCTGTATCAGAAAGAAGGAGGTGTGTTTTTCCCCCACTGAGTCTCTAAAGCCAAGAGTAGTCAAAACAATTTTTCACAGTTTGCAGTAGCTTTAGTGGTCTTTCTCTTTGTGTTATTATAGTCATGTAATATTATTTACTTGGATCTGGTTGCTTCCTTCTCTTTCAGTTCATACATGTCCTCCCAAGTTCCTCTGAATTCCTCATAGTCTTCATTCTTTCAAGGCAATAATATTCTATAATAATAATAGAATTTGCTTTTAGAGGAAAATTGGTCAAAACACACTTCTTTAATGTTATTTCATAGTTGCTACATACATAACCCAGTGGATCTCTTCTTGCTTTATTTATGTTTTTCTATTAAATAAAACTACTCATTATATATACCAGATTTTGTAAATTAGGGCACAATGAATTTTAAATATCATCAGAGGAACATTTCATTTTCATATCATGGTGAAATAGAATGAGCATTGTCTCTAGAGTCAGAAGAAGTAGGTTCAAAGGTTGCTTCTGCCACTACATGTGTAATATTAGATGTCACTTTATCTGACCGAACCTCATTTTCCTTTTCTGTAAAATGAGAATAGTATTTACCTACCTATAGGGTAATTATTGTAAAGACCAAAGAGAATCAGTATAACATTAGTATTCAACTAAAGTTTAAAGGCCTTTTGTTGGTAAGTGACTAAAGGATGTAAACTCTGAAAATATACACCTGTAGTGCCAATAGAATATTCACAGTGCCCAGGGTCACTAGAAATATACCAGTGATGAAATTTAACAGAATCTGCACACATTTCTTTTTCTTTTTAATCCTTCAAGATTTGTTGAATAACATAATAGCAGATATTTATAGAGAACCTTCGATTTACAAATCACTTTATATACTTTACCTCATTCGATTATCAAAATAGCTCTGAGTTAGTCATAATTAAGATAATTATTTCCATTTTAATGATAAGCACTCTGTGACTCAAACAGGTCAAGAGATTTGCTCATGGTGAGGAACCAGGTTGCCCTTCATTCTAAGCCCAGCATTGTTTCTACTATTGCACTGACATATGAATGTGTTTTCAGGAAGTTTTTACAGATGTTTAAGACTCTTCTTTATAAAGGATCAACGACAGGAAATACACATGCACACGCACGCACACACACACACACACACACACACACACAGGCAGGCTGATAAAGTGGCCTAGAGATGTACTTGTCACTTAGAAAATATTTTTTGTTTTCTTCATGTAATCTGAGCCCATGTTCTGAAGAATATATTGAAATAACCATCAATGAACAGAGAATTCTGGGAATTCACTCAGTCATTTAGCTCATCCAGATTTGGCTTCTCCAGCACTCACCCATAGGTGATGACCCGGAGAGTTTACAGTCAATCAGTGGACATTGGAAGCAGAGATGTGCAATGAAGCCAAGATCCCCGAGGCAAAACATGCCACCGTATCAGCTTGTCAAGGTGACTTTTGTTCATGCTTTGGTTTCTCTTGCATCTTTATTTCTCCATGTGTCCTATCTTTCTTCATATTCAGCCAAATTAAGTAAATTAAATATGACCACACATTGGAGAAGTTGGCCTTCAAAAAGAAAGATAATGTTATAAAATTAAATAGCAATATGTATTTTTTAATTAAGAAAGGTATAATAAGATAAAAATGGCAAAAATCAAACTCAAAATCAAACTCTAAATTGGTTTTAAAACATATTTTAACTTTCTTTGGCTTTTATATGATTAATGCTCTCAGCATATTTTTTAGTAAATTTATCAAAAAGCAAAGAAAAAATTAAAAAGACACATTATCATTTTACTTAATGTCTCACCTGCATTTCCCAAAAATATCATTTATAAGTTTCTAGTAGCTTGTAACACCTAGTTCTCACAGCAGGCTGTTCTGACATCGGAAATAAAACTGAAAATAAAGCAACACACACTTTAATACTCTATGAATTTAGATAAACAGCAATAAATGGTATTTTCAATAGTCTTTTAAAGTCATTTTTAAAAGCTAGTTTCAGAACTTAAAGATGAAAAAAATTAAATCTGTAATAGTTTGAAATGAATATATAAATGATATTTTTAAATTGATAGTTTTATTAGTTTAACTACATGTATTGATTACAGCTCATAAAAATGTTGAAATCATAACATATATAGTAATCACAAAAGCATGAAATTACAGGTTAAGAAGGACATTTATAATAAACCTTAATTCCAGACAAATGAAAGCATTGGTTTAAGTTATTTATTGATAGGAAAATAACCTTATCTTCATAAAGAAGCATTTTATCAAGTGCCTAATGGTGCAGGGAACAATGTAACTTCTATAATAAGGGTCCTGTCAATAAAACTATATGACTCTTCATCAAAGAAGCATAACCATGGGCCTGTTTCTCATATGTTCTATAGTTTCTTTCCTTTACTACAACTAAATTTGTTTTGTTTGTGTGTGTGGCAGTTAGGGTTAAATGACTTGCTCAGGGTCACACAGCTCCTAAGTGTTAGTTTCCTGAGGGTGGATTTGAACTCAGGTCTTCTTAACTCCAGAGTCAGTGCTCTATCCACGGGGCCACCTAGCTTCCCCTGGGTTTGTTTTTATATAAGTAATTGAACTTGAAAAAAGAAAGATTGTGAAGGAATCCTAGAACCATTTACTATATATCTGGAAGGGCTCTGTTGACCATTTTGAATTCTTTCTAGTTCATGTCTTAAACTATATTATAGAATCCCAGAGTTGGAAGGTCCCTTATGGTCAAATTTAACTTGTTTCTGAAGAGGAATCCACCAATCAGCATTACTGACAGTCATCCCATCTCTGCTGAAAGACATCTGGCGATTGGGAATAGTGCAAAGACTAGTTATTTCCCTTTAAAAACAAACAAACAAAAAGAAACAAATAAAAAAAAAAAACTTTTAAAAAACCCTTCCTTTATAACAAGGCAAAATCTGCCCATCTCAATTTCTATCCGTTGTTCCTAGTCCTGCTTTCTGGGGACAAGTAAAGCAAATTTAATTCAAACTGTTAAAAATAGATATAATGAACTCCTGAAATCTCTTCTCAAGACAAATACATACACACACAAGAAAAAAAAATGTGTGAGTGTGTGCCACTGTATCAGCTTCTCTAGGTGACTTTTGTTCATGCTTTTGTTCCTATTGCATCTTTATTTCTTAATGTGTCCTATTTTTCTTCATATTCAGCCAAATTAAGTAAATTAAATATGATCACACATTGGAGGAGTTGACCTTTAAAAATAAAGATAAGGTGGGGCAGCCAGGTAGCACAGCGAGTAAGAGCACTGGCTCCAGTGTTGAGAAGACCTGGAGATCGAATCCCGGGCTCAGACACTTAGTACCCACCCAGAAACACCTGGCCGTGTAACCTTGAGCAAGTTATCTAACCCCAATTGCTTAGGGGTGGCCAGGTGACTCAGCGAGTAAGAGCACCGGCTCCAGTGTCAGGATGACCTGGATCAAATCCGGGCTCAGATACTCAGCACCACACCCAGAAATAACTGTCTGTGTAACCTTGAGCAAGTTACTTAACCCCGATTGCTTAAAAAAATAAATAAAGATAAGGCATTGGAATTAAATAACAATATGTATTTTTTATTTAAAAAGGCATAATAATATTGGAGGGAGAATGTATGCACTGAACATCCAAAAGTTAATTAATTTTAAACACACCCATATTCTATAAATTAAGTATGACAGTATTCATAACATTCATAAGTTTTACAGGATTTAGAGCTGAAAGAGGTCTCAGAAGTCAAATAATCCAACCCTTTCACTGAAGAATGAAGTAGACTGACCAAGGTTTGGCCTCATAGGTATTTATTGAAATGGGATTTAAATAGAATCTTCTAACATCAAATTAGTGGGTTTTTTTTCCTACCATAGATAGGCATTTGACAGGTCCAGATTGTTTTAGATCTAATTTAAGGGGGTTTAACTCTTAAAGTGTATATTCTACTATATTCACTTATTGAGTAGACTCATAGGCAAATCACCCATTTTAACTTTGCAGACTACTCTGTACATGCCAGACAGTTGGACTAGGATTTAGTTGAAATATCTGATTTAGTTGAAAGGATATTTGGATCTTTTACCTTTTTTCTAGTTTAATAGTTTAAGAAAATACAGTTCAGGCCTAGTTTATCTTGATTCACTCAATGTTCATGGAGAACAAAAAATCAAGTTGAGAGAAAAGAAAATTAATATTTGGGTTCAGTTCAGAGTTCAACATATTAAAGTATTCCATTCCATTTGTTTTTCCTCACAGCTGTGCCCAACTCCTAGAGTTTATACATAGCGGGAAATGCCAAAGAACCCTTCCCGTTTTAGTTCACTATTTGAATTTTCAATTACCATGGTATGTCTATACATTCTAAACTCTTGGTCATCTAAGATTGTGTATAGGGTGCATCATTGGACTAAACTAACTCCCTTGACAGAAACATATGACTGGAATAGTTCTTTGAATTTCTTTTAGGGGCAGGTTGGGGTGGGGAGGGAAGGTATCATTCCTAAATAGAGATTTAGTTGTCATTATGCTCCTCTGAATATTGCCAGATGTTTAAAGAGAAAAGTAGCTTTCAACTGGAATAAATCCTCACAGAATTAGACTAGGGAATAAGATCATACTGAAATTGAGAAAATCTGAATTTAAAAAATTTTAAATTTTTTTAGATTTTCTAGTACAACTGGAATGAAATTAAAAAAACATTCCTGGTGGAAATTCCTTGCGAAGAAGTACAAATTGCATAGCAAGAGGGTTATAACAAGGAAGGTGACCTTATAATATAACCCTCACGTTTCTTTAATAGCTAAACCCCCTTAAATGCAATCCAAGATAAACTGAACCTGTCAAATGCCTCTCCAAGGTAGAAAAGACACTGGTTTGATGTTAGAAGATTCTATGTGATTGCCATTTCAATAAAAAACTATAAGGCCTGACTTTGGTCAGTCCATTTCATTCTTCAATGAAGGGGTTGGATTAGTTGACTTCTAAAGTCTCTAAGCCTCTAAACACAGCTCTAAACCTGTGTAACTTACGAATGTTATGAATATTGTTGTACCTAATTTATAGAATATGAGTGTGTTTAAAATTAATTCACTTTTGGATGTTCAGGACATACATTCTCCCTCCAATCTTGTCAATACCATGAATTGACTTAGCAAAACCCTTTCAATATAAATAATGTGTGGCATTAAAAAAGGTTTTGAGAGACATAGTTTATGGGTAATTTAATCACTTTATTAATAAGTACAGAATGTTTATTAATAAAAGGATGATCATTTGCTGTCTCTTTTAGATCAAAGACCCCTAATTGTGGTGGACTCACAATTATGCCCTTGGAAGAGCAGGTATTCTTGAGGGTGGCAATCAACTCTGATTGTTAACAGATAATGAGAGAATGAATAGTACAGTGAGAATGGGGGCTATATTACAATGAGGGTCCAACCTAACTTGAATCACCCAAATCTTGGTCAAAGAGACAAATTTCCATATTACTTGTCTGAAAAAAGGGAGAATCAATAGTCACCAGACGTGTCTGAGCAAACTCAAGGAGCAGGAATGTACCATTAGCCCAAACTTAGAATGTATTTTACTATCTTTGATTAGATCTTAGCCATACTGGATGAGTAAGTATTTTAGAAAGATTTCTCATGCTGGAATGAAGTCGAAAGTAGAGGAAGTAGAAAAGGCAAAAAATACCTTGGCCTTAATCCAATGATTAGTTAGTAAATACAAGAGAAAAATAATGATTCCTCACAGGTACAAAGTAAGTTTCAATCCAGACCTTCCATTCCATATAATTTAATGGACATTTACTAAGTGAGTACTATGTGCCAGACATAGTATTTAGCTATGGGGATCCAAAAATGGAAAACAGCATGGTCTTTATCCCTGCATAGCTTAAGGTCTGATAGGAAAGATATACTATACACAAGTAAAAATGATAAAGGCAGAATGGAATTGGAGTAAAGAGGTAAATTAGAGGAGGGAGGGATGACTGGAAGGATCAGTATCAGACAAGACTTCATGGAAAGATTGTGGCATTTGGAATCATAGTACCTTGCCTGGAATCTTGCCTTTGCTACTTACTATCTGTAAGACAGTAGGAAAATTCCTTAACTTCACTGGGAGTTCATTTCTTCATCTACTATATAAGGGTGTTGTTCTGTGGGGACTGTAAGGTCCCTTCCTCTTCTAAACCTACAATCCAGTGGAAGAGGTGGTACCTCAAAAAATCCTTTCTCTTCTCTTTTCTTCATTTTTTAAAGTTAGGGGGGAACTAAGAGGGGGTGTGTAAAGAAAAAACAAACTGTTTCAAAGACTTGCCTTAGAAACATATGAGTCACTTAACCTCACAGCCTTATAATTGAAAATATAAAATTATAAATTGCAGTGAAAGTGTTGATTTGCATTGGTAGATTTTCCTAGTCCAAGAGTTCCCTATTCAGGACTAGTCTGTCACCATCCCCCTGGGGATAGAGCTGCTGCTTGGGGTGGGTGGGATGATTATAACTGACAACAGAGAGAATTCAGAACCAGCAAACTCGCCTTTGACTTCTGTTTATTCTGCCAGTGAGTATCATCTTTGGCTTGAATAAGTCAAAACAAAAATAAATAGGGAATTGATATGCAAAGTAAGTAAGGAGACAGAAAGAGAATGCATGGCTTCTCTTGAGTCAAGTCACCAGGACAGATGAACCATGTCTAGGGTACTGAAAGAGACATGGGACTCAACTAGTGAGTGACTGTCAGTGATCTTTGAAGGAATATGGATAATGGGAAGAGTGTCATGAGATTAGAGGAGGGCAAATGTCCTAAGTTCAAAAGAGGGAAGGAAATGAGGAATACTGAGACTGAAGGGTCACCAGCTGAAGAGCTAAGCATTCTGTCTGAATAGAGTCAAAAAACAGAGATCTGGCCACTTGAGAAGCAAGACAGACAGATAGATAAATAGAACATTTAAGTTCTTACCTTGTGCCAGACAGTAGGAATATATTTGTGCCAAGGACCCTAGTAATGAATAGACCCTTTGTTGTTCATTTCAGAGGATTGACCCACTGGAGTTGCCCAGAAAAGTGTGTCTAGGATATTGATAAGTGGAAGTAATTTCATACACTTTGTAGGCCAGATAATTTGCCCTTTTTGCTGTTCCTTGAACCCAGCATTTCTGCCCCCATTTCATTGCTTTTGCATAGGCAGCATGTATGACATCTACTCCCTCCTGAACTCTACCATTTACAATGGAATTTGAAATTCCTTCAATTCAGTTCAGTTCAGCTCAAAGGCCACCATCTACACAAGTCTTTCATGATTTTTTTTCACCTCAGCTGCTAATGACTCTAGCTTGCTGTTACCTTTTCTATAAATTTTTGTCTATGTATGTGCTTACATGCTGTTGCTCTGGATAAAATGTATGCCACTTGAGGGCAAGGAGTATTTTCTTTATCCAGCACAGTGACTGGCATAGAGTAGATATGTAATATATGCTTGGAGATTGATTTTCAGAGCTAAGTATGTTTAGCCTGAAGGAAAAATAAATTGAGAAAGATATGACAATGGTCCTCAAGCATTAGGGGGGTTGGTCTTTGGAAGTTTTCAATTGTTTTACTTGTGATACAAAGGGTAGAACTGGACTTGATGGAGTGGAAAATCCAGAGATGCAGATTTAGGTCATGTGTGAGAAAAATGTCCTAACAACAAAGGAATGCATAGAGTGAGGGTCACTGTGCTGCCCAACACACCCTGATCTTTGCCCCTAGAGGAAGGGGAAAGGCCAGAAGGAATGTTCCCCCAGGATATGCCAGTGCACCTGGTCCAAGCTTTGTGTATGCCTATGGCTAGTGATTAGAGCTTTTTAAAAAAAAATGGAATGGGTTGCCTTGGAACAGAATGGCTTCCTTAACACTATTTTTAGAGAAGATTCTTTTGCTATTTAAAATTTTCTCTCCTTTTAAATTATCCACCTAACAAACATGAAGAAACATGAACATTTTCATATAATGAACCAATAGGCTTATTTGAAACTATGAGTCTGTTATATATATAGTTTCATTTTTTAAGTATACCTATAATTTAACTAATTAACAATATTAACACTACCATGCTTGTTTGTGTTCCATTTTCAACTTCTTTCCGCTACTAGAGAGAATTCTTAATCAAGTATGTGTTCAAGCATAAAGTCTATTCAGTTTTGTCACTTTGTAGTGAACTTTTGATTTTCAAGTGGAGTCCAGAATGCCTTTATAAGTTTCATAGTCAGGTATAATTGCCACTATTGCCTCTAAGGTAAGCACAAGAGCCTTCAGAGTGCAAAAACCTCCTCAAACCACTGATCCTGCTTTAACCCAATCTTTATAGCCATCATCCAAGCAAGCAACCCTTATAGAGAAGGGACCAATCATCCCCACCAGCAGCTGCCCACAAAGAAGAGAAACCATCCTTGCTGAATTAGCAAGGCACTTGAGAGAGAGATTGGCACCCTAAGGACCATGGAAATTTCCCATCTGACTTAGAGCAGAAACCTTCTATAGAAGTTGTCTCCCCCATTAGAATTTGGGTTCCTTGAGAAGAGTGATTTTCTTACTTTGTATCTCCAGTGTTTAGCACGATGCTTTGCTCAAGCACTTATTAAACACCTTTTACATTTATGATGAATTTTTGTATTCATTGAAGGCCACATTCAACTCTGATAGTCCAGGATTCTGTGAATATTCTTGACAACGTCAATATCATATGCTTATTTTAAAAAAGCACTTCGGTCTCTATCCTATGAGTTTTATTTAAGTCACCATCTTGGTCCCGATTCCGCTATGGTTATTTTCTTCATTTCACTCATTCTTACTTTCTAAGTCTCTCCGCTTCTCTGACACACCAGAAATCTATCGACTTTACCCTATTTCCCCAAACCCTTCATTTCTTATTCCTTAATAACAGTTCCTCTTCAGATTTCCTATACTCCTGATTTTTTTTTTTCCTTTCAAGGAAAGGAAGACAGAATGTGCATCTTTTTGTCCCCTGGTATGTTCCTTAGGTGCCAAAGCATTTAAGAACTGGCATCTGAGGCATTGAGGAGAAATGAGTTAAAAGCATTACCATTTTAATAATAATTATTGCACAGGGTACCAAAGACTCCTGTGATCCTCTTAACTAAGAGTACTTTTGTCTATATATATTGAAGCCATGTTTTGTCTTGATAATGAAAGATTCGTTTTCAGGTTTAATGAGGCACAGAATCTTAGTGTTTTGAATAAGCATTCTCTTCATGTGTGTGTCTGAGTGTGTAGCCACCTGACAGAGAAGGAAAAAAAAAAGATTCAGAGAAGGAGGGAGACTTGTGTAGTGGAAAGAAGAAAGAAAAGAACTGAGGCAGAATAGGGACCAAGATAGTGACTTAAGCAAAGCACCTAACACATGCATGAATACACACACACACACACACACACTCACACCATGCTTTAAGGTAGACCAGCCTCCCCTTCTTGACTCCCCATCACAAGTCAGGAAGAAATGTTGTCTCAGCTTCTGAAGCTGCAATGTGGTGTTCCTTTAAACAGAATTTATCACTTACACTCTGGTGAGGGAGCAAAGATATGATAAGATAAAAAAAAAATGAAGCTTCAAGTTATCTTTCTAATCCTCATACCTGGGATTACTTTCAAAAAGTGTGTTTGCTCTTATCTCAAGGGATATTCCTCTTCCCTTGGACTACAACATTCCAGCAAAGTATTTTAGAAAACATGGTATACTGTTTGTGAAGATAATCAAAAATACCCACCTTTTGAGAGTCTCTTCTAGAGAATATTATAGCAAAAATATTTATTTATTCTTCTACACTATTCCCAGACCCCTGCCCTTTCCCAAAAGAGAATGTGACAAGGATGGGGGGGGACATTTTTTTCTTTTATGTGCTCAAAGTATTGTCTGGGCTGGGTCTTTCATCTCACTTTTCAGACTCCAATCTAAGCTTTTATGTGCAGCGTCCATAAGTGATTACCAAAGCAAATGTCATTCTTCCACCATGGAAAGGGCATCAGCTAATCAGTTGCCCTGTAAAGCACATTATTAAGCTTATCTTACCTTAACTATTATATAGAATGAGATGAATATGTAGGTTATCTACAAACTGTATATTCTTTCCCCAAATCCATTTTGCTATGCAAGAGATTTGCTACCCAAGGATTAAAATGATATATCAGTTTGCTGAACTTGAAAGACACCATCCAAATATCAACCAAGTACCAATAAGAACTAAGTACCAATAAATAAAAACAAATTGTCATTAAATAGTGAAGAATGTTGAATATTTAGAAGCAAAATTATTACATATATGAGATTAAAGGACAATATGAGTGTCCTGATAAGTGTTCATTTCGCGCTCAGAAACTTCCTCACAGCTGGAGCCCAGATGTTTTAATCAACAGACATAAATGGGGCTGCTCTTAAAACACCAATTGTTACCACCATTTATTTCATTTATTAGAAAGTTGCCTCTTTTAATATACCATGTATACAGAATCCAAACTCTTAACAAATTCAGAGTTTTTTTCAGATTTCAAATTGTCCAAAACCAACCTCCATATATAACTTGTCCATAGTTTCTACTGGTGATTTAAAAACATTGAATAAGAATGATTATTTTTAAAACAAGATTTTTGTTTTTTCTCTTTGGTTCTAATTTCTTTGTTTCTTATAACAAAATATCCCTAATACTTCTCATTAGGAATAATTATTCCATGAGAGTCACAACCTTGATGTATATAGAGCTTATCTGTGACATTATGCATTAAAAGTCATTCAGGAATCAAAGTATTATCCAAGAATACTTTACCCTGAATTTCTTAAAAACAACAATTTGACCTACTACCTTACAGCTATGCAGAATTGGTCCTGTCAAGAATTTTTTCAGTATATTGATTGTTTGCTAGTGCTTTGTTTAGACTTCATTTAACTACATTATACTGTTTTGCCTTTCTCATTAATTGGTATTTTATCTTACCCCGGGAGTTGGATTTTAAAAATTATACCTCAATTTATATGCAGATATTGAACCATGAACATAGTACACTATCTCTTCCCTGGAGACTAAATATTTTCCTTAATAGATCTTTCAGGAAAGTTTCTTACTCAGATTTTCTTTTGGTAGTTGAACCTTGCAGGAGACTATATCCACCCTTTTCTTTTACCATTTAGAATAACCTAAATGCTTGAAAAATGGCAGAAGGAAAGGCAATTTTGAAATATCTTTTTTTTAAAGGACCAGTTCAGCATTTTGATCATTTAAAATTAAGGACTACATTTGCACAAGTATGTTGAATGCTGAAGGGAAGCTGTAATTTGACTCAGCAGAGAGAACATGGACAGAACATTCCAACTGACTCCTAAAAGCATGTGGAAATCTTTGGTAGAGGGAATGATTATGGTGTATTCAGGACATCACAAACATCCTGGACTTGTTGGCACTAAGGTTTCCTATAGAGTAGGAAGGGAATGGACAAATAAGTGTGGGTTGGTAGGATAGGGCTGGATCGTGAAGTGTCTTTAATGACCTTGAAGCATTTGGATTCTATTCTGTCGCTGTGGAAAAATCATTCATGTTTCAGTAGGAAAATGGTTTAAGGTCATGAAAGTTTGGAAACTAAAAAAGTAGTTAAAGCTTTTTAGTCTTTATCACTTTTGTCTTTGTATTCACAGAGCCTCACACATAGTAAGCACTTCATGGATATTTGTTGAATTGATTCCTATCCCATGGTAAAGTAAAATTATTTTAAAAAGAAACTATCCTATGTATATAGACAGAGCTAGCAATATTTTAACAACCCAAACATCAAGCGAAAAGTCGCAGCAAATAGGTCCATAGATAAAAAGATCATTTTGGCCAAACAAAGAGTCTTATCAGGCCTTGACTTTCTATTTTGTGTGTTTTCTTTCTGTGATAGATAAGCTATGAATATGAGTCTTGCCTGCAGTAAGATTACCATTCACTGTCAACACTGTCAATATAAATACGAGTAATGTTATATAGCTTGTTCGGTTACTTACAGACACTGTTTGAAGTCCCAATGCCATGTTAGAGCTGTGAGGAATTGGGTAAAAAGACAATTAGATGTCATGTTCCAGGGGGAGAGAGGGAAAGGGAAAAGAAAATAGAGAGAGAGAGAGAGAGTGAGAAGAGAGATAAGGGAGAGAGAGGGGGGATAGAGGAGAGGTGGAGGGGATTGGTTGTGAATCATCTAATTGTCTTAAAAACCTGATATATCTACTATTCTAGAGTCTATAATTACTTTGCAAGGTCTCCATGATGTCAATGAATAAATAGATATGCTTTAGAGGAAAAGAGGGGGAAGTTTTGAGGGGGATAGCAAGCATGTGTCAGTGAAATCTTTGAAAGAATCTAACAAGCTATAATGTTTACAGCATCTTCTTTGTTCTCATTCTGTGTAATCATGCACAATTTAGCTTAACTAGCAAAATTATAACCATAGTGTATTACTAACCAAGCTATAACTATGACTCAGGTGTCCTAATTCCCAGAGCACAATTTTCTATTTTAACTATCAGGATGTTAGCTGATCATGCATAGCATACATTAGCTTTATTTTTTCTTTGATAACTTGGTTTTCTTTAGTGCACAAAATATTAAAAAGAATGTTTGTCCAACACCTGAAAATCCTTTAAATGTTGATTAGTTTTTCAGGTTCACAGCATCCATTTCAATATCAGAATATATTATTAAGAATTTTCCATCAATATGCATCTCTTCCTTTTGTGATAAATGATAAAAAATGCTATTTTAATTAAAACTGATAATTTTATATATGCACACATATGACTAGTCTTCTACCATGTGTATATTTGCCATTAAAAGCAATTAGGATAAGTCTTAAATTTATATAACATCAATATTGTTATTAATATTTTCAGGATTAAAATCCTCAAGGTGTAGGGAGTAGAGATCTTATAGGGTTTTGTTTGTTTGTTCTCTCTAGTTAGCTTGCTGGGCAAATCATTTTATAAATGTTCTTTTTCCACTGATAAGCACCAAGGTGACAATTATTTCTTGGCACTCAACATATTTGAAAAATAACAAAAATCCTTCTAGAACAGAGGCAGATAAAGACTATTAAATATAATCTCTTCAAATATTTATAAAATAAATGAAAGTGTCTATATGTATATATATAGTCAGTTTATTTTGGTCATCATTATGATGGATAGTGAATGCATATTAAGACTGTTCTAGATGAATGGAGGGCTAGATGTAGCAACGTACTGGTGTTTATTCAAACTGGCTAAGAAGAGCTGATTGTCAAATTTTCTATCTGATCATTTACAATTTTGAAATTAGAGAACACAACAAATTGGGGCTTGGTTTGTTGTTTAGTTAATTGTCGAGACTTAAAAAAACTGACGGCTGACATAATGGAAGTTAAAGTGTATCACACATACACACACACACACACACACACACACACATAGCTAGTTAAACATCTGACAGCACACCCCAGCCTAGATAGATCACGGGTCATACATTTTGTAAGTATAAACACAACCTGAGGGGGCCGCTAGGTGACACAATGAATAGAGCACGGGCCCTGGAGTCAGGAGAACCTGAGTTCAAATCTGGCCTCAAACATTTAACGCTTACTAGCCATGTGACCTTGGGCAAGTCACTTAACCCCAATTGCCCTACCTTTCCCCTTCCAAAAAAAAGCAAAAATAAATAAACATGACCTGAATTCCTAGTCCATACCCTCCCCCACCCCCTGCACACTCAGGATTTGGGACCATTTCTCCTTGTACCATTGGAAAAATGGCAATGGCAAGAATAAATATCTTCTTTAACATCTCATTGGTTCTGTTGGATTAAAAAAAAAAACAACCTGAAAACTGCTATGCACAGGTGAAATAAAGGTTCTCATTTTTATACTTTGTTCATCTTTCTACAAGAGAACAAAAGGCTCATTCTCTTATTTGTGTCATCCATTTGTAATGTCTCATATGTATTATATGTTCATTTGAGGTTTTTTTTTTTTTATTTTACTATGCCATATTATGCAGCTGCATTTCTACAGGTCATTTATTTTTAATTATCCTTTAACAGGGGTGCAGTTCCTGTAAGGATTTTGGTCCCCTTTTTTCCATATTAGCATTCCAGAACTACCCACTCACCCACCCACACATATGAATATATTTGACTTTGATGCTTTCTCTTCTTTTACTCAGATGTTGATTGCATCTGTGTATTTCACTCCTGGGTATTTTGATTATGTATGAACTACAGCAGGTATTTCCTGAATTCCACATTGTAATTTGTTTATATATTTGTAATCTGTGCTTTGTAATGCATGTGAACAATATCTCGTTCTTAATATGCATTTTCAAATCTATCATAAAGCCTTGTTATATTTTTTTACTTGATTATGATTATTTTAAAATTTTAATGGGGCTTCTGAGGCAACATGATATAGTGGAAAGTGTTTTGCATATGCAGTGAGAAGGCCTAACTTCAAAGCCAACCTCTCCTATTTACTATCTGATTGAACTTGGACAAGTCACTCTAGTTTCATCACATGCAATTTGAAGGAGGGAAGTCAGAGGAGGGAAAGGTAAGGAGGAGGAAACAGTAGGGAGGTGGGGATGGAATTGGAAGAGATGATCTCAGAGCTCCTCCTTATCTCTAAATCTGTCATCCAAGAATCAGTAGATAAGTGATTCTAATGTTTTAGAAGCGCTTTTTGTATAATGAATCCACCCACTGGTGTTTGGATTTGGTCTGCCATAAAGTAATTTAATATATTTATCACTTGCTGAAATGACCTTAAGCAATGGCATATAGGTGCCATCTGTTTCCCTTTAGTGAAGGCATTCTTAACATTTTATTTCTCAATCACTTTTTATAGTTCTCTGGGAATTTTATATGGTTCTTCGCACCACCTTTCCTCAAATGTATTTATTGGGACTACCCCTTTTTCTGTCTAAAGCATTCTTGAAGTACAGTAAATTTGGTTTGTTTCATTTTTAGCCTATATATGTTCTGGTTTCTTCAGACTTTGTCTTTATAGCATCAGAGCAATTGGGTTTGACTGAAGGTGCTCTCTGTGGATGATTGTTAGGGATGATCGTTTAGCAGGAGTGCAAGTAATCCCTACAGAAAGTCCAGAGATCAAATATTTTGGTGTTTTGTCAGAGTCTGGGTTATTTAGCAGTTATGGCACAGTGAATGGTCAAGTTTTGCCTTGGTGCTTTCTCAAGAGAGAGCAGAGAAAGAAATGCTTGTTGAAATAAATCGAATTCAATTGAATGGACTTATGTACTGAATCAACTATAGCTGACAGCTGTTTTTCAATCACTGTCCACCAGAAAACAAAACACAACAAAACAAAGCCTGCTTTTCCCTCCACAACTCTAATGGGGGCAGGAGACAAATATGAGGAGAGGGTAGAAAGCAGACAATTTTGAAAAATTTGGAAAATAATGCATCTGAAATCATTTTAGGATCTCAGGAAAATAAAAATAGTCATAACTTATTGTGGTTAAATATGCTATATTAATTTATAAGTGCTTTAAGAGCTACAGTATTTCTCATATTTGTATCACTGGCATTTATGTTTTGCATGAAGTAGGTGATAAACAAATATTTGTTAGATTGGATATTGGTGTATTGGTGGGGTGATTTATTTATTCAGTCCCACTCTACTTAAATTATGAGGCCTAATAAATACATTTTAACCATAGATCTTAGAGCAAGTGGAAAAATAAGTTCTTAGAACTGGAATGAGGCTGTACAAGAAACATGTTCAGAGGGGCTGGGGAAACTTGGCTGTTCCCCAGCAATTATCTATATAAATTATCAAGAAAGTTGGAAAAAGAATTCAATCAAAAGGTTATAGCAAGTCTGTTTCTAGCACATCACAAAGGAGGAGCTGCCAGGGAGTGAGATAGGGAAGATCCTATCTTCAGTCTTGTACAGGTACTCCATTTCCACTCTTGGCCAGAGTTGGACCTCAAGAACTTCAAAGAGTCTAGAGGCTGTTGGAACTCCCATCTGGGACCCAACTATTTCCCCATATCAACTGATTTTAGTGTTTGCATCAAGAGTCAAGGACGGAGAGAATCAGATTCACTATGCTTACATATATGGTGAATACCCTATAAAAAGTAGAAAATGATTTTCAACAACCAAGAGTCAAAGGTGCCCTCTAATCTTGAGCCTACTTTTTCCTGGACTCTGAATATAGTTGTGTGGGAGTATATAAAACATTTTTGTGGAGGAGGGATGCTTTATATCAACCATTCTTACTGTACTACGTTAATAAAATCCCTTTCTAAAAGCTACTTAAGGCTGACTAAGTGATTCTCAACTGATTATTTTGGCAAAAAGCACACCAGTGGAGGATCAAGCCACTGATATTAATGAATAACGTCCAACTTCTCAGGGGAAGAGTTCCCTAGAATCCTGGAGAGGAGATGGAGCTAAGCTCAAGGGATCTGATTCATTAGTGGGAGGTGGAGTTAAGATAAAGACCCTTAGGTCATAAGTGGGCTATGTTGTGAGGGTCTTATCTAGGATAAACTTTGGGTCTTTTGCATGCTCTGGGAATTCCTGGAAAGATTCTCCACCTGATATTTTGTATATTTGATACCCTAGAACCACTAGAATAAGTTGACCAAACATCTTCAACATGATCCTTTTCTTTCTAGTTGTAGGGACAGGTCAGTAGCTATTGTGTCACCCTCAGTGAAAGTACATGTCCCTCAAAAAGAAGCCAAGACTCTATCAGAGGTATCCTAATCCTTCAAAGGAAGTGTTCCTCTGATCATCTGTTACATCATCCTGGAACTCCCCCAAAGCTGGTCCTCTCACATTAAAACACAGGGTATTTCCTAGCTGCACAGTCTCCTTTGTAATTATGCTTAATATTTAAGTAAAAAGACAGAAGAAAAATACACTATAGGAACTAAAGAGAAAATTATTTGGCCTGGATCTCACCTAGGTGAAAAATTAAAAAAAAGTAATCAGAGCAAATTCTTCGTTTACCTTGTACAATGGTTCCTCATGCCTCCCCTCTACCCCGACCCCCTCCATTTCATATTTTCTTCCAGAGGAAAATCATGCTTAGCTAACTCCAGTGGCCAATTTTCTTCATGACGCTTTGGTGGAAAGTGCTTAAGATTTGGAGGAAAAAGATGCAGTCTTTGACATTCATGAGCTGCTTGAATTCAAGCAAGTAATCTGACCTCTCTGTGGTAGGCACAAGATCTGTTATGATAACTAGGCTAATTTTTCCTTCAAAGATATTGAAGCCTTCCCCAACACTTAATTGACTCAGGAGGTGAAGATTCAGGCCATAGACATAGTTTTCTGGTGGCCTAAGTACAAAAAGAAGTAAAAGTCATCAGATTCTTCCTTACATGTCTAACAAACAGACTAGTATAGTTAGCATAAAGAGACAGTGAAGTGATACTCAACTGAATCAAGATTGAATCTTTAATAAAAATTCTTTACTTTTGTATTACTAAATAAACTTCCATTTGCTAAATTAGATGGTTTATGAGAATTTTATTTCATTCCAGTTTTGAACCTGAACTATCCAACCACCCAGAGGAATAATTCAAAAGAAAAAAACCCAAGTAGATTTAAATGAATTGATGCATAGTATAGTAAGCAGAAAAAGAAAAAAAATCCCATAGTAACTGTAATTGTGTAAGTCTAAATAACAAGAAAATAAAACTGGATATGTGATTATAATGATCAAGTTTGGATTTGGAAAAGAACTGAGGAAACATCTCCCTCCTTCCGTTGGGAAGGTGGGATGCTCTAGTTATGAAGCACTGCATATGATGGAAATTTACTCACGTCTCATCTCCTGTCCCCTCCCTCCTGTAGAATTTTTAGTTTCCTTCCAGACTTAGATCAAGTGCTTCTTTCTACAGGAGAACTCTCATTTTTTAGTGCCTACCTTGTGTATTTTTCTCACATTATCTTGTATCTATTTTAAATACACATGCTGTCTCCTCTGATTGAATGTAAGTTTATTGAGCGTGTGGCTGCTTTGCTTTTCTCTCTACTTCCTCAACACCCGACATATTGCATAGACAAGAGCAGGTGCTTAATAAATTCTTGTGGATTGACTGGTTGATTGAGCCCATACTGGTACAGATTAGCTGTACATGTTGTTATGCTCTTTCTGGTGAAGCAAAGGGAGAAATTCTAGAAAACTTTTTATCTCTGAACAGTCTTGGAGGTTTCCTTCCTTACAAAAGTTTGCTTTCTGACCTATAAGAGACTCATAAACCATAAATCAGAGGGCTAAATGATCATAGATTTGGAGTTAAATGTGACCTTAGAGGTCGTCTGTGCCAGTTTACTAATTTTACAGGTGAGGAACCGGAGGTCCAGAATGGTCAAGTGAACCATTTTCTTGTTCTTTGGCTTACAGATATAGAATTGAAATTCTCCAATCCAATAAATGGTTTCTTTCACAAGTATTAGCTCATATTCTTCTTGATAGGGCATGAATTTATTTCTTATGTCCATATTTCTCCTGGATATGTTTACTAGTGGGAAATTAGTTCTACATGGTTACTGTCTGATTTTCTCTCTTCTGATTTTATTTTTGATTGTTAGTCGCATTTAAAGCTAGAGAAATTTCTGTTGCTTTAACTACTTTTCCCCAAGTAAGTAGATTCTCATTACTTAAAGTTTCATTGATGACTTCTGTTTTTTTCTTTTTTAATGCTTTATTAACTTCTGATTTACATCATTCGTTTCTGCCAGATTTTGAGTTACAAATTTTCTCCCCATTTGTCCCCTACCCACTACCCCAAAATAGCAATCCCACAGGTTATCTCCTCCTCCAATCTGCTCTGTCCCATATTTTCTCCCATACCCCTTTCTACTTTTCCAGTGGATCTCTATGCCTCAGTGCCTGTATATCTTATTTCCCAATTACATGTAAGATGGTATTAATAATAGTATATATATACATATATAAACATATATACACACATATATATATATATTTGATTTTAAAACTTTCAATTCCAGTTTCATTCCCTTCTTTCCTTGTCACCCACCCTTACTGGGAAGATACGCAGTTCAGTATAGGTTGTACATGTGTGGCTAATGCAAAATAATAACATAGTAGATATATTGTAAAAGACTGACAATATTTCACTCCCTCCTATCCCACCTCCCACTTGTTCTATTCTCTACTTTGATCCCATCTATTTTCAAAAGTGAATGCTTCCAACTTCCCTCCCCCCAGCCTACCCTCCCTTCTATCATCCCCCCTCTCATCCCCTTCCCCGCTATTCTCCTATTATCCTCTTTACATCCCTATTTAGTGTATATTTCACTCCCTCCTCAAGCAAATTCAATGGGAATAAGGTTGACCCATTCCCTTTTGCCTTCCTATTCTTCCCCTCCATTGTAACCATTTTCCCTTGCCTCTTCTGTATGAGATAGTTTACCCCAATATGTCTCTCCCCATCTCCTCTCATTATATTCCTCTCACCTCTTAAATTCACCTTTTAAGTATCATTCCTTCCTGTTAAATTGGTCCTGTGCCCTCTATCTATGTATACCTGTAAACATATATGCACACATTCACATATGTATTCATATGCCCATATACCCTCATATGTAGACAAATATATATATTTCTAATCCCTTCAAATACTGAGAAAAGTTTCATAAGTTACAATTATTGTTTTTCCATGTAAGAATGTTAATAGTTCAACTTTGATAAGTTCCTTATGATTCCTTTTCCCTGTTTACATTCTCATGCTTCTCTTGCTTCTTGTATCTGAATGTCAAATTTTCTATTCAACTCTGGTTTTTTCAGCAAGAATGCTTGAAAGTCCTCTATTCCACTGAATGACCATCTTTTCCCCTGAAACGTGATACTCAGTTTTGCTGGGTAGGTGACTCTTGGTTTTAATCCCAGCTCCCTTGACCTCTGGAATATCACATTCCAAGCCCTTTGATCCCTCAGTGTAGAAGCTGCCAGATCCTGGGTTATCCTGATTGTGTTTCCACAATATTCAAATTGTTTCTTCCTGGCTGCTTGTAATATTCTCTCCTTAATTTGGGAATTCCGGAACCTGGCTATAATATTCCTAGGAGTTTTCTTTTTGGGATCTTTTTCAGGAGGTGATCGGCAGATTCTTTCAGCCTCTATTTTGCCCTCTGGTACTAAAACATCAGGGCAGTTTTCTTTGAGAACTTCCTGGAGGATGATTTCTAGGTTCTTACTTTGCTCATGGCTTTCAGGCAGTCCAATAATTTTTAAATTATCTCTCCTGGAACTATTTTCCAGGTCAGTGGTTTTTCCCGTGAGATATTTCACATTGCCTTCTATTCTTTCATTTGTTTGGATCTGTTTAACAGCATCTTGATTTCTCATATAGTAACTAGCTTCCACTTGCTCCAATGTAATTCTGAAGCAATGATTCTCCTCATTGAGCCTTTGATATTCTTTTTCCATCTGGCAAATTCAGCTTTTTAAGGCATTCTTCTCCTCATTGCCTTTGTGGGCCTCCTTTGCCATTTGAGTCAGTCTGGTTTTTAAGGTATTATTTTCCTCAATCAGGCTGTTGACTCTCATTTCATAATTTTCTTGCATTGTTCTCATTTCTCTTCCCAATTTTTCCTCCACTTCTCTTATTTGGTTTTCAAAATCTTTCTTAAGGTCCTCTATGGCCTGTAACCAGCTTGTATTTTCCTTTGAAGCTTTTGGTGCAGGAGTTCTGACTTCACTATTTTCCTCCTGTTCCATGCCTTGCTCCTTCTTGTCCCCAAAATAGGAGTGTATTGTTGGAATCTTCTGTCTGCTTTGTTTCCTTTGCCTGCTCATTTTGCCACTAAATTATTTGACTTGATTACTTCTGTTTTTGCATCAGGTATTTCTAAAAGTATCCTTGTGCTTTGCATCCCAGTGAGGTTTTTTGCTACTTCATTTGTTCAATGGTAGAGAGAGGGACCACCAGGAACAAGGAAACTCTTATTACCAATGAGAATCTGTTGCTTCTTGATTTATAGTTGTCTTGGACATCAAGAGTGCTCAGAATCCCAGGTAGGTCAGCAAGTAAGAGCACCGGCTCCAGTGTTGGGATGACCAGGAGATCAAATCCTGGGCTCAGTCACTCAGCACCACACCCAGAAATAACTGGCCGTGTAACCTTGAGCAACTTACTTAACCCAGATTGCTTAAAAAAAAAAAAGAGTGCTCAGAATCACACAACTGATATGTGCAAGGGACCAGACTTGAATTCACGTCTCATTGACTTGGAATCTAGTTATCTACCCAATACATCACCTTGTTCCTCATGAATCTTCCATTATAATGAAGAAAAACATCTAGATACATGCAGAGTTGGAAAAACCACTGTGATCATTTCTGATAACATGTACACCTATATCCACACCTACAATCCCTCACCTCTCCAACAAAAGGAAGGAGATACATTTCCTTATCTCTGCTCTAGAACTAAATTGATAATTACATTATAATGACATAATTAGGTTATGTCATAATTATACAGCATTGTATCATATTACTTTTGTTTTCATTTGCATTCTCTTTACATCAGTTTGCACGAATATTCTGTGTCATTTTTGAATTCATTATATTTGGCAGTTCTGTTGATTATACTTACATTCAGGATTTCATTACATTCATATAACTTCTTTTTTTCAGTTGTTCACTGAAAGAATGCCACACACTTGGTTTCTAGGGTTTTGTTTTTATTTGTTTGGGGGTTTTGTTTTTAACATAAGCTCCCAAAAGTGCCTGCCACATGGTTTGTTCTGGTACATTGCTCTGTTTCAGCAAAGCAGTACTTTTCAGCTGTGGGTTCCATGCAAAAATGTTGCAGCTCAAGGAGCCTGAAATGCTTTCATCAGTCAACATTTAACAACAGCCTACTATGTGCCAGGCACTGTGATAAGCATCAGGGATGCAAAAGGATATAAAATACACTACCTGAGCTCAAAGAGCTTCCAATCTAATTGGGGAGAGATCATGCAAACAAATACATACTAAGAAAGCTATTTGCAGGACAAATAGGAAATAATTAACATTGGGAAGGCAGTAAAGTGCTTAGATGTATATGGGAAAGAATCGAATGAGCAGTTGACTGATCTATAAATTATAGTCACCACACTTGAGTGCAAAAATTCATCCAGCATTTGTGGGAGACAAAGTTGGTTATAGATTAGATAGTCATCTCAACACATGCCTTTGTGACCACTTCCCCCCCAAAGTTTCATCCCTGAAACCTCAAAGAATCACCTTGTTCCCTCTGAGCAGCCTCTAGTGTTGCTATTAGTTTTGTATTTTTTTTCTGTCTAGTTTCATTCATTTAGCCACAACAACCTTCACTCTGCTTCAAGGCTGCCCTGAGGCATCCTACATCCAGCTTGTGTCAAGATGTCTTGATGCAGCTTCTAAGCATGAAGTCTTGCAGCATACTGGAAGCTTGGCAAAGACCGCCGCAGGTGATTAGATGAAACAGACAGATCCACCTACAGTAAGTGCTCAAATTTCATCCCTTCTCCAAAATGTGTGTGCCCTGGGCAAGATCCCAATTTGCTACCCCCTAGGGCCAGCTTTGAACTAAGTACTGCTTTCCTCTGCATTTGGGTGGCAATGTTATTTGGAACCCTACCACATAGTATGTTGTAGCCTTCCCAATCTTCTTTGGGGACAGTCAGATCACTTTAATTTGTGTCTACTTTTAAAGTCTTTTTTTTTTTTGGTCTGGAAGTATGACTAAATTGTGTTGAGACTGAATTATCAAGTTCTTTGTGGCTATGTTAATTAATTGTGGGAATGAAAGAAAAGATCATACACTTAAAAGAAAATCCCTTGTTTCCTTCCTAGCTAGCACATTTATGTTGAAAATATGTGAGCACCATGGCTTCAGAATTCTATGCAATTCAAGATACTGGATAACATGTATTCTATTTAATGAGCTGCACTTTCCATTGACTGTTGAACTATAGATCACTTGTGTGCCCCTTCCTTTCAACATTCAAACTGTTTAGCTCCCACTAATAGGTACATTAAAAAGAATCTTGCTACAAATATGAATGCAGACATCATAGCTATATGCATTTCTGCCTATGCTCACACTTTCTAAAAAGCTCCTAAGAGAAATCTGTACAAAGATAAAATGTAACCCTTTTTGTGCAGTGTTTGCTAATGGAGGAAGACAGGACGTGCAAGATTTTATTTTATTTTTTTCTGTATATGGCTGAACTAGAGCACTGTGATAATATCAACTAGAAAAAAATTGTTAGTGGCAGTTGTTACCGTTATGTAAATTGCTTATTGATAAATTGCTTAGCTTTCTGTATACTTATGAAGTCCTTTGGATGAAAAAGTATGAAAATAACCCTGTCAGAAATTGTCATTCTAATCACGATATCGTAATAGTGCCTTGAAAACAGTGACAGATGTAGTTAAATAAGAAGCAGGTTATTTCACTATGGATAAATGAGGTGTGAAATATGATAGAGGTAATCTAGGCTCATGGGAAAACAGCTGATAATCTTAAAGTAAGGATTTCAAAGTAAATTTTTACATCTGCTTGGTTTCAAATGATTTTAGATTATTCTATAATTTTTATTAGGCTGGAGAGAAGTGTCTGAACTAGAGAGGAAAATAAGCATGAAGGTTTTCACCCCAGAAGTCACTGTATTAAAGTACCACAATAAAAGAGTAAATGTTTCAAGACATATGTTTATGTTTCTGAGAATTGGATACAGCTAAAACATTTTTGCTTCTTTTATTATTATATTTAGAGACACTGTGATGTCAAAGAAGACTTAGGTTCAAGGCTTGCTTATGACACATATTTGCTGTGTAATCCTGGACAAATCACTTGTCCACACTATGACTTGTAACCCTTGCCGCAAAAGGAAATTCCTCACTGGAACTTTCCACAGTCCCTATCTTTGTCCTTATGATTTTATTTATTTTGATAATAAAAGCACATATATTTGCAAATCCAAATTTATGTTTAAAAGTCATGAAAAAACTGCTTAGTCAAGTCATTTTAATATCTCTATGTTAGATATGTTATCTGCTTGGTTAGGTATCTTGAGGGAAATATTCTTATTTGGGAAGTTGGGTTCAGTACTAGTCACTGAAGGCCCAATCTCGCTTTTATCTTCTACATGGGATAATACCTTCAAAATCACGGGGTTAGCAATTACTCTGAAATACTCATCTTTCCAAATAAATGGGGAGAAAGGGCTATTCATATTTAATTGTTCTCTCTCCAGATTGGTTTCACTAAAGAAAATCAGAAAAGTGATATTTAGCTCCTAGATACTATGGGCCAAATGAAGTGTATGCATTTTGCAAGATTATTATAAATATCATATTCAATGAGAAACTAGATTGAAACTACTCTAAAATGCTATGTCTGAGAAACCTGAAATAATGTATGAATGGGATAGAACCTTTTATTTAACCTCTTATAAAACACCAATAGTCAAAAGGAAATGAATATACAAGTTTCAAGTGTCACCTATCAAAGGAAAAAAAAACTTCAAGATAGAAACACACACACATAAAGACAGACAGACATACAGATATACAGACATCATGCATGCATGTATATATGTATATGAATGGTTTTGCATCACTATAAACTTTAATGCTGATGGTAAGTATCCCAAATGGATGTTAAAAGTCAGCAGAGCTTATTTTTGAAATAGTGATACAACTATTTAGTTTCATTTTTACAAATAGCATAAAAATGCCTGCAGAATTGTATGTTGAACAGATATGAAATTAAGCTATTCTTTCTATTATCAATCTACTTCTTTAAAAGAAAAATATACATGCACTGATTATTTATGCCTTGGATTTTTGGTGGAATTTTGTGTGTGTGTGTGACTCTGTGTGTGTATGCATGTATATTTATAACAAAAACTTCATTTTTATAGTTGAAGAGCAGAATGGATACTGAATATATATATGTGTATATATCCATTAAATATGAAATTTAACAACTCTTTCTACCTCTTGCAACTTTAAAGGAAGGATACATTTCTGAAGAACTGAATATTCAGCACTCCCCAAAGTATATGTTAGGTTAGATTTGGAGTGTTTATCATGTATGCCAAATAGCCTTGCAACCATGCCCTGTAAAATCCTCAGATTGTCATTTTTAGGAAAAGGTTGACGTTTGTTATACAAGTAACTCTTGAAGCATATAAACTAATGATCTCCCTTCGTTTTATGCAAATCGGTATGTGATTGTGCTAGTATAAACATTAACCTGAAATGTAATTTGATTCCTGATTCCTCATCAAATGATTTCTCCAGTCAACAACAACAAAAAAAATTCCCCGAATCATATCATGTATGTTACTAATATTGGCTTCCCTGCAAGGTTGAGTAAACAGAAAATAAAATGAAAACATCTGCCGAAAGTGATCCCAGTATGAAATATTGCCATAACATTTCATTCCAATCAAAATCACTGTTTACTTTCAATATTAAGACCAGCAGTAGGTAAGACCACCGGCTGAAAATTAAAAGCTAATCTATGGAAAATTGTGGCTAAGGGATATGGAGTCTACATTTGAACATTTGTTAAATAAATAATGAAACAGAAAAAAGAAACAAAGCCATTTTAGAAAACCTCGTGCTTTATTTACGCCCCAGTGCTCTGGCCAACATTCTCTCTCTCTCAATAAAGCTGTTTCTACTGTCCAAAGCTCTGTGTGTGATCTATTGCTTTGCTCATAATGGCCTTCTCATTTGCCTAGAATTCTTGCCTTACCAGTGCTCAATTCATTCTTTTTAAAAGTGCTTTGAGATTCCTTCCAAGTGAAGAACAGTTTTCATAAAGCCCAATTCTGTTTTATGTAAAATACAACCGATTTTACCCTCACACTCTACTCTTACTTCTTTCACAATGTGCCATAAAAACTGTTCCAATTCACAAGGCGATTTGATAAATCACCTTCTCAGCATTTCATTATAAAGCTGTTTTAAGGTGCTCTGCAGTGACTGAGGTGTTTAGTAAGAACAAATAAGGACGCGAAAATGAGATATTGTATATCCAAATGACTTGGGTTATGAGTCTATAAATGAAAGGTTCATCTAATTCCTTGGAGCACCCGCTTATCACTTTTTTAGTATTAGGCATGGTTATTCAATTGCTAATAGAAACCCTTCTGCAAGGGAAAGAATCCCATCTCAGGTGTGTGACATTGGTGTTCCCCAAGTAAAGTGTAACATTGAGGAAGGACTAGCTTGTTATTAACTCTGATGATGTATGACACATTCAGGCTATGCTATGAAGTATTATGACACTTTCTATACCATGTAACTACATCATTTCCCAAACCTAGTGGGGATTCTTTTCCCCAAGTGACATAAATTGTCATTTTAGAGGGCAAGTCCAAGTCAGAATAATCCTTAGCAGAAACAATAAAAGATAATCATAGTTTCATATTAAAACCCACAGTTGCCAAAGCTCATTTCTCTTCTGTCCCACCCAATGATTACATGAGGCTATCATAATCTCAATTATTCAAATATTAAATGAACTATTAATTGACAACCTCATAATTTACCTATTGCACTATAAAATTAAATACCAGCTTTGGTTTTGATTAAGTTTCAAAAGTATATGTTTTGTCTTTCAAAATGATTTCCTGTCTGAACTCCTTTCCTAAGAAAGAAATGGAGCAAAGCATATAGTAGAAGGCTGCATACATTTTCAGACATGGTCAGGGTGTTGCTTGATTTTCCTTACCTATTTTTCTTTGTGATGAGGGAAGGCTCTTGGAGACATGGTGGGAAAAGTATATTTGGAAATGACTGTTACTTAAAAAAAGAAAGTGGCAATAAATAATTTTAAAAATAATCATGTTTTAGGTAATTTTATGCAATAATAAAATAGTTGGCTGTGTGAGATTATGACTGTAAAAGTGGGTTTGCAGTTGGAAGAAAGTAAGGTTCAAATCTTAGCATAGATACTGTGTAATCACTTCTTCCTCATTTCTAAAATCAGGATGATAAACTTGAATGTAGAGATTTAACTGGCAGTTAGGTGGCACAGTAGATAAAGTGGCAGGCTTAGAGTCACAAAGACTCATCTTCTTGAGTTCAAATCTGGCCTGAGACACTTGCTACCTTTGTGATCCTCGGTAAGTCACTTAATTCTATTTGCCTCAGTTTCCTCAACTGTCAAATGAATTGGAAAAGGAGAGGGCAAACCAATCCATTAGTGTTGCTGAGAAAATAGCAAATGGGGTCATGAAGAGTGGGACAGGATAGTACATGATTGAACAACAAAAGATATAGCTATGATAAAGCAATTAGTGGTGTTCTTAGGATGCTTAAGTTTAGAGGGTACCAATAGCACTAGTAGTATTTTAGCAGCATAGAAATATCAAAGTTAGTCACCTAATGAGACTTCCTCTCGTATACCAAAGTGATCTCATCTCCACTTTGCAGTCCCTTATGCCACTTTCCTATTCCCAGGTCAATTTTGTGTTACTTGTCCTAGGCTCAAAAATGCTAAGTATAGCTATCCTTACATGATATTCCTCACAGGAATGTTGTGAGGAAGGTACTATTTAAATCTTAAAACATTATCTGTCCATCCATCCATCCATCCTTCTATGTATCTATGTACACACATATTATTATTATTATTTATTTTGGTATTTATGGAATAGCAGTGATATAAAGCAGAATATCTTTATAATTAAACAACCAATGGCATTAATATTTCCCCCCTACTGAATTGGCTAAATTGTCTGATTTGGAGCAGTATGGGTTCAACATCATTAAGTTCCCTCTACAATGGGATACAAAGTCACAGATTGCATAGATCATATATGAGGCTACATGCTTTAGTGCTCTAAATGAGTCTCAGAAGTATATTCTGCTAATTTTGATACAATTCATGATAAGGCAGCAGCAATTGTACGGGGTAAGAAGTCATGGGTTGGTTGCATTCTTCACCTAATAGATTGAGGATGTGGGTTGATGAGAACACATATCAGTTATTGCACCTAATATTGGAATATATGGGGGTGATACCAAGATGGCAGCAGAGAAGCAGGAAAAATCCCTGCACTCCCCCCCATAACCAATTCACCTATAAAAAAATGAATCTAACTTTAGAGCTACAGAACCCACAAAGTGACAGAGACAAACCTCCTGTTGAAGGCAGCCTGGCAGGCTGACCGAAAGGATCCATCATAGGGCACTGGAAGCAGAGCCCAGCCTTGAGTGAGCCCCCGGTTTTAGCCTTAGGGTATCCCTGGAGCAGACGTAGGGAGAGTGGATCACCAGCAGCTGTGGTGGCTTCCAGATTTATCAATCCATAAATGCCAAAGACAAAGTGAGACATCAGTGGACTTTGGGAACAGAGGTTCCCGGATTGTGGTCCGGCCTCTGCCCAGAGGGAGAAGCAGATGAGGTGCAGCAGCCACCGCTGCATAGCTGCTTCAGACCTCATGCCCTACAGATTGTAGGGGGACCAAGTGACCATTCTGAGGTGTAATTGATGTTAACTTGCTTGAATCTGGATTGCTGTCTAGGGTGGAGTCCTGGGGTGTGTGACCAGGTGTCAGAGCCTGTGGAAGCTTCAGAGAGGGCACCCAACTAATAGCTCTGGCTGCTGTAACAACCCCAGAGATTTGGGACAAAGCTCTCCTCTCTGGAAGCAGAGTTCTACTGTAGCAAAAAGCTCAAAAGTCAAGTAATTGAGTAGCAACATGAGCAAGCAAAGAAAGCAAAGCAAGTACAGCAGTCAAACCTTAGATTTTTTTTTTGGGGGAGGAGACAAAAAGAATCAAAGCATGGAACAGGAGAAAGACAATGAAGTCAGAACTCCTGTACCAAAAGCTTCCAAGAAAAACATGAATTGGTTACAGCTCATAGAGGAGCTTAAGAAGGATTTTGAAAACCAGTAAGAGAAGTGGAGTAAAAATTGGGAAGAGAAATGAGAATGATGCAAGAAAATCATGAAAAGAGAGTCAACAACCTGACTGAAGAAAATAATACCTTAAAAAATAGATTGACTCAAATGGTAAACGAGGCTCCAAAAGCCAATGAGTAGAAGAATGCCTGAAAAAGGAATATGTGGCAGGAGCAGGAGCAGCCTTCTCATGCATTGACCTGTTCCTCATGGCCTGTTGAAACATATTCTCACCTCTATTAACTAACTTGTATTACAGAATTATAGAATATGAGAACTGGAAAGTACCCACACAAGGAAATGTTCCACCTTCCTTATTTTTTCCTCATTATCTCATGGTCACATCATATCAGATCCAATTCTAGACAATTGAGATAGATAGATAGATAGATAGATAGATAGATAGATAGATAGATAGTAGGTAGATAGATAGATAGATAGATAGATAGATAGATAGATAGATAGATAGATAG
>NW_027185655.1:58936093-58964911 GCF_028583685.1 Petaurus breviceps papuanus | reverse complement strand
TAGATAGGTAGGTAGGTAGGTAGGTGGGTAGGTAGGTAGATAATTACTGTGGAGTTATCTTTTCATTGCAAAACTTGCCTATTAACCATTTATATCACTCAATGTTAAAAGACCTGATTTGGGGAGTATACTATTTAAGGGGGAAATGATTGTTATTGTTTTTCCTAACAAAGGTTTCCAGAATAATTTTATCTATTGTAATTGTTAATTCAGTTCCCAGAATTATAGACTTTTAAACCTGGAAAGGACATTAAGGATTACTAAATATAAACTCTTTGGCAAAAAAGACATTGAGAAAAAGAAAGGTTTGATATGTAGTCTGTAATCATCTTGCCCATCAATTTAAGAGCTAGGATAAAGATGTAAGGATCCTTACTCCAATAAGAACTTTGGTACAATAATGACTTTTATTCCCTTATTTGTTCCTGTGATACCCTTAAAAGAATGAAGCTCCATTGGAAAGGCAATTTTGATGCTGGGATGTACCAATCAGACAAGAAACTGATTTGGGACAAATGTCTCCTTATATCTGTGAATCAGTTCATCCAAATCTCTCTAGGTTTTCCCCAATATCTTTGGAGGAAGAGATGAAGCAAACCATGGGTGGGCTCTATGGCTACAGGCAGAAAGCTCAGGTGTATCCTTAATACATGAGGATGATAAGAGAATAAATGAGATTATGTAAAATAAACTCTTAAAGAATCTTGGAAGAAAAGCATTAAATATCAGGTAATCATTCTATAACTCAAAAGAATCTAGGATAACCTGTAACAATATAGACTTTTAAAAATCCATTTCTCGGCTAGAAATGGTCTAATAATATGATAGATGTCCAGAAGTATTGTATTAATTAGCATAGGAACATGATCCTCAATTTTTCTGCCTGAATGAGCTGTCCAGGCCTGGTGTAAAGCTACTGGCTTTCACCAGTTCCTCACTTAATAGACTTGCTGCAGTTTGTTTTCCAACATCGTATTTTGGATTAATTTATTTACTTTCAAGTTGCTTGTCGTGTGTGTGTGTGTGTGTGTGTGTGTGTATGTGTGTGTCTGTGTGATTGTTATTGTATTTATTCTGTTTTGAGAAAATAGGTATGGTTCAGTGGTGTGCTTGCTAATTAATGGTCCAGAGAAACACAACTGTATCTTTACATTTATTCTACATTCAACTTAATCAGCATTTTTGCATCTCTTTCTTAAGTCTAGAAAATCAACAAAATAATAAATCAAGCCTGGATTTGTAGTGTTTGCAAATTTCTGAGGTGTAAATATTCCTATTGAAAATTCAACAGTTGTCTCTCACCAGAGCCAGCGCATTCCTGGTCTATTAGTAAGATCTATTGCATTGTTGTTTTGTAATTTTTCCAGCAAGGTGGAAGCCATTTCAAAGCTAGGAGGTGACCCCCCCATTATTTGGAGAAATCTAGCTTTGTATCTTGACAGGGAGGCTTTTTAAGTTTCTAACGTCATGCTCTTATGATGTGTTCATAGGAGATTTGTGGGTTGTTGTTAATTATACATTTCCTCAAGTAGTTCACTAAAATAGACTTGCTACCACTACCTGTATGATGTTGGATAAGTCACTTAATTTTCTTTGACTTTAGGTTTCCTCATCTGCAAAATGAAGCAGTGGAGTAGAATGATCTCTCAGGTCCTTTCCAGCTCAAAATCTCTGAACCTATGCTAAAATCCTTCACCATAAACTACTAGTAAATTCCAGATTGTATATGAACATATGAAATATATGCTCTTAGAAGATTTGTTGTATGATGGACTTTGCTAGACTTTCTTAAAGGAAAAGAGATATGCAACCATATTGCACTGATTATTGTATTCTAATCATTGAGTGAATCAACAAGTATTTAAGTGTCTGCTATGTTCCAAGCACCCTGTATCCTCCTTTCTCTGCCACCTCTAACCTTCCCAAACTCACCCTTAGCTCAACAATCACAGAGATCATTGTTTGTTTTCCATATTTTTTTCTTCTATTTCTGGAAATATTTTGTACCCTCAGAGACCTTATATCAGGAGAAAAAAAACATGTGAACATTAAAAAATAAAAGAACAAACCATGCAAATATACATACATATGTGTGTATACATATACGACTTAATATTATATAATATTACATATGTATATATTGGGAATAACACACACACACACACACACACACACACACACTGGATTTGTAGCCCTGCCCAGTTTCTTACTTTGGTAAGATACTCTTTCCCAGGATAAGTGCATCACTTCTAATCTTATCTCCGTGGTATGAACTCAAGCCTGTATACCACCTCCCTCAGATTTCCCTCCCCAGTGTGAGGCTGGAGACTGGAGGTTGGAATATTTGGGTTACCAAATTCCTACTCCAAATGGTGGTACCAAATAGTAGTACCAAACTACTCCCAATGCCTTCCCTTATAGAGGGCAGAAATTGGATATCCTCCACATCTACAGCTCTGTCTGGTTTCATTTGAACAAGATGTGCCCTCACTGAGTATCCCCTTGGTGTCCTACCCCCCCCTTCTATCTTCCTTTGGTGTGGTATCTTCCCCCATTAGAATATAAACTGCATGTCAGCAGGTGCTATCTACTTATTATTTGTGTCCCCAGGGCAGCTTAGTAACTGGCATCTAGTAGGTGCTTTATGAGGAATTACTGGGTTGAGTTGAATACATACACACACGTATATATATATATATACATATATATATATATTTGTGTGTATATGAGGGATATTAGCAGCTGAGGGAATTAGGAAAGGTCTAATATAGTCTTTAGCACTTGAGTTGAGGTTTGAAGGAAGGTTAAGCTTCTAAGGTGGAGGGGAAGAAAGAGTACATAGCAGGTACACAAAGGCAAAGACATGAGAGATGAAAGACTAGTAAGTAGACTTTTTTGTCCGGAATGTAGAAATGTGTGAAGGAAATAAATATTTAATTAGCCTGCAAAGGTAGACTGAACCCTAATTGTGAAAAATATTAAATACTAAATGGACAAAATTGTATTTTATCCTAAAGCCAACAGGGACAAGGAACAAGGAAACAGGAAAAATGTAGGAAACATGGAATTTGAGTAAAATTACAGCCTGACCCCTAATTTTGCAGTATTGTCAAATTAAAATGTGTATTACTATGAATAGACACATTTTTGTTTTGATCCTTTTTGTTTTCACTAATACTGTTTTCAAGCAGGTGAGTAACATGGTCAGACCTGTGCATTTGGAGGTACTACTTTGGTAGCTGGAGTGCTTGGCACATAGTTGGCATTTAATAAATGTGTATTGACTGGAGGATAGACTGCAGAAAGGAGAGAATTGAGATAGGGCAATTGAATATTATGAGGGCTTAAATAAAGGTGGTGATTGTATGAGTACAAAGAAGGGAAGAGATTGGAAGGAGATGATAACAGTAGAATCTCTGAGACCTACTGGCTGATTAGACACTTTTAAGGTAAAATGTTTGTAAATTTGGGGACAGATACTACATCATTGTGTTTATGGATTATTATGGTAAATTTATCTTTTAAGCATTTACTAAATTTAGATTTGCAAATGACCTCAGATATCAAGTACAAACCTCTTATTTTACAGAAGGGAAACTAAGGTCAAGTGGCCTTCCTGAGACTACACAGATAGTAGCAGAGCCAAGACTCAGTCTCTCTACAATAACACACCCTCCTTCATTGCGCATTGTATTGACATGCTTGCATCTGATAGGGTTCATTTCATGTGATGAACCTCTGGTCAAAAGATTTGATCATGAATTGTTAATAATGGATCGAATTCTAAACTTTCACTTGCCTGTACTAGATGAGTGAGCAGTGTGTGGCAGCTGTTAGGAACCTTTTTCTAGGGTTAGGCAATCTTCAAACAGTTTTCGAGTTTATTAGGTAAGCCTGTCAAAAATGATCATAACTAGCAAAATTAGCATTAGCCATGGAAACACATGCTTTCTACAATCTTAGCCTGTGTTTCTCAGTTACTCAGGACTTGGGTGATAATAAATCTGCCAGGTACTACATTTAGAAGATGAAAACAATAGAATCATCAGCATTTCTGGGTAACTAGCAACTAGGTGATACATTATTATGACAGATTATTGAATTTGGGAGTCAAGAAAATCTGAATTCAAATCCTGTCTCAGACAAGTAATGGTTGTGTGACCTTGGTAAAGTCACTTAATCTATGTTTGTCTCAGTTTCTACATCATAGAATGGGGATTAAAAAAAACTTATTTCAGAGAGTTATTCAACCAATCAGTAAACATTTATTAAGTACCTTCTATGTGTCAGTTGATGTTTTAAGCACCAATGATACAAAGAGGCAAAAAACAGTCCCTGAACTCAAGGAACATACAATCTGATGTAAGAGATAAGGCACAAACAGATATTTACAAAGGAAGACATATACAAGATAAATAGGAAATAAATAAAAGAGGGTAAATATTACACTTTGGAGGGATTCGGGAAAGCTACCTATAGAAGGTGGAATTTTAGTTGGTATTTAAAGAAAACTAGGGGAGTTAGTAGTTGGATCAGAGGAGGAAGAGCATTCTAGGTATGGGGGACACCCAGAGAGAATGTCCAGAGCTAAGAGATAGAGTGCTTTGCCTGTAGAACAGCCAAGAGACCAGTGTCACTGGATCAAAGAGTACATGGAGGGGAATAAGGTGTAAAAAGGCTGGAAAGGTAAGAGGGGTTATTGTAAGGATTAAATGAGATAAACGAACAACTTTGCAAATAATAAAGTGCTTTATGAATTCTATCTACAAAGAAAGTCTGGTAGGATATATTCCAATGTTAAGTTTGTAAACGTCTAGAAAATTGACTTTTTTTCCCCTGTTATTACTTAGCCTTTGTGTTAAGATGACCTCAGCAAACCATTATCAGAGTAGTGCTGTCAGACCTTTTCCCCAGGCACCAAATTTAAAGATTACCAAGAACATCTGCAGTCCTTTAGCATCATGGAAACAACAGAGATTAGCAACTAATTCAGCAAATTTCAGGACTAGAAGGGAGGGACTTCAGGAGCTATCTAGTCCAAATTTCAACTTAAAAGGAATTCCCTCCCCCAACATCCCAGGCCTTGTCTTGAAGCTTTCCAAGGGTAAGGAAACTTCTACTTCCCAAAACAATTTATTCCACTTTCGGATTGCTCTATTTATTGGGAATGTTTTGCTTTCATTCAATCTAAAAAAAGAGGGAATAATGAATTAAAATGAGGAGTGACAAGTGGACAAGCTGAGTTAAACTGATTCTGTCCCTTGCCATATTTACTCATGCAGTAATCTCTGTAACAGCATCCTTACTTTCAGGAATCTCTTATCTCTCCCACATCAGTGGGGTGGTACCCTATCTTCTCTGGATCACCACCAGTACAGGTGTGCCACTTCCGTAATTCACACACACACATACACACACACACGCACACACACACACTTTATGGCTCTGAAAGTTAGTGTCCCTATGTATTTATCTGTTCTTTCTCCCTCTGTGTCTCTGCTTCTCTTGACTGCTTTTGCAGTCCCTTATAACCCACTTTTTTGAAAAAAAAAAAAGTGTTATTGATGTGTTCTGGTGTTCTTACCTTACAACGATTTAAAGATTACTTGTACTTTGTAAGAGATCTCTTGTAACAAACATTTAAGTAAAACTAAGAATAAAGTGGTTCATCTGAAAGTGCCTGCCACGTTCCATATCTGTAGCACCCTGTCTTACCTATCTATTAAAAAAAGATAACAGATATCTAGTTTCTCTCCCTGCCACACCCCATTCCATGGGGGAGGAAGGAGAAGGGAAGGAATAGAAAACAATTTTCATGTAATAAATTTGCATAGTCAAGCAAAACAAATCCCATTAATGGATTCATTCAAAAATATATATGTCTCATTCTACACCCTAAAGCTGTCACATCCCTGTAATGGCTTGCATGTTTCATCATCAGTCCTCAGTCATCATGAATGGTAATTGCATTGATCATAGTTCTTACCTATAGCCTTCACAAGCTGTTTGTTTTTATGGCATTAGTTTTGTTGTATAACTTGTTCTCCTGAATCTACTCATTCCATTAATTATCAGCTTATAAAAATCTCAACACAAAGTATTAGCAGCAGTGTGATAGAACAGAAAGACTCGATCCTAGCCTTGCTACTCACTACCTGTATCCAGGTGTGTCTTTTCATTGTATTAGGGAACCACAAGCGAAAAATACCTGTCTCCCTCCTCACCCCTGCCCCCCCCACACACACACACACTCACACAAAACTCTGCAATTGTCTTGGAGAAGTGCTTGGTGTACTGAGAGGCTGTTTCAGACTTAACAAAAGCAGGCTCTATTCCCTATGAAAAGCTGTCTCCTACCTGTATATGGATCATCAATTGCTGGTTTTATGTGATGATGCCAGGCAACTATGATTTTTATTTTTGCTATAGTGGCTACTATTTGTTTTTTTTTTTGTTTTGTTTTGTTTTAATCTAAATTGCCTGAGAAATGATTGTCTTATTTTTTATGGAAATCTCACCTTGTCCACTAACATTTTCATATAAATACATTAAACAATTCTTTTGTAAATATAAATTCATACACAAATATATAAGTGTATCTCTATATAATATGTAT
The DNA here is from genome assembly GCF_028583685.1 of Petaurus breviceps papuanus. Lineage (NCBI taxonomy): Eukaryota > Metazoa > Chordata > Mammalia > Diprotodontia > Petauridae > Petaurus > Petaurus breviceps. Next base: position 58,958,295 of record NW_027185655.1, on the reverse strand, counting down.
ATGGATCTTAAACATATAATGTGTATTTTGCCAGTTTGTACAATTATGTACAATTTGTATATTCATGCATATGCATTAATTTAATTTTCAATTAATACAAATGTTTTCAGGGACTTTGGTGATAACTGAAGAATTTTCCTCTTACACAAATTGTATGAAATCCATTAGGTAATAATTTCCCATAATATAGATAGATTTTAACACAACCATATATGATATATAATGAAGTACATTTTACAAAGTCAATAATACATTTTAAAATGTCTCAACCAAGGAAACTGGGGACTTTTGCTATACCTCTAAATTATAGTATATTAGAATTTTTATTTAAGAATAAAGTAATATAAAATAATAAAATAAAAGTCAAATAACAATCAAAAATTTTTATTTTATCCCCTACTATCCAGATGACTGATTTAACAGCTGTTTGTCTAGCTCTGTGATCCACCTGCAAGGTCATCTTTTAAGTACAGTATTGCTTTATTTAGAATTTGCCACCGGAGCCCCTTTGTGCTTGGTTTATATATGAAACACCCTGTGTGTTGCCTGCTGTACTACCTGAAGATAACTTGCAATAAATTTAAAGTCTAAAACAATAGGGTCTGGTGTTGAAGTAATAACACCCTTTACTCTGAAACCTGCATATTATTGGGAAGCACCATTGGCTCGTGCACATTTTGCCCACTTTTTTATGAGAAACATTCAGAGAAAATCTGACTGAACATCGGTGTTTAATTTTCCCCATGCTAAGTTTTAGATTCCTTCTCATTGAGGTTCAGCTGCTGAGAGTTTGAAAGGAATATTAGATTTTTGATTGTCTGTATTGGAGTACAGAGGCCCCAGGATTCCATTTACTGACCTTTCTGAACCTCATCACGCAAAAGGTACAAAAGCTCTCCCTTGTGGTGAAAATTCACTTTTTGCTGTGCTTGGGTTTATTTTCTTGACTTTAATAAAGCCAAGACCAAGTGTAAGGAGAGCTTCTCATAGACTGAATTTGTAATTAATGCATGTGTTTTTAGGGACTTTGGTGAAAACTGAAGAATTTTCCTCTTATGAAAATTATACAAAAATCCATTGGGTAATAATTACTTTCCCTCACTTTCTTTAAGTCAATAGTCTAATTTTCCATGTGAATGAACATGTGTAGTGAATGAACATTTCAGTGTGTGTATGTGTGTGTGCACACGCGTTTGTGTGAAGTGTGTTTATGTATATGGGTTAAGGCTTATACATTCTTACATCTTTGCTGCCTAAACCGCATTGTGACACATTTTCTTTAACTTTAGTACTGAGTTGTCGCTTTAATATCTCTCCCCTCCCTACCAGTTTTGTAAGTGTTTTATCAGCTCTCGCTTTTTGACCTATAAATCATTAAATTAAAAGCTTTACTTCTGAAGAATGGACAAAGAGTTGAAAACTCACTTTATGCATCAAAATTGCTTTATTAATATTTTTAGGTAAATGATTATGATAGTTTGATTGCAGTTTAAAACATTATATTTCCTGGATTATAAGAATTTCACATTCCATAATTTTCATGTTCATGTGGGCTGACTACAAAACAAAAACAAAGGAAGAAAAGGAGAATTCACATACACAGTGCTCCCAGAATTTTTGTGTAATTTGAAGTTTTAATAATTTTAAAATGCCCCAAAACTTTGGGGACTGTATAATTTCAAATAACATCTTTATTAATTTTCATCATTTATTAAGAGAATAGATTGTTTCTAGACCTCACAGTTCTCTGAAGTGCAGTATATCAAACTAAGCTCTCTACAGAATTTAAATCACACAATAAAATGCACACGTATTCCCCTGCAGGAATCCTACCTGAATCAAACTGGTCTTTAATTCTTGGCAGAATGAGTCATTAATAATTTATTAATGTTCATTGTAGTTTATTCCCTATACCTTAAACACCTTAAGGAGTTTTAAGCTTGTATAAATTTCCATTCAAATATTATTTTGTATGGTGTCTATATAGAGGTAGATGCTTTTATTATAAGGTTATGCATTCTGTTCATTGTGCTGGAGACATTCTGTAGCACTAAAGAGAAGGGGAAGGGGTAATAAAGACAGGAAAAGCTTCTATTATGATCTGCCTAAGGATGGGATCTCTGCATGCTTTTCACATGTTGGTACAGTTTTTGCTTTATCTGTTCAGTTAATTAAAAACGTTTAAAGTCTTTCTAAGACTTTCAGATTTCCAATAGCAGGTATATATGTTTGGGTTTATGAAATGAGTGGAGATCTAAGGTTATCAATATTGGCAATAGATTTTAGTGTGTTATTTCAAGGGATAAAAGCTAATTTCTAAGAAGTGATGGTAGTGGGACATATAAACACATAAGAAATATATGACATCCTTTCAATTTCTGATTAAGTAGAGAATGAATGCAAATGATATCCATGGTCTCTTATGCAACACTCCAACAACATTGTCCCAACAGGGAACTTTCTAGGGTTAAGAAATTATTTTTGCAACATTTTCATACATAACTCATCAGGCACCTCTATTCAGTATATTTCAAGCCTGAAGAATTTGTCATGCAGAAAATAGTTGGGAAGAAAGTATATATTGCTTATGATGAAATATTTTGAATTCCTTTTGAATGCTTATTGCATTTTACTTACATAATTAGGCCCATCTGTTCCGCTATTGCTAAATTCTGAGCATTGGTGGCAGCCTGTGATATGATTGCAAATCATTAAGCATCATGATGAAAGAATAAACATGCACTGTATATCCAAAGTGAAAGAGGAAATCTTTTAAGATCTTACATGTTTGTGAAGACACTAATTTAAAGATGGTCCCGAGGAAAAACCAAATTAATCAATTAAAATTTCAAGTAAACTTAATCTTAGAGTCATGAGTATTGATCAGTATTAATTGATTTTTATAATAACTTTTTCCAGAATTATAAAATTAGAGTAGGGTAGACAAGATCCTCATTTGCCAAGGCAAATACATTAAAAAGATATTTTAAAATGATGTTTAATATTTGTGACAACATAGTTTAAAAACTAATAAAAATGCAGCTCTTCACATATATCATGGCAGTGATGATTACCACAGGATTGTTAGTTTCTGACATGGAATAGATAAGTACAAAATAAAGAGGATTCAACTATATTATTTTATGTTCCCCTAAATAATTTCAAATTGGCCTCAAGTGAATAAAAAGGGTTAGTGGGAGTCTTAGAAATATATGGGTTCTGAATTCATCTTACTCTTTTTACCATGCTATTGATAGTTATAGAAATTTTAAAAAATTTCATTAATGTCCTTTGTTTTTGCTATCACAGTCATTTTCAGATTGTCCCTAACTCTCTCCTACCTAAGGAAGTTTTCTGTGTAGCAAAGCTTTAAAAAAAGGTTCAACAGGGAGGCTAGGTGGTGCAGTGAGTAGAGTACCAGCCCTGGAGTCAGGAGGACCTGAGTTCAAATCCAACCTCAGACATTTCACACACACACACACACACACACACACACACACACACACACACTTAGCCATGTGACCTTAGGCAACTCACAACCCCAATTGCCCTCCAAAAAGAAAAAAAATGTTCAACAAAATCAACTGACCCATCACCTACTTCTCATACCACATGCAACATTCCATAATCAGAATTGTCCACCATACCATGAAAAAGAAAGAGGTACAATTTTTCATCCCTTCTTTAGACACAAATTTAATTATTTAATTATATCCTGTTTGGTTTTCGTTTTGTTACTTTAGATCTTTCAATTGACATTGCTTTATTCTATTATTTATATTGTATTATTCTATTTATTCTATTCCTTGTTTTGCTGACCACTTTGCATGTGTTCTCATGTATTTATGAATTCTTGATATTTAATATTTCTACAGACATAATACATTCTTGCACGAAAATTTATTTACATTTTGCCTGATCAGTGGTCCCTTGTTTTGTATCTAGTTCTCTTAACACACACATACACATGTATGACTTTGAATACTTTGGTTTTGTAGGGGATCTTAACTTTTGTCTTTAGTTTCCTTGGGGTCCTAGCAATGGGATCACTGGATCAAATGGTGTAACATTTTAATCATCTTTGCTTCAAATACCTCTCAATAATTTTCTAAGATAATTGGTCCAGTGCCCAGCTCCACCAATAGTGTATTAGTGTGCTTGTCCGCCCACAGATATTCCAGCATTATTTCTATCTTTTGTCATCTTTGCCAAATCTTAGTGTGTGAGCTGAGATCTCACAGATGTTTTAATTTGCATTTCACTTTATGTTAGTGATTTCAAGCAAGCTTTTATATGTATGTGTAAGGAAAGGTGGGGCAGCCAGGTAGCACAGTGAGTAAGAGCACTGGCCCCGGAGTCGGGATGACCTGGGATCAAATCCGGGCTCAGACACTTAGCACCCACCCAGAAACACCTGGCCATGTAACCTTGAGCAAGTTACTTAACCCCAATTGCTTAAAAAGAAAAAAAAAAGAAATGGGGAAAGAATGTGTTGAGCCTCCCAGGTAAAGAAGAGAAGACTTTCATTCTGTGGTTTGAAGGGAAGTAGATTCTCTAGCAGCCTCTCCATCTCCAAGGGGAAGATGTGCCAGGAGAGGAAGCGGAAAGTAGGGGTCAGAGGTCACCACTTTCTTCTCCTCGGTGAGAGGGGATACTGGGCTGGAACTATAGCTCTCTGCTCCCTGAAATGTTGTTCTTATAGGGGATATGAACAGGTTCCATCTAACTTCTTATCACTTTGTCATTTTGAAGGGGAAGAGAGACTCCAAGATCTATATCCAGAGCTCGACCTCTTCTCCACCTAATAAAAGTCAAGCAGTGAACACACATAACAAATGAAATGAAAACCATTTAATCCAAATCATAGAAAAAATTAGAATAAATAAAGTCTGAGAGTATTGTGTTAGAGAGAGAGAAGAGACTGTAAAAATTAAAGTTTATTCAGAACTAATAAAATATATTTCTTGGGGGAAGAGGGAGGCAGGGGTGTATTAAAGTCAGTTTATACCAACTTTTGAGAGCTGACTCAGATTTTCAGTGTGAGTAGTTATACCTTGGTAATTGGTAGATGCTACAAGTTAAAAAAATGAAAATCAGTTGTAAACATTGGCTGGCACCTTAAAACCTAGGGTATCTTCATATAGAAGATGGTATTTGAGCATAGTTTAAAAGTGAATACTGCTACATTTCTGATCATAAATGAAGATAACTTAATGAAACACATAACCCATCAAAGATATTTTCCTTATCTGGAGCGCGCACACACCCTTGAAAATATAAAGCCTGACTCTTTTTAGTATCACTTTATTGTTTTGCTAATTGCTTGGAAAATTACACATAAATACTATAGTAATAAAACAATTACTAAAGTTTAGTTGTATGTGTGACTATGAAATTATAGCTTAAACAATATTGAGATTATTACATAGCCCAAGTAAGGAGAAAATCCGTCTTTGAGAGAACTGACTGTCTTTGTTTCTTCCAAGGAAGGTGTAAGTTTAATTGTTCCCTCTCCATGTTAATTTTCTCTTATTCAGTTTTTCTCCTTGTAGAATACATGCCCTGTGGTAAGGAAATTAGAAGCAGGAGCCTTATGAGCAGATTTTTAAAAGGGTGGAGGTAATAAATATGAGAAAGTATATGTTGTATAAAAAATGCATCAGTTTCTCCTTGCTATTTTCCCACTGAAACTCTAGGGAAAATGCTAGGTGATATCCCCCTTCCCTCCCCCCCCCCCCTTCATGTAGTGGCATGCTTTGGACAGATCACAGTGGGCACTATTCGGTTACAACTCGATTTTTCACATCTTCGGCTCCAGAGCCTTTATCCATTAAGCTTTGCCAAATGAGCCTCGAAAGAATTGGAATGTGATTCTGCAGCTAACTACTTCCACTTTTACCTACCGTATGCTCCCTACTTGGGGACTTGGCCCATCTCCTCAGCAGAGCTTTGCATGTCTCTTTCATAAGCCATTCCTGGAAGATGATCCTGACTGACGAAACCACGAGGCTGCTTTTGGGACCTCCAAGTGCTGCCAGAAACTGGCATTAAACCAGAGGTTGAATAACTGACTACATTTGGAGAATCTGTTTACAAAGATAGGATTTTATTTTCAAATGAGAAACTAAAACAATGTTGGTTTCACAAAAGCAAAACAAATACATTTAAGACAAGTTAATATAAATACATTTTATTATGGGGGCAAAGAAATGGTGAGAAGTAGAAAAATTCTGTCACCAACCAGGATTATTTACTTATTTTGATGACCTGTGTATTAACTATGAATAAGTAATATTTTTATAATATTTAATATGGTAGATTAAGGGCTGGGAAGAACCTTAAAATTCATCTATTCTAGTCTTTTCATATTATAGATAAGGAAACTGATACCTGTAGAGGTTAATTGTCTTCCCAAAGCTAGTGATGCTAATGGTCATATTGTAGATGAAATGTAAAGTACTTTCTTCACAAATACTCATGAGGCAGAAAGTACAAGTATACTAATCCCCATTCTACATATGATAATACTGTCTTTTTTCTTATTAAATTTTATGTTTATTTTTAGTTTATATCATTCATTTCCACAAAATATTGAGTTAAAATTTTCTCCCTGTCTTTCTCCTACCCACCACCACAAAAACAGCGATCCCACTGTATACCCCATCCCCCAATCTGCTCTTTTCTATATGCTTCCCCATCCCTCCTCCGACATTCTGGTAGGGCAAGATGGATCTCCATACCCCAGTGCCTGTATATCTTATTTCCCAGTTGCATGTAATAATAATAATAATATTTTTTAAACATTTGATTTTAAAACTTTGAATTCCAGATTCTTTCCCTTCCTCCTTCATCCCTCACCCTTACTGGGAAGATAAGCCATTCAATACAAGTTATATGTGTGTAGCTACGCAAAACATTTCCATAGTGGATATATTGTGAAAGACTGACTATATTTCCCTCCATCCTATCCCACCCCATCCTTGTTATATTCTCTACATTGACCTTGTCCCTTTACAAAAGTATGTGCATCTAACTACCTTCCCCCCCAATCTGTCCTTCCCTCCATCATCCCCCCTCTCTTCTCCTCCCCCCTACTCTCCTGTAGGGTGAGATACCCTTTTATGTGTATGTTATTCCTTCCCTAAGCCAAATTCAATGGGAGTAAGGTTGACCCATTCCCTTTTGCCTTCCTGTTCTCCCACTCCATTCTAACAGTTTTCCCTTGCCTCTTCTATATGAGATAATTTACCCTATTCTGTCTCTCCCCATCTCCTCTCATTATATTCCTCTCTCACCTCTCAATTTCACCTTTTAAGTGTCATCCCTTCCTACTCAATTGGTCTTATACCCTCTGTCTACCTGTACACACACACCCACACATATGTATATATATATATATATATATACATACACAATCACATATGTATTCATACGCCCATATACCCTCCTATATAGACATATATGTATGTATACATATACATTTATATTCCCTTCACCTATCTATATATTGAGAAAAGTTTCATAAGTTACAATTATCATTTGTTCACATAGGAATGTAAATAGTTCAACTTTGATAAGTTCCTTATGATTTCTTTTCCCTTTTTACTTTCTCATGTACATTCTCTTGCTTCTTGTATGTGAATGTAAAATTTTCTATTCAACTCTGGTTTTTTCATAAAGAAAGCTTGAACATCTTCTATTTCATTGAATGACCATATTTTCCCCTGAAACATTATACTCAGTTTTGCTGAGTAACTGATTCTTGGTTTTAATCTCAGCTCCTTTGACCTCCAGAATATCATATTCCAAGCCCTTCAATCCCTCAACATAGAAGCTACCAGATCCTGTGTTATCCTGATATTTTCACAATATTCAAATTGTTTCTTTTTTTCTTTCTTTTCTTTAAAGCAATTGGGGTTAAGTAACTTGCTCAAGGTTACACGGCCAGGTGTTTCTGGGTGGGTGCTAAGTGTCTGAGCCCAGACTCGATCCCCAGGTCATCCCAACACTGGAGCCGGTGCTCTTACTCCCTGTGCTACCTGGCTGCCCCTAGGTGTTTTGTTTTTTGTTTTTTTGGAGGGGGGGGATCTTTTTCCAGAGGTGATTGGTGAATTCCTTCAACCTCTATTTTACAATCTAGTTCTAAAACATTAGGGCAATTTTCCTTGAGAATTTCTTGAAGGATGATTCCTAGGTCCTTTTTTTTTTTTTTTTACTTTTTGGAGGGCAATTGGGCTTAAATGATTTGCCCAAGTCAGATGACTAGTTTTTGTGTTAAGTGCCTGAGGCCAGATTTGAACTCAGGTCCTCCTGACTCCAGGGCCAGTTCTCTACTCACTATGCCACCTAGCCACCCCTTAGGTTCTTTCTTTGATCATGGCTTTCAGGTAGACCAATAATTTTTAAACTATCTCTCCTGTATCTATTTTCCAGGTCACTGGTTTTCCCAATGAGATATTTCACATTGCCTTCTATTTTTTCATTTGTTTGGATCTGTTTAATAGTATCTTGATTTCTCATAAAGTCATTAGCTTCCATTTACTCCAATCTAATTCTGAAGGGATTATTCTCTTCAGTGAGCTTTTGAAATTCTTTTTCCATATGGAAAATTCGGCTTTTTAAGGCATTCTTAATTGGCTTTTTGAGTCTCTTTTGCCATTTAAGTTAGTCTATTTTTTAAGTTGTTATTTTCTTCAGTCAGGTTGTTTATTCTCTTTTCGTGATTTTTTTATGTCATTCTCATTTCCTTCCCAATTTTTACTCCACTTTTTTTATTTGGTTTTCAAAATCCTTCTTAAGCTCCTCTATGGCCTATAACTAGTTCATAGTTTTCTTGTAAGCTTTTGGTGCAGGAGTTCTGACTTCATTGTCTTCCTCCTGTTCCATGCTTTGATTCTTTTTGTTATCAAAAAAGGAATCCAAAGTCGGATTGCTGTGCTTGCTTTGCTTCCTTTGCTTGCTCATGTTGCCACTCAATTACTTGAATTTTGAGCTTTTTGCCACAAAAGAACTCTGCTTCCAGAGAGAAGAGCTTTGTACCAAATCATTGGGGTTTTCTCAGTTGCTGGAGCTATTAGTTGGGTGCCCTCTTTGAAGCCTCCATAGGCTCTGGCACCTGGTTACACACCCTAGGACTCTACCCTAGACAGTGATCCAGATCCAAGTAGGTTAAAGCAACAGCGATTACCCCTCAGAATGGTCACTTGTTCCCCCTACAATCTGTAGGCCAGGAGCTCTGAAGCAACCACATGGGGACCACATGGACACCATGCCCCAGCAGCTTCTCCCTCTGGGGGCAGAGGACAGACTGCATTCTCTTGTCCCCCTGTTCCCGAAGTCCACACTGACCTTTTACTTTACCTTTGGCATTTATGGGTTGATAATTCTCAAAACCACCACAGCTGCTGGTGATCCACTCTCCCAAAGTCCCTCCAGCCAGAGCTGGTCGAGGGTACCCTGAGGCTAAAACCAAGGGTTAACATGGGTATTGGCTCTGCTCCCAGAATACTGCAATGGACCCTCCCTGTCCACCTATGGGGCTACCTTCAGCGGGAGGTTTGTTTCTCTCTGTTACTTTGTTGTTTCTATAGCTCTAAAGTTTGTTTAGAGTCATATCTTATAGTTATTTCAGGTGGTTATTGGGGGGAGCTCAGGGAGTTTTCCTGCTTCTATGCTGCCCTATTGACTCCACCCCAGAAGACTGAGTCTCAGTAAGATTAAATGCCTTATGCAGGAAGTGGGAGAGTTGGGAATTAAGTCTCTCTCTGAACTACTCTATCTCCTCATTGTACCATGCTTCCAATATTTAATTAATTGTTCCAGTAGATTTTTTTTGGAACAAAAATTGTTTTCACTTGTTACTACATTTTCTTGTAGGCACAGAGATGGAATAGGTACTTCCTCAGTTTGGTGATGGGGAGAGATGGGGAAGGACAAGGACCTGGTGGTTAAACTTAGCAGTGTATTAAGTAACATAAAATCTGTACTCAGATAAACAAATCTGCCAAATGAATAAATACACTGAATAACAATCTGCTTATGATAGCCAAGTCAATAAATTTGGTCAAATTCTGCTGTGTGTTTACTTGATTATAGATAAAGCCTTTCCTGAACTCCCAACAGTTAAGGTCTCCCCATTCTTCCAAAAAATCTTGCATTTATTATGCATATACTTTGTATATCCCTATATTTAAAATACACATTTTGTTTAGTATTATATTTCTAATACATATCTTCCCTGAAAGATGGAAAGCCATGTGAAAATAGGAGCTATTCCTAGTACTTAGCACAATACCTTGCCCAGAATTTCTTGTTCAGTTGTTTTCAATTATGTTTGATTGGAGGGCAATTGGAGTTAAGTGACTTGCCCAAAGTCACACAGCTAGTAAGTGTGTCAAGTATCTGAGGCCGGATTTGAACTCAGGTTCTCCTGACTTCAGGGCCAGTGCTCTATTCACTCGTTTGGGCTTTTCTTAAGCAAAGATATTGGAGTGGCTTGCCATTTCCTTCTCCAGCTAATTTGACAGATGAAGAAACTGAGGTAAATGGGGCTAAGTGACTTACCTGGGATTACATAGCTAGTAAGTGTCTGGGGCCAGATTTGAACTCAGGAAGATGAGTCTTCATAACTCCAAATTCTGTTTGCCTCAGTTTCCTCATCTGTAAAAATGATCTGGAGAAGGATATGGTGAACCAAAGTAGTATCCTTGCCAAGAGAACCCCAGATGGGGTCACGAAGAGTTAGATAAGATTGATAATGACTCAATAACCACTCAAGTGTGCTCAGCACTATGTTAGGCAATATGAATGAATCAATGAAACAATCCTTAAGGAAATAATCCATAAGGAGATTGGTGCCTGTAGATGATAAGCTCATAATTTAAAAGCAAAGATCAGGTAGTAAGAGGAGTAGCAGCAGCAGTAGGAATACCAATAATCAAAAGCTTTAAGTTTCACAAAGTCTTTTGTATGTTATCCCATTTAATCATCACAACAACCTTAGGAAGGAGATCCTATGATTCTTCCCATATTTCAGATAAGGAAACTGAGGCAAAAACTATATAAGTATATCCAAAATAAAGAGAATAAATAGAAAATAGTTAAATATAAGCTACTTTGAGAGAGAGGATACTAGCACATGGGAAGATTAGGAAAGGCTTCAGGTAAGCAATAGTGAAATGAGCTTTTTTCAGAAGGAAGAGAGGGATTCTCTGAGAAAGACATGAAGATGTACCATGTGAGGAAGAGAGAGAGAAGGTCACTTTAGCTAACATCAGAATTTGGGATGGAGAGTATAATATTCAAGGGGTTTAACATTCCTCCATGACATTCCTGGAATATTATGAAAGCTGGAAAGAGAGATGGGAACTAGGTTGTGAAGCATTTTAAAAACTGAATATAAGAGGGTGTTTTGTTTGTTTATTTGCTTTTGCCTAGAGACAGTAGCAAGTCACTGGGATTGATTAGTAGGGGAATAGCATGGGCAGATCTGTGGTTCAGGAAAATCACTTTGGATGGTATGTGCTGGATAGACTGGAGGGAGAGATGAAGCAGGGAGACCAATTACACATCAAAGTGCATCTCCTGAGCAGTTGCAAAATAAAAGAAGCAAGTATGTTGGATGAATTTTGTAGTATAGGAACACCAGATTTTGAGTAAAGTTTAAAGTGAAGATCATTTTTTTCTACTCTGTGAATAACTGTGCCTGTGGAATTTAAGGGAAAATGGGACTTGATGTTGCACAAACTTTAACTTTTATTAATGAAGTTTATGAAATAATTTTGATCTCTTACCAATGAAGAACTCATTCAGTGGTGAAAACACAATCCTCCCCAGGCCTTTCCTTTGGAGACAATTAAGTGCCCAACAAAAATAAAAGCAAGCTTCTGTGACCAAATTCTGCCATAAGGTTTCATAAATGGGAAATTTTTAAACTGAAATGGGCTGCACAGGAGGCCCATCCTATGGAAAAACCATGATGGGGAGATAATAAAATTCCTCTCCATGGAGCTGAGTCTGTAGCATATGCTTTAGCAGAGTGATACCTTAGAGGAAAAACAATGTAAAGGAAGTTTTATTTCTAGCTTGGGGACACTTAATGAGAGGCTGGTGAAATTGTATATCAGATCTAATAACATTTAATTGATTAATTTTGCTCTTCAACATGAGCAATGTTTAAAGTGGCTAGGGATGGGCTGAGATACCTTGAAACCTGAACTCAAACAAACTTTCATGAATCAGTTTAAATGCCTTTGGCTATTGACTCAACCCATTAAAACACCCATGTTCCTTTTCAGATAACAGTTACAGCTATTCAGAAGGATTAGTTTGTATAAAACATTGTGTAAAGAACCGATTAACTTTAAAAACTGATGATGGTAGATTGACTGTTACAGGATAGTCCATTTGTAAAACTGCAAACTCTGAAAATATCAGTGGTTTTCACAAAATTACTGAACCCAATGCCACAATGGTAAGTGTGCATATGAACGAAAATGAAAGGAATTCCTTCCACCTCCTCTCAATATTCTCAGATTATATGATTTGAGGTCTAGTATCCAAGAGAAAATGACAGATTTTATTGCTGTGGTTATTTTTAGTTTGTCATTGTTATTTGTAAATTATGTATTTTTTAAAAATCCCTAGCACATATTGAGTGCTTACTCTGATGGAATGTAAGACCTTTCATGGCAATGTCTATTTTCATTTTTGTTTTAGTAGCCTAGCATGTAGCTCTGTAAGATATCGGGTACCTAATATACACTTAATAAATGCCTGTCTATTACCTTTCTTTGTATCCCCAACATTTGGCACACTTTCTGGCACATAGTAAGTACTTCATAAATGTTTATTGACTAACTGAATTGAATTAAATTTCTTCACAACATTGTTGATGAAGAAACATGTCCATTATATTCTAAGCTTCCCCCTTGAGTACAATAAGAGGTATTCCTCAGGCAAGAGTTACTTTTTTTCTATAATCATAGAAACTTAGAGCAGAAAGTTATCATAGAGATCATTTAGTTCACCCTCCCTTTCCTCCCAACGTCCCCTTCCCACATTTGACAGTTAAGGAAATAAAGATAGAAGCAAATTGTCTAGTCCTACAAAGCTAGTAGGTAATTAGAAGAATTTTATTGCTATGTCTGCTCCCCCTACCAAGGCTGATGGCATTTCCTGTATGACTAAAGAGTTGGTCATCGAGAATTTCTGTTACTGGAAATTTATCACCCTTTGGTCCACCTGGTGATGAGCCAGATTTAATGATAATCCTTCCTTAGGTCTGTACTTGATGTCTTTCCAGCTTGGTAGGACCTGAAATTAGAAATTGCACTTTGCAGACATAATATTTAAGAACCATGAGCCACCTCTGTATTTAAATGAAACATCAGGGTGAACTAAAACACACACACAGAGAATTTAGTGTGCACCTAATTTTCTCACTAAATGCCATATACTGTCTCTACCACAAATAGAATTTAACATACTCTATTAACGATTTAACATCTTTAAAGCCTAAACTACATTGGCCCAACCTTTTTCAGGGAAATCTATGCTTAAATTTCATCTAGGTCACGGTGTGCAGTTCATTTTGGCAGAATCTGTCATTTCTACCTGCCCTCTCTCCTCCCTTTTCCCGTTTAAATCTAATTAAAATACACAAAGAATATTAACTGTAGTTGATGAAGTGACTCTGTGTATTATTGCCTAATAAGCTGACACAATGTAGCCAATGTACTGAGAATTCAAATTAACACTGTCATTAATGCAGAGATAGAAATCAAGGGAATTTGTCTTCTTCTGGTGAGAGCTAATTGAAAGAGAGGTTAGAGAACATATCACAGACAAATGGGTACAGAATTTACTTGAGAGATATCAGTTTAGTTTTACTTCATTTCATATTAAACTTTTAGCAGTTTCCATGTTTATAGCTGTTGATCTGTCTTATGGGGTATGTGTGTGTGTGCCCACGTGTGCACATGTGTGTTTGTGTGTGTGCATGCACATGTGTGTGTTTGTATATGTGTGTATGTGCACTTGGGAATCCATATGTGTTTAAGTTACATAACTAAATATCATATGAATAACTTTGGAACTGATGTTAGCAGAAATATGGTTTCTTTTCAGTTGCCCTCATGAATTTAATAAATACAAACATCAAGTGTAGGGTACATCTCAGGGTTCACCAATTATTGTTCCTTTGTTTTGTTTTTGTAGAATCATAACTTGTCCAAAACTGTGCCCAATTCAGTTTGCTTTGAGACCATGGTAGAACTATGAGATTGAGGCAAGAGAAGATTGGATGGAGTGGTACAGGATACAGAGATCTAAAACCTGAGTAAGAGGGGAAAGACCAATGGGAATCCCGAGTGTTAGGTGGGATGTGTGGCTATGGTCGATTACAGGGTGGGGAGCAGGACAGTGGCTGAGGAGGGGCTGTGGGAACAAGCATGTCCATCATGTCAGCATCCTGGGCCCCAGGTCTATTGGCTTCATGATGCTGATGACTGGTTTTCTGACTTTATTGATATTTTTATCTTTCATATACTGGACCTAGCATAGTGGACCTTAAAAGCATGGCTCTCCATTTTCAAAGCATGTGGATTTTTCATTTGAGCCTTTTATGTACTTTATCCAATGTTCCATTTAACAAGATCAGCAGCTAAATATTGATTTCAATGATTCAAAAATCATCTCATCTTGGTATTAACAAAGATTATCCAATTTCATTTGTTTTGAAAAAAAATCCCTCCCTTCCTCCTCACCCTCAACTCCACCAGTTGAATAAGGATAGGGATGGGAACTGAAGCTATAATTATATCTACACTGGAATTATAGAAAGAGGAAACTCCATCTACCAATTCAGACATCTATTTCCTTTGAAATTTGTATTCTTAAATAGTTGCCTATAGTTGAATAGGAAAAATAAAGAAATATGCTACTCAACTTAAGTAGATTCTAGCCTCCTAATTGTTTTACATATCATATCAGTTCCTGTCAAATGCTTCCCCTGAAGGCTAAAGAATGTTCATTGGAGTCAGTGGGTTTTCCTAGCAAGCCAAAAGCTTTGGCTGGAAAGTGGGGAGAGGTGGAAGCAAGTTGAGGGAGAAGGAAGCAGGAAAAATCTTGGAGACATTTGGGTAGAAATTCAGCCTTACCCTTAATTTTGCAGTACTGTTGAAATAAAATGCATCTCTTAACAAATAGACAAGTTGTGTTTTGCTTTGGTTTGTTTTCACTAATACTATTATTTCGAGTAGAAAGGTAACTTGATATAGTGGACAGAGGACTGGTCTTAAAGGCAGGGAGATCTGGATTCAAGTCTCATCCCTAACTCCTACTGGCTGTGTGACACTAGGCTAGTTAATTAATCTTTCAGTGCTCTAGGCAATCCTCCAAGAATAGAAATTACAGAGACAGTGATGTCCTGCATAGGGAGAGTCATCTGATCAAGAAAATCACAGGTTTCTAATCCCTATCCTTATCTCCTCAAGCACACAAAAGTAACATTTTAGAATTTCTTCAGTAGACTATAACTTTCTATAGTAAGCTAGTAGTAGTAGTAAGAGTAGCCTATTTATTTCTAACCTAGAAAAGTCCAGAGCAGGGGTGGGGAACCTGTAGCCTAGTAATGGGAATGTAAATTTTTAAGATCTTCCCTGCCCCTAGGCTAAAGTGCACCTGGAGCCTGGGGTGGGAGGCTTGTTTTTCAGTAGATACTTTTTGATTGGGCAGTGAGTCAATAAGGTTGTTACATTCTCTGAACTAGGAGAAGGCTATATAAGCCCTGATGTGTGGCTTTGTTTTGGGGCTCACTTTGAGAAGTGTTCTGTGATTTGATCAGATGAAACTCTGGGAAGCCATTGTTGAGAGTCCCCGGCTTTGAAAAACCCAGATGTGGAAACCCAGTTGTTGATTTGGTATGGATGTAATGGTTGGACAGTTTGGAAACTGTCTACTTTATCTGTTTCTCTGTCTTGATAATTCTGTCTGTATATTCTGAAGTTCGGGGTGCTGACCTTTTTCCCCTGAACTAGGTAAATGATACATATTTGACTGATTAAAGTAAGCTTGTTAACCCATTTTGAGTTGCTTTGCTTTAACAAAGCAGATCCAAGAACCTGTGTTGGCAGACACCCTGGGGACGTTGAGGTGCTTGCTGCTACAAGCCTTGAGGTCTCAAGTGGCCCTTTAGGTCCTCAAGTGTGACCCTTTGACTAAATCCAAACTTCACAGAACAAAGGAAAGAAAAAAAAAAGGATTTGTATTGTTAAATTCAGATTCAGTCAAAGGGTCACACTTGAGGATGTACAAGGGTCACTTATAGTCTCAAAGCCACAGGTTCCCCAATCCTGGTCCAGAGTATTAGTTAGAAGAAATAGCATGCAGATAAAATGACCAAATAAGCAATGTATAATAATGTATGATCCTTGTAAGTCATAAAACATATTTTACACTTAGCCTTGTTATAGTAATAACAGCAGTAATCATTCTTTTGGCCCTGGACTAGGAACAAGAGTCCATGAGGAAATGACTTATCATGTCCCTCCATCAATTAAGGATACATTTCTTCTGGATACTTGTCTTATCACTAGGAGATGTAATAATACTTAATAGCAATAGTTAACATTCATGTGGGGTAGCTAGGTGGTATAGTTGATAGAGTACAGATCCTGGAATGAGGAAGACTCATCTTCATGAGTTCAAATCTGGCCTCAGACAGTTACTAGCTATGTGACCCTGCACAAGTCACTTAACCCTGATTGCCTCAGTTTCCTCCTCTGTAAAATGAGCTGGAGAAGGAAATGGCAAATCACTCCCATACTTTTGCCAAGAAAACCCCCTAACAGGGTCGTGAAGAGTCAAGTGTGTGACTGAAATGACTGAATAACAAACAACAATATTTAGATACAGTTTACTATGGACCAGACACTATAAGTAATACTAACAATAATAATAACTTACATTTATATAGCACTTAAAATGTGCCAGGCATTGTTATAAACCCTTTTTAATTATTACTTCATTTGATTCTCACAACAACCCTGGGAGATAGGTGCTGTTATTCCCATATTATTGGTGAGGAAATTGAAGCAAATGTTAAGTGACTTGTACAGGGTCACACAGCTACCGTGTTTCCCCGATAATAAGACACTGTCTTATTATTTTTTTGGACAGAAAAACGCCAGAAGGCTTATTTTCAGGGGAGGGCTTATTTTAATGAACATTGACAGCAATTTTAATAAACAGGTAAATGTGAAGAAAAAAATGTACCTTTATTCAATAAGCAAATCACTGGGGAAGAACAGGATGACGTGCTCACTGCTGCAGCTCTGATTGGATGCAGCTCGGAGCGCGGCATGCGTTTCACCCGGGGTGGGGGGGACGGTGCATACAGAGGGTACCGTAATGTAGTGTGTAGCGCAGGGGATCACCTTCACTACAGTAGCAATCTCAATAGGGCTTATTTTCGGGGGAGGGCTTATTTTTGGGATAGGTCTTATTATCGGGGAAACACGGTAGTAAGTGTCTGATATGAGATATTAGCTCAGGTCTTTTCGACACCAGACCTAGCATTCTATGCATTGAGTCACCTAACTTCCCCAACAGATAACTGTAACTTACTTGGTCCATACTATTACCATGATCCAATATAAGAGTTAAATGGTTAAAGAGTTAATAAGAAAGTAATAATTAAATAATTGAAAATAGCAAAAGAGTTAAAATAGCCTGCTTTTTATTATCCCTTTTTTATTCTCTCAAGTAATTTTTACATAGGTTTTCCCATGTTATCCTCAAAATGTCACTACAGCCTAGATAAGAATTGTGGTGTAGCCCTCCATTAACACAAAAGGACACTGAGGTACAGGGGGATTGAGATGGGACTCAGTTCTTTAAGGGGTTGAAGGGATTAAAATCTAAGCACTGAGTCATCTGATACAATATCACTCCCATGCCACAATGCTCCCTCAAGAATTGTTTTAGTGGTTTAAAGATGCCGCTTACAGGTAAATGATTTTTTTTTAAATGCATTCCCTCCTCAACTCTACTTTTTAGTCAGCATGCATATAAAATGGTTGGAAGCTAAAGCTGTTATTCTCTGCTTGGCAGTCTTGTTTCAGTCTGGACTTATGATCTTATTGCTGTGGGGAAATCCCAGTGTGGAAATTTACTACAAATAAATACCACTTATACAAGAATAATTTATAGTCTTATTTTTGAGACACTAAAAGATTAAGTGATTTTCCCTTATTTATATGACTAACATGGCTAGACCTGGATTTTCCTGATTCCAACTGGCAGTAGGTAGCATTGCGGATAGGTTGCTGGACTTGAGCGTTAACCAAGGGTAAGACTGTTATAGTGGGTAAGAGCATTGCGCTGGACTTGGGATTCCGGAAGAACTTAGCTGCAATCCTGCAGCAGTCACTAACTAGTTATGTGACTCTAAACACATTATTCAATGTCTCTTGGTCTCAGTTTCCTCATCTATAAAATGGGGATAATAATAATACCTGTATCTCCCCAGGATTATAGTGAAGATGAAATAACATAGCTAAATTTTTTTTTTTTAATTTTTAAAGCAATCGGGGTTAAGTAACTTGCTCAAGGTTACATGGCCAGTTATTTCTGGGTGTGGTGCTGAGTATCTGAGCCCGGATTTGATCCAGGTCATCCTGACAATGGAGCCGGTACTCTTACTTGCTGAACCACCTGGCTGCCCCTAAGCAACTGGGGTTAAGTAACTTGCTCAAGGTTATACAGCCAGGTGTTTCTGGGTGGGTGCTAAGTGTCTGAGCCCAGGATTCGATCTCCAGGTCTTCTCAACACTGGAGCCGGTGCTCTTACTCACTGTGCTACCTGGCTTCCCCTAAGATAGCTAATTTTTTAAAATGCTGTTATTCATTATATCATGAAATCTGACTCTTGAAAAATAGTGCCATAGTATCAGAGATTCAGAGATGAAAGGTTCCTTTGAAATCATCTAATCTGGCTAGGTGGCATGGTAGAGAGAGCGTTGGTTCTAGGGTCAGGAAGACCTGAGTTCAGATTTGGCCTCAGACAGTTACTAGCTGTACTTGACCCTGGACAAGTCACTTAACCCTGTTGCCTCATCTGTAAAAATGATCTGGAGAAGGCAATGTCAAACCACTCCAGTATCTTTGCCAAGAAAACCATAAACAGCATCACTAGGAGTTGGACATAACTGAAATGACTGAATAGGAGTAATAATCCGATTCTTTCATTTTACAGTTCATAAAGCTGAGGTCCAGAGAGGCATCTTGGTTACAGTGAGTAAGAACACTGGATTTGGATTCATGAAGATCTGTGTTCAAATCCTTCCTTGAATCTTTATTAGTTGTGTAATCTTGGGTAAATCCTCTCAGCCTCAGTTTCCTCATTTGTGAAATGGAGATATTTGCAACTACCTCACAGATTGGCGAGGATCAAATGAAATAACAAATATAAAAACTTTTGCCAAGTTAAAGTGCTATGTGAATTGCTAGCTATGATGGTGATGGTGATGATGATATGGTGATTTGGTAAAGGTGGTAAGTGGCAATCTGGGAAATCAACAAATGTCCTGACTAAATCCTTTGTTCTTTCCACCAGTGCACTATGATTCAATTAAGTCAATTAATTTAATTAATATGTAAAATCCCATGGGTATCAATGTGTTTAAATTGATCTAGCCTAACCCTCCAATTTGACAGATGGCCAGGGAGAAAAATCACTTTTACTAAGATCAAAAGGATAGACAGTGGCCAAACTGGTTGTCAAACCCATTTCTTTTACGCATAGATTGAGGGTGCTTTCTCTTACACTGTAGCCTATTTTGTAGAGATTATTGTTCTTCAAAAGAAAAAATCTGGTACTTTAAGGATTACATGGACTTTTTCAGGCTATTAGAGTATTTAGAAAAGGAGTCAGAACTTTCCACTTATTTACTTATTTGTTTGTTTGTTTGATTTTTAAATGCTTAACAATGATGCTAAAGAGACTTAACCAGCAGGGGGTGGAAATCCTAAAGCATAGGGATGGGAGAAGGGAAGAAGAAATTAAGATGGAAGGTAGAATAGAAAAGTCTAAGCAAGGAGGAGTAAAGAGGAAATAATGTGGGGAGGAAAAGAAGGAAATTTATTTTTAAAAAGTTACAATGGGAAGTACAATCAAAGGTATAGCTTTAAGCATGTAAGCATTGTAGTGGATAGAGCCCTAGATAGATTCAGGAAGACCTGAGTTTAAATCCTACCTCAGACACATATTAGCGAGGTGACCTGGGCAAGTCACTAAAACTCACCCACAGTTTCATTATCTGTTAAATGGGCATAATAAAACCCCCACCTCATAGTGTCATTGTGAAGATCAAATGAGATAAAGTCCTACAAACCTTAAAGGACTGCATAAATATAAACTATTATTATTGCCCTAGGTTTGCTCCCGGTCCCTGGTTTAATGGTATCTTATCCAACTCTCTCCTTTTACAGAGAAAGAAACTAAGGCCCAGAGAAGTGAATTAACTTGTTTAAATTCTTACAAGAACTAGGTGGCTGAGTTGAGGTTTACAACCAGATTTGTGGACTGCAAATCATGGTAAGGTGCAAGGTTATGTAGATGACCAGAAATTTGAGTGTGAACTGAAACATATCTGGGGCCTGCCTGCAACAGTGGGCTGAATGAGGTAGTCATGAATCAGGAGAGCAGGGCTCTAGGCTGGATGTTCTGGAACTGAAAGAGTTAAAACCTCCAGAGAATAGTTTCTGGAAGAGAAACAAGACATTTTTGGAAATAAGGTGTGTTCAAACCATTAGCACCATAGCAAATTTATTATTGGCTAGCCAGACAAAATTGCAAAGTAATTTTAAATGCTTGAAATATAAATAGAGAAGCCAAAATGAGCTATTGAAGCAGGTTTGCTAGATTGGAATAATGGCCATTACCAATGACTGTGAACCAATGAATCTTTGCCTAAAGCAGTGCAATAAGGCTTTTCATAACTTTTTGTATGCATAGTAAAGACTAAATTTGTTGCAGCATCCACAGAGATTTAAATTAATTTCAGAAAGAAAATTATTACATTAATTTGTTTTCATCGAATATAATTTAGAATTAGTTATTCAGTAAGGGTTTTCCCAGTAGCCTTTAATAAAATGATAGAGATGGGCTTATGGGGAGAGAATCTTAATTGTTCAGCATTCCATTGCTGTTTGACTCATTTTGGAACTTAGATATTAGTATAAAACCACTTCAGTAAACGAGTGTTTGTAAACTACTGTCCCTTACTCCCAGCTCTGCTTTACGATTATTATTACCTTTATGCCATACGTGTGCACACATACGTACACACACACCATACATGAGGCTCTATTATTCTCTATTATTTGAAGGGCATTTCCATTGTTTTCCAAAGCATTTTATCTGTGAATCAGTCAATTAGATTAGATAACTACAAAAAAGATACTGTTCTAATTGTTCTAAGAACATGCATCGACATATTAGATAAATAATATCCTAATGGTTTAAAAAATACAACTTCCAAAGATGCTTCACAGAGTGGGTTGATGTATTTTCAACTGATCTTGGTGGGACATCATATAGGTGTACAAAGGCTAGGATAAACATTTGCTCCCACAATGCAGGAAGAAATCTGATAGACAGTGTTTTTGTCCTGTATAATTCACTCATGTCCATATTGAATCATATGTGTGTCTATGTACAGGTACCTGCACATGTGAGTGTGTTTCTGTGTGTGTGTGTACTTTGAAAGGTATAACATGGAGAAAAGAACAATGAGCTCTAGAAAGAATACCATCTGATTTTTAGTAGTATACATGGAAAATTCTAATATCGTGCTATCCTCTCCATGGCTTTCAAGAGAAAAGCGATTATCCTTAGTTGTGGAAGGAAAGAAAGGAAGGGAGGGAGGGAGGGAGGAGAGAAGGAAAGGAGGGAGGGAAAGAAAGGAATGAAAGAAAGGAAGGAAGAAGAGAGAGGAAGAATGAGATAGAGAGAGACATTATATAAGTGTTTCATTTGTTCAAAGCACAAGGTTAAGCAATGGGGGCAAATTAAAGTAGGAAGCCAGTCCCTGCAACTAAAATCAAAGTCTAGTAAGACAAGAAATAAGACAGACAGAGAGAGAGGTTGGGGAAGGGAGGGAAAGGAGGGGGAAGGAAGGGAGGGATGGATGGAGAGAGAGA
>NW_027185655.1:58905944-58935993 GCF_028583685.1 Petaurus breviceps papuanus | reverse complement strand
AGGCTAAAGGATTATGTGATGTGTGGAAAACAGTATTTTAGGGAGAAAAATCTGCTTTGGCTTCATAACCACTGTTAACATCATAATGTACAACATTGAGAAAAAAGAAAAATACAAACAAAAACAAAGCAGTTGATTTGAAGATAGATGATAAGGCCACTAATCCCAAGAATCCCACTTACCTGTGTCATCTTGGGTAAATTAGTTAATGTCAATAGAATTTGGTTTCTTCATCTATAAAATGAGGCTGTTTTCTCTAAAACTCTTTTCCTCTAAACATATATCTCTGAGACATATAGTGATGTAAGATTTGAAAAGTACTTTGCATCCTTCATCTCATTGCAGCTCATAAGAGATGTCCTAGTTGGAACTTTAGATTTGAGAGTCATTCAGAGGAAAGTGATGGTTAAAATTAAGAAAGTGACTTTATTAATTGTCTCGTTTTTCCCATTATAGTTTTAAGATTGTGTTTTTGAGTATGTGCTATTCACTGAAAATCAGTCACCTGTTTGTGTACCTATAATTATTAGATAAACTATCCAATTAATCTGAATCCCCCTTCTCTGAGCAGAGTTACAGAAGCTAATTCAATTTGTTGAATATGTATTCAGAGTCCAAAAGATGTATGGCCCAGTACTAGAAACTATATGCTACAGTGTAGTAAGTGCCAATATTTCTCTGTAAGGATTTCTCAATGACTGCAACTGATTTCACAATTCTTATGCAGGCAGAGTTCTAGTTGACATGAAATTGGAATTTGCCTGATGAAAGATGGGATCCAATTGACCAGATCACATGCTAAAGAGCAAGTAATTATAAAATAGAATAAGAATCATGTCACTCTTTTTAAAGTGAATTGCTTTTGATGAAGCTGGCAATTTTGCATTATGTTTTTATGTAGCATAATTCAGTTTATAATGACTTTACATAAAATTTATGTTTATAGTTTGAGATTATTATCCATTTCTTCCCCAGTATATAAAAATAAAGGGAAGAGGAGTTTCCATATTTCTGCAGAACTTATTCATTTGAGGGTCAGTGTGATTTTTTTCTAAATTGGCAGTTTCTGAAACTGTGATACTTCCAATATCCATGAAGCTTAGTGTTTATGAGAATTCATGTATAAATTTTATCTTATTTTTACTTACAATTTTTGTTCTTGTTTTAATTTCTGAATATATTTCTTTCTCTTCACCTACAATGTCACCCTTTGTCATAAAGATTAGAAAATAAATACAAAAAGAGATCTGTGGAAGTATATGCAAAAAAGGCAGAGAAGTACAATTTTTCTTTCTTTCTGGAAGTCAATTGGGGTTAAGTGACTTGCCCAAGGTCACACGGCTAGTTTTTTGTGTTAAATGTCTGAGGCTGGATTTGAACTCGGGTCCTCCTGACTCCAGGGCTGGTGCTCTATTCACTGTACCACCTAGCCACCCCCAAAGTACAATTTTTCAACACATTTTAGGGCAAAGTTGGTTATTATAATTGTAATTCATTCAGTTTCACTTTGTTGTTGTTACTTTCACTTACATTGGGACATAAGCTATATATAGTTTCTTCGTTTGACTTACTTTGCTCCAATAGCCACTTCTTAAGAACTATCCATTTTGAACTGTGAAAGAATAGAGGATTGTGTCACATGGTAACATGGAAACAATCTTTTGTTTTTGGAGGGGTTAAATTAGAACTAAGTTTAAATTGTAATTGTAAAAATAAATCCAGGTGATATGAGATATCATGAGCCTATGATATATTATTGTTTATTCATTTTTTGGTTGTGTCTGATTCTTTGTGACTCATCTGGGGTTTTCTTGGCAAAGATACTGGAGTGTTTTGCCATTTCCTTCTCCAGCTCATTTTACAGATGAGGAAACTGAGACAAACAGGGTTAAGTGACTTGTCCAGTGTCATACAGTTTAGTGAGTGTGTGAGGCCAGAATTTAACTGAGGTAGAGGAGTCTTTGTGACTTCAGGCCTGGCACTCTATCTGTTACACCACCGTGCAATCATATCCATATGATATCTACATGTTGTAATCAATTAAAACTTTTAATCTCTTCCCTCACTCCAATTATTAATCATAATAGTAGCCTACTATGGGTATCTTCTTTCATACCTTGACTTAGCTAGCCTCTAGTATGGGCCTGATAATGCATTGCTGGAAGAATTGAATTCAACCAACAAGGGACCTTCATATGAAGGTTAATGTATTTTGCCCAGAAGTACTGAAAGCCATTTTTAAAAATTACATCTTTCTATATTCAGTCTATCCTGTAGAACAAAAATTTGGAAGTCATGACTACATCCTATTAGTAATCTAGTTAAAGCCCCCAGGATAAAATAATTGTATAGCCCAGCTAGAAAATCTCAGAGATTAAAAAAAAAGTGACAGGGGTAAAAGGGCAGTTACCATATGATAAACTTTTCTTTTTATATTTTTAAACGCCATTTGATGGCCAATTCTGTAGAAAGAGAATATTAGATTTTCAATTAATTTTTCATTATAAGACTAATACATTTATGGGATTATGGGTAAATCAGTAATAATTAAATTCATAAATCATATATTTAATTACCTATAATAATTGTGTTGAATTCCACTCCTTTACACTTCAAGACAATAATACATATATGCATGTACATATATAGATATTTTGTATATATGCATATGTGTGTTTGTGAGAAGAGAGAGAAAGAGATTTCCCTGTATCAATGAAATCACAAATGTGGTCTCTATTTTATGTCTGTATGCATGTATATGAAATAAATAATATTTCTATGTGTGTATATGAGATATATGATATTCATGTTTTATATACACACAAATGTAAAGAGAGACATTTAAAATGGTCTTACTTTCATGAACTTGACCCCCAAAAAAACAAATTTCCTTAAACAAAGAGCAGAAAAAAGAGGATTTTTGTGACACTATGACTCTTTTTCATATACAACTTTTTAAAAGTAAATGTTAAATATAATATGATACTTCCAAGGAGGCCCTGTTTATCTGTGTCTCCTTCAGGAGAAAGAATTACATTTTTTCTGCTATTCTTTTTGGAAGAAATTGTAGAATGATAAGGAAGAGGGAAGTTCTTCTTCCTACCTCCTTTTTTACAATTCCTGTCATAATTATGTAATTAAAAAAATTAACTGGATAATTCTAGATTGTGGCTGTTGTTCCTGCTGCTGCTGCTCTTATTGTTGGGGACTCTCCTAGATTGAAAGTTCATGGCTTGAATCCCCCTACTGATCAACAAGGAAACTTTAATCTATTCCATTTCTGACCTAGCATACTTCATCCCTCCTCAGGCCACCTAGTTCCCCTTCACTATCAGATTCTGGAGAATCATCATTTTGATGCCAGACTTGGTCTGGGAAATCTATTTTTTTTAGCCCTCATCTTCCTCATCAGCAGAGACTACAGGCATACATTATCACACTTTACAATAATTGTAAATTGTTGATAAGTTCTGTAAAAATTTTTCCTGGTTCATTAAGTCTCTTAATGTTAATTAATGATCAGTACTTTCTTTGATGACACTAGGCTAGGTATTGCATAACTAACTGAAGGAAGGTAGTAAGGGCAATTTTTAAATTGTCAAATGGTGTTATTTGCTAAGTTTCCATATACACATGTAAACTGAAAGGAAAGATGGATAATTATTTCTATAATTTATATGAATCATTTAGATGGCAGAGGAAGTAGAGTTGCTATTGTTTTTATACTTTATTGGCCGATGGTTTTATTCTTGATGTGAATAGATATGATGAAATAAGTTTATCTTGTATAGTTTGCACACTATCCAAAGTAGGAAATAGGTAATATTGGTAAGTGATTTGGGTACTATTCAGATCAAAATCCAGCATGAGTCATATTTCAAAGCCTTCCTTTGATTAAGTCATTATTTAGATCTCAGGAAAAAACATTCTAATATGTTATGCAACTCACCCCCACACCACATGTACATGAATATCAGCACATAATAAGTTGTATTTTTCTTTTCATATGTGGGAGGACACTAATTTTATACCCTCTTGAATCTGAGAAAGCTTGGACTAGGGGGTGGGCAGAATGCCCAGTGAAAGGTATATTAGTATTCTCTTTCTGGAAAGCAAAATTGAAAGCTTTGTTTAGTAGGTTGCTGAGTGGCTAGAAAACCTACAAGATATTTTTTGTTCCAAGTAGATTTTCCATATAGGATTTTACAAGTAATGTAATAACTACTACACTTAAATATTAAAGAGAAATGCGACAAATACAAGGTAGGAGAGATGAGATGATAGTTTATGTTGAAAGGAATTGTGGTCTTCAAACTCATTGTCAACCAAGTTGTGACATGTTAGCCAAAAATACTAATGGAACAAGAGATAAATAGTGATTAATATAAAGGAGGGGATCATATTCATTAAGAATACTTCTTGAATGCCTCTTACAGACATAGCACTGCACTGTGTGCTAGGGATTCAAAGACAATAATTAAAAAAAATAAATCCTGACCTCAAGGACCATGCATTCTAGTACAAGATGCAACATGGAAATAAGTTACACATATGTACATGTGTGTATGTGTACATATATGTGCATACACATAGAAATAGGTAATAACTTTTATATATTGCTTTAGTGTATGTGTATGTTTGTATTATGAGTTGATCTGGGAGTGAAGTGAGAGAGAAAGTGTCAGACTAGTGTTTTATATGTGTGTGTGTCCCTGGCTGCCTCAGTTTCCTCATCTATAAAATGGGGGTAGTAATCTATCTGGCTGGTTGTCTAGACATATACGTGTACATATGTGTATATGTGTGCATAGTATGTATGTACATACACATATGCATATATAATTCTAATCTGGTAACTTCTCTCTCACTTTCCTTCACTCTCAACTCTTCATCTCATATGTGGGGCCCCCACATATATGTATATACATACATACACACATACACACGTTTTTCCCCTTGATCTGGGGACACAGTTTTTAGGTTCAAAAGCTTCTAGGTTCCCTGGTCACTATCTCTTCAGGAGGCTTTCCTTGCAAGTTTGACTATTTCCCACCAAATACTAGTTACACAAAAGACCATCACAAATAACGAGTAACAAGCAGATAGGACACAGAAACTGGAATTCTGTAGATTAGACGATGCCAGAAAATACATAAGAGTGAAAGCTCTTTAGGTGACGGTGAGATTGGATTTCATTAAACAAAGAGAAAGAGAGATTTCACCCAAGGAGAAATTACCTGAAGTCTGTAGGGAGATAAACTGTAAATCAGGGACATATTGAGGAGTCACTTTTTCCTATGCCTGCTTTCCAAAGACTCTCCCTTTCCACATGTATCAAATTATTTTCTAAGAGCCTGGAATCGTATATTTGCTCTCTCAAAGAATAAAGAATGCCTCTCCTTTCCAAAGCTCTGGAACAAAGTTCATCCCACTCACTATTATGTTGGTTCATGCTAGCATTTTAACCACCAGCCTGGAATCAGCTGTCAACATGAAGAACAGGGCTGTTCCTCCTTTACCGACCTTAGGTGGGAGTAGGGGTACATAAAATTTTATACATCCTTCAATGTCAACTACAATTTTACCTATTCTACAAAGTCATCCATAACCAAGTTAAGATAAAGTTCTCTGTCTTCTAAATATTTATATTAATTGTTTAAGCCAATACATGTGCATTTTATATTTACTTTCACATTTAGTAATTTTTCAGTTGTGACCCAATTTGGAGCTTTCTTGGCATAGATACTGGAGTGGTTTGCCATTTCTTTCTCTGGCTCTTTTTCCAGATAAGGAAATGAGGCAAACAGGGTTAAATGGCTTTCCCAGGATCACCTAGCTAGTAAGTGTCCCAGGCCAGATTTGAACTCAGGAAGTTGAATCTTCCTTATTCCAAGCCTGGCATTCTATTCACTGTGCCACCCAGATGCCCTCTGTCACATTAGTCAATAAATATTTGTTGACTGATCATTATGCAGAGATAACTCCACTTTTTCTTCCCACTGTGCAGACAGTCTCCTTTTCGAATCTAAAAGGCTTGTCTTGTCCCACAGCTAAGCATAGCCATCTCAGTGTGTATAGGCAAGCCTCCCCTATTGAGAGGCAAGCGAGAGAGACTCATTTCTTCCACAAGAGTGATCATCCCTTGCAATGACACTTTATTTCAAGTGGTAGGCTGGTATGGATCCTTTTTACAGCAAGAATACATCTCAGAAAATGAAAAGAAACATCACCAGCAGGATAGATTGCTGTTTCTTTTACTGAACTCTGACAGTAATGAGGGAAGCAGGGTAAATTAGAAGCCATGTGCACAGCAAGGACATGGAGCTTCCTGGTTTGGCAACATAACCCTTCAAACCACATTGAGCTTTGTGTGTTCATCAACACTTCCATTTAATTTCTAGTGACAGGCATCATTAGCCCTTCTGTGGAAAAAAAATCGTTTAATGAAACGTATTTATGTTCATTTGTTGCATCATCCTAAAATTTCAGCATTCATCTTCGGAGTTATTTTTATAAACTTTTAGGGTTGTTTCATATTCATAGACCCCTTGCCCTCCTGATTTAGTTATAGATCTAATGAAGTATAGATAGTAAGAGGTATAGATGAAAGCAAAGCACAATTTCTGTGGAAATTGCAGCTGTGACAGCTTTGCAAACCCTCTATTTAACTGCTTAATCCAAATGTCCTTCCACAAGTGATTTTTTTAAGATGGATACCAAACTCCTGTCCATTGAGAAATCCTAATGTCTCTGTAAGATTTCATTTTCAGACACATTGAACCAGTCAGAGGAGTTTGCAAAATGGTATTTATCAGCACAGTATTTTTTTCCTCTCAGATATTTCTAAGGCATTGTTAGGGAAAAGGGTCCGGTGAGAGTATGAGTTCTAGTTATTGGGTTTTTGGAACCCCAAAGAGGTCTGCAGATAGACTTCACAGGATAGGGAAATGACTTATTTATTTTCCCTAAACTAAAATTATTTGAGATTTAGCATTCCTTTTAATTATTTTAAAAAACATGGTTATAAAAAGGACTGCCAAATGGGTCCGTGATACTGTATGATTTATGTATATGTATATGTATATGTATGTCTACTTGTATGTGTATATGTGTGTATATACACAATCATACATACATATATGTATATAATTTGTGTATAATATATGTATATGTTTACACACACACATATATATATATATAAAAGTTAAAAGAAATATTTTTTTAAGAATGGCTTTGAGTGAATGTCATTTTGACTATTATAAATAACTAAATTAATTATAAAGGACATATGAAGAAAGATGCTATCTGCATCCAGAGAAAGAAGTGATAAATAGAAATATTATAGAATAATTTTACACATATGTATATATGCATGTATCTATACACACACTTATTTTTGTCTAATGGTAGCCATCTCTAGGGTAAGGCAGGAAGAGGGGGTGAAGAAAAAAAGGAAAAAAATATCATTTTATTAACTTTAAATTTAGAGGGAATGACAAATTTACACAATAGATTTGCAGTTTCATGTGCAATCATCTTTTTTACTATGATATGGGAAGAGAGCAAAAACCTTAACAGATAGATTGGTATAGTAGTATGAAGATTGGACAGAATCAAGATAACCAAGTCCTGAACCTCAGCTTTGTCCCTTGGTTATGTGACTACACACTTAGGCAACTCCCCTGACTTCTTGGGTCTCAGTCTGACTTTGGGGGGGGCTTGTAAAATGAGGGGAGCTGTACTTGATGATTGCTAAAGTTATTTCCCACAGCATAATCCTGTGATTTACTATGTCTCATCTCTTTCAATTAGAATGTTAGTTCCTTTTCCATGGGTATTCTTACCTCCTTGATATTAGTTTACCTTGTGCCTAGCACAACATACAACCCATAGTATGTATTATACAAATGTTTGTTGATTGACTGAACACAGGGAGAAATCTTTTTACAATCTAATTAATGTTATTCACTTGAAGAATACAGATAACCCATCCATCCATATTTATCCTATTCAACTTTTATCAGGGACTACCTATAAATCTACCACAGGGCTTATCCCAGGCTGCAGTTACCTTCCTCTTGAAATTTAGATATTGTGTGGATTACAGTGGATCAAGGCCTGTCTCTAACCTTTACTTTTGCTAACGGGTCTACACACTTGTTTTCCGTTCATATATTCTCTGTTGCCATTCTTGTGGGTACTTCTCAACAATGACTAATTTGAAAGGTGTTATAACCTGCTTACGCCCACAATGGACCTTTCCATAGACCTTTGAACGATCACAACCTTCACTTTTTCTGAGACTACTGTATCTCATAACTCACAGTCGTATAACATCACATTACTAGAAAAGTATCGGCGTAAAAAAGGTGCATCTTTAGTATAAGGAGAAGGCTGAATAAAAAGAACTTTGTGATTTTTAGCCACTCTCCTCAGCCCATTCAGTTCTATATCTAGCTTATTGTCCATTTACAGGATATCTCTAAGATATTTGAACCCAAAATGACCATTTTAATTTAAATTTTTGACTGATCCTAGCTTCAGAGCTAGAAGGGACCTAAATATCCCATTAGTTCAAACCCCTAATTTTACAAATAATGAATTAATGCCCAAAGAGATAAAAATAATTTATCCAAGTTCATAGAGTTTCTAAGTGGAAGAGCTGAAACTCGAAACCTGGGTCTTTTGGTTTCAAATCTAGCAATTTCTCTACTGCAATCCAATTAAGAGTATTGAAAATATTCAGAACTTTATTTGCATTTAAATTACAATATGTTGAAATAATAGCTGTATACCTAATTATGAAGATTAAATTAAACAGACTCACTAATACAATAATAAAAATATTAGTATAAAAATAAGTTATTATGATCCCATTGCTGGGTCACTGGAACTTCTTTAGCCCAGCTGTCTAAGGGAATACTTTGATATTTTTTTATTGCCAGGAAATTCTGAAATTAGGGAAGATGAGACCCAAGACATTTAGCATATGAGAAATTTAAAACAGATATTCAAAGCTGTTACTAATCTGTCTTTTCCTCATAGGGAAAGGGGGAGGTCGCAGGTGCAAGATGAAAACCTAATCTTTTTTCTTAAGGCATCTGGGCAAAAATAATTGAACACATTTTATTGTGGGGAAATAGAAACTAATTGTGTGGAAACAAATATCAAAACAATTCAATAGACAAAAATAGAAAAATCAGCATGGACAACAGTCAGGAAAGGAATGGGTACTTTTGCATAAATGATTGAAAACTTCAACCCAGTGCACAGCATTAGGGAAAGAGACAAATTATTTAACTATATGCATAGAAAGGTCTAAATAGAGGAGCACATGTGGATTATGGTTGAATATTAGATGCAAGGAATTTTTGTCAATTATTTAAAATTAACTGAGTTTGAGGAAAAAATAAAAATATTTTATAGTACCCGGTTTTTATTTGATTCAGCAATCTTTAATTGAGTTCCTTTTTCTCTATACTTTGATTGATTTGTTAACATTCATAATTCTTTTTTATAGCTATCATTAATTCCTCCCTCTTCCTGTTAAAAAAATAGAAGAATAAAAAAGGAAAGAAAGCTCCCTTCTAACCAATTTTATCCAAGCAAAACAAATACACACATTATTTCTAAAAATATGTCTTTTTCTTCAACAATTTCTTATCACCTCTCTGTGATGATGGAAGCATGTTTCATTATTGGTCCTCTGGAATCCTGGCTAGTCACTGCATGGCTCAGAGTTCTTAAATCTTTCAAAGAATAAATATTTATTAATTACTCAGCATATGAGGCACTGTGGATAGAAAGATAAGAAAGAAAAGACAGAAATGAAATAATCCTTTCCCCCGAACAGGCAATTACCTTGGGAATATATTTCTATTCTAAATAGTAGCAGGTGGTGTGTGTGGTGGGGGGTGTAGCCAGTTACTTGGATTTTCCAGGCTCCTCATTTCTTCTTCTTTACCTATTTCCCAACAAGACAAGAAGGAATTCAAACTACTTAAACCTTTTCTTTATGGAAATTCTGATAGTAACTGAAAGAAATTATATATATTGGCTAAAACAAAATTCAATGATAATTTATAGATTTTATTTCTTCATAGCTCTACCTTAACTGACAAAAATGACCCAGATTTTTCATTCACTTCTTCATTCCCATTGCGGTCACTTAGTTTTGTGGTTTCAACTCTTCTTGCCTACTGCCTAACTGTTCCAATAGTCAAGACTATTTATTGGTCTCCAGGATTCTCTAGTCTGACCCTTATCCAATCCTTTCTTTATGCTGTTATCTCATGAATCATGCTAATGAACAGATCTGATTTTTGTCAAACCTGTATGCAAAAACTTTCAGTGGCAGGCAGCTAGGTAGTGCAGTGAATAGAGCCCCGGCCCTGGAATCAGGAGGACCTGAGTTCAAATTCAGCCTCAGACACAACACAAAAACTAGCCATGTGACCTTGTCCAAGTCACTTAACCCCTATTGCCCTGACCCCCCCAAAAAAAAAAACTTTCAGCAGTCCTCCATTTTCTATTAGGTATAATCTTCTGATAGTTGCATTCAAGGCCCCCTATAATTTGGTTCTAACTTAACACTGATCTCTTAGTGCTTTCCTTTATATATCCTATGGTCTAGCCATTGGACCATTCTCCATCCATCTTTTCATTCTTTCAAACAATTGTGACTTTTTTTCTGTCTTCCATGCTTTGAACTAAGAATTCCTCCACACTATTTCCACCTTTTGAAGTTCTTCCTGGACCAAATCAAGTCAGGTATAGAATTTGTGGAATCTTTGGTGACCAAAGTTCTGGCCACTTTACATGCCCTAGAATAATCCCTCCCTTTTCAGCTTTCTCCAAGCACTCTTCCTGGAGCTCTCCTTTATATTTTTTTTCACTCTTGTGTCCTTTGTGTCTTTTCATTCTTGTATCCTAATTACTTGTAAACATTCCTTTCCTTTTAATGGATTTTAAACTTCTTGAGAATACGGTTTCTTATATCTATCTTCTTAACTCCAGCACCATCAGAATGCCAATTGCTCTGGTCTGGATCTGCCTCAGGACAGTCCTCTGGTAGTTTAGGTCCAGTAGAAGAATAAAATGAAACATTGGCAGTTCACTTAGTTATCAAAAGGAGAGAGGCCACAGAAGGAGAAGATATTCTGCAAGGAACAGCATTGAGAACAACTTGAGTTGGTTTAACTGAGCGAAACTTCCTTGCCTGAGTTGTCCATCTTGGTAGGCAAAAGATAGAGACAGGCTGTTTTATGCTCAAGCAACCAAAAAGTTGTCTCAGCAGTAGGAGCTGTCCCCTGAGACAAGCATGTCTTCAGGATAGGTTCAATAACTTTTAAGGAAAGACTCACCTAAGTTGCTCAGGGGGAGGAACTAGAATATTGCTTCTACCACACCATACATGTAGTAGGCATTTAATGGTTGATGAATGGATGTGCTTATCCCCCAAACACTCACAAGTCAGAACACTGAACCAAAACAAAAAGTGAATGATGCCTTTTCCCTCTTAACTTAAATAGATATATCACCATCCATTAGGCCTATAAAAATAGGAAATCCCTAGATATGAAGGCAGAAATGAATGTTATCTTTCAATGGAAATAAATCTATCAACTGAAAAGTAGAAATATTTAACCAGCTTCCCAATGAGTGAATTTTTTTTAAACCAACTACCCTCCCCCCATCACATTTTCATTTTTAGTAAAGTATATTGCCTTTAGAAATCCACCATGCCTTTTCTTTTTCTTAGACCCTATCTATTAATATTTTGCCATTAACTATCCATCACAATTGTAATATGGATGTGTGATACGTTCCTAAAGGATAGTTCTGGCCACATTTGCAATTATCTTACAATTTTTAAAAATGTAAACTCCCTGAAGGCAGGAACTATTTCAATTTTTTTTCTTGGTATATCATTCCCAGAACCTAGCCCAATACCTGGAACATAGTAGGTAGTTAATAAATTTTTATTGACTGACTTGTTGATAAATTATGGGATCCTCTAAGTGTCTCAGGAAATTCTCTGAGACTATAAATAGTAGAAAACTTGTTATCTGTATTAGGGGAGGGAGTTCCGCACCTACTACATGCAGTTACAGGTCTGGTCAAAAAATATGTAACTCGTGAGCACTGACTTCCCAGAGAGTTAAAGCTAGGTCTCAGATAACAAAATGCTTTGGAACATTATGATCTAAAGAGAAATATATCAAAGGCTTAAGGAATTTCTGCCCCATCCCTAAAGAACCTAAGCCAGGAAAGAAAACCAAAATTCCTTGGGGCAGCTCAGACAAGAGAATTTATTCTGTTGGTGTGGAGGTGGGTGGATCTGTGCTTTCTCTTCTTCCAAGGAATTATGGGAAGAATAAGTAGGGCTTCAGTTACTGCTCCTCAAAAGAGCAATTCACTTGCTAGGTCAAGGGACCAAGACTGCAAACATCATTACTAATTATAATCCCTTACATCTGTTTGGGTTTTATAGCTTGCAAATTAAAGATGTTGTCCCATTTGACCTTTGGAATTAGTGCTGTTTCTCTAGGAATGTAGAAATTTTCTTTAAAAGAAAAGTCCTCTTGCCCACTTCTGGCCAGCAAATGTTACTCTAAATGAGTGATTTTGTGGTAAATCAGCATCCAGAATATGAGGAAGAAAAAAGAGAGGGTATACCCCAAATTCACAGCTTAAAGAAAGTGGGAGATGAGAGAATAAATCAAAATGTATTATTTACACTGCTGTCATCTTCTTGAGACTGAGGATACAAATATAGAGTGCGAACTAACCCCTGCTTGCAAGAAACTTACATTCTATTGGGGGATGCCAAGTTCATTGATACAGATATTTACATACTTGTACATAAATAACAGAAGTACACATATATTATGCATATGTATGTGTGTGTGCATACACACAAGATACTTTGGGAGACAGGGCACTAGTGGTTGGAAGAATCGTGAATGGTTTCACGTAGAAGATGGTACCTGAACTGCATCTTGAAGGAAAAGAGAAATGCTGTGCAGAAGAGGTGAGTTGAAGGGGTGCCTCATTTTTTTTCTGTTTCCCAAGATAGAACTCTACTTGCTAGATGCTGGATGACTTGGGTATCAGACCATTATTATCTGATTAGGCTACCTAGCTTTCCTTTTGCACATAGGAAAGATCCTGTCTCCAACGAGTGTGCTTCCTCATAGATTACTAGGGGAACAGGGCATTATCTGTTATTTCTGCTCCCTGGTTTATATTTTGTGATCTTTGAGTTTTAGGAATGATTGAGGGAATGAAGGTGGGTAAAAATAAAGGTGTGAAAAGATGGAGGAGAAAAATCTAACTCATTTTGTGACTGAATTTGAGTCTGTTTTGTTAGAGATAGAAGTTTGCTCTTGTGGCATTGGCTACATTTGCAGAAGTTTCAGAAGTTCATTCCCCACACAAGTGGCCATGAATTCATAAGGGACTGCTTGGAAACCAAAACAAAACAAAAGCACCAAGTTTTTTTTGGGTCCAAATTTCAATTTAACTATTAATTCCCCTGAGTCCGTCTGTGTACATGGAAGGAGTTACCTATATTCTTTTTTTAAATTTTGTACCCCTATACATATTTTTCCCTACTAGTCTACATACAGAAATGGTAGAGATAAATTCTCAAGGCCCCTGATATAGCTATTATGGTATATTCCTAGTTTAGGGTCAAGTTATAACTGTTAAGTAGGGCAAAAACTAGACTCAGAAAGAAGGAAGTTGGAAGTTCGGGCTTCTTTGGGAAGGAGAGTTGTGGGTTCTACCTGTACGTATGATTCTTTCAGAGATAAGCCTTATGATTGATTATTTCAGGGAAAAGTGTGAACTTTTATACCCACCTTCCTACCCACTGCTTAGTTCCCAAGCCTTAGGATCACACCAGAGCCTTTCATGGGGCTGGCCCTCATTTTGGGGATCACTATTCTAAAGTACATATTAGATGCAATAATAGATTAACCTTTACTCAGGACCTTTTGATCTATACTTTATCTGTTAGAGAATTTTATGAATGTGAGATGAGACAGCAGTTACTAGGGGACTATAAGAGACTTGAAACATGCCTTCATATCAGCCCATTTTCTGATTTTTCAGAGGAAAGCTTGTGGACTATATATAGAAACAGTTTCATATATGCTATTGATACCAGCTACAGTGGATAGAATGTTGGACTTGTGCTTAGCAAGACCTGTATTAAAATCCTACTGTAGATAATACTTAACTATGTGAGTCTGAGCAAGTCATTTAATCTGCCAGTCTTAGTTTCCACATCTGTAAAATGGGATGATAATAGTACTTATCTCACAGGGCTATTGTGAGGATCAAATGAGATAACTCATGTAAAGCATTTTATATACTTTAAAAAGCTATATACCTTCTAGCTGTTATTACACAGAAAATATTTTGAGTTTTCTTTGCTGTCAGTTCTACATCTTTAAGAGAGAAAGGAATAAGCATTTATGTAGCACCTACTATGTGTCAGGCACTGTCCATATATCATTTTTTTTCCCTATGACCTATATATAAGGGATATGAAGCAATACAGACCACACATTATTTGCCAGCATTTCTCACTAAAACAGCAGTTGATATTGGGTGGGAATAGTGAAGTTGGTTTGTTTATGCTTTTCAGGAAAACTTTTCCAAGGTTGGTTGTCCAAAACAGAGAAATAATTTTTGGAAGAGCTGGATTTAAGAAACATTAGAGACATGCAAACATTATAAACATAGCAATATAACTACTGAATACAATATTTCTGTTGAATATTGGAAGCTAAATATGTTAGGTAAACACACACTCAAATAAAAAAAAAGTTCTCACTTGTAATCCTTAAAGAGGATCAGCAAGTGAATAGAGCACTGGCCCTGGAGTCAGGAGGACCCCTGAGTTCAAATCCAGCCTCAGACACTTAACATAAAAACTATCCGTGTGACCTTGGGCAAGTCACTTAACCCCAATTTCCCTACCTTACCTCTCTAAAAAAATTAAAATAACAAGAGGATCAGCAATTTTGACTTGCCCATGATCACATGACCCATAAATGTCTAATGTAGAATCTTTCCCTCAGTTCTTGATTCCAAGCCCCATGCTATATCCATTGTGCTTCCTAGATGCCTTAAAAAAATAGAAACAATTCTACCCCCCCAAAAGTGAACAAGAAATGATTAAAATATGTCAAGGTAATGATATTAGAGGTATTATCAGAGTCTCATTGATTTCTTAAGCACTTCTATTCTCCTGTCCTAATTCCATACTTTGGTTCATTCTTACATACATTCTTACAAATACGCACATGGTTGCCTGAGTATGGAGTTGAAGGTTCATTACATGTTTTGTTGAGAAAGGGGGAGCAATGATGAATTAATTTTCTACATATTTAAAAATTCTCAGCCTCCTAAATTATTTACTAAATTTAGGACTCCAAATAAGGCAGAAAGTAGAAGACTAAAACAGGGAGAGATATAAGAATAGAAAATAACATGCAACTTGAATCCTAGACACAGATTCAAATTTTGGCTGATTATTACCATTTATAGACCATGTGATTACATAGCTTATTCTCTTCATTTATAAAATTGGAATAATAATTCTTGCACCTCACAAAATTATTAGACAACTTGCTTATAAATTTAAAATACCAATGTATGTATATATGCACATTAAAATATATATATAAAGAGAACTTAACATTA
This sequence comes from Petaurus breviceps papuanus, assembly GCF_028583685.1. Classification (NCBI taxonomy): domain Eukaryota; kingdom Metazoa; phylum Chordata; class Mammalia; order Diprotodontia; family Petauridae; genus Petaurus; species Petaurus breviceps. The sequence continues at coordinate 58,920,276 of NW_027185655.1, read as the reverse complement.
ATTTTATTTTCAAAGTGATTACTATTAATCATAAAGTGTATAACATAAAGTGTATGTTATGGCAAAAAGGCAGGAGAAAGAGAGAAAAAGCAATATTTATATTGTTGACACAGTTTCAGGAAACCCTGACAAACAGTCTATCCCATTTCTATAAACAGTTTGTGACAGCTGACACTGAACCTCTTCCTCTGCTCCCTGATCCAGTGAAATTCCCTGGTGACCCCTGGAAGCTCCTTTCACCCCATTTGTAACATACTGGGAGTAAACATAAATAAGCTAACTAATGCAGACAGGTCATATTTCTTCTTCAATTATGATCCAATGTTCTAATCAGTATAGGCACTTAATTGGTCACGCACTGAGCAGTTCTTGCAAGATGATCTACACTGAAACATATGATTAGCAATCCTCAATGACCAAGACATATGTTATGGAGCTATAACCCACTCTGGCATTGGAGAATTTTATCTGCTTGACTGTCCACTAGAATAAGAAATAAATAAAAAGGCATTTTCTGTATAGAACAGCTCTTTATATTGCTAAAAGTGTTAAATATATTTCAGTAGAAAGTCTGTTGGTGGTTTAGATTTTCTTTGCAGTTGGTCTTTAGTGCTTCCATGTTAAATAGTGTTAAATAGGTGTTAAATAGATGGGTACAGCAATGAGTCACAAGGTTCACATGTGGTTCTTGGGAATGTAGGTCATCTCTCAGTATCAAGATGCTAAATTGTATATGAAGCGGGTCAACTTGACTGTACTGCTGAATTTGCAGCATGCAGCATGACAGCCAGCTGCTTGCCCTTTTAAGAGTTAAATTGTGTCTGTTAATCCAAGCTTCGGAGCGGCTAGAACTGACACTGTTTAATTGACTGGTAACCCTTATAACAGACTTTGTAGCAGAGGGTATTGGTCTTTGTACTGGATTGAAAACTGGAAGTCCCAGAAGAAATTGGAGGGGGGAGGAACCATTATCATAGTTAAGGTTGCCTATCATTCTAATTATAATTCACATCCAATAATGAACACCTTGTTCAATAATATTTAATTCAAATCATGATGCTGAGTATAAAATTACATATCGAGAGAATTCATTAGAAGTTTCAAAAGTAAGCTGAGTAAATGTGCCTGGGAGAATGTATTTGATGAATTTGTAAAAGTATTTAAATTAGATCTGTAAAGTATTATGAAAAATACACAAGGGATGCACAATTAGGCGAATAAGCTGTTCAAGGCCAGGAGCTGTTGGGCATTCATTGTAGAGTGCTTTCTGATATATTGTTTATGCAAAACAGGGCAACTGGGGGAAAGGCAATGGTACACAAAGTCAGAGAGATGAGGGGGTGACGCCATCTGTAATTGAATAAAAAGTAAGTAATTCCCTCATAATGAGTTCTCTAGCCTTTGCCTACATATTATTCCATATTTTAATATGGGACAAATGGTTATTTAATTTAGGCATGTTTTATAAAGTGTATAATTTATGAGCCTTGTGAGTTAGCTCATCCATAATCAGGTCTTCCTTCAAATTGGGTCTATAGGTTAGACAATGCCAAATAGACAAAGATGTAATTTAAAACATTTTAAATAGTGATATCTGCTGTATTTATACCTGTACATTTGGATTAGCTTTTGTAAAGATTTACTTCCTCTGTTCACTGTAGTAATGTTTAATGATAAAACAAGTTAGTGTGTCCATCCATTGACAGTTGTGTTCACTAATTAATATTTTGAGCTTTATGGGAGAAGTTACAACCTATATTGGTAGAGGGTGTTTCTTCATCCTGAAGTTCCTTATAAATTTAAATCAAGTATCCAATCTCTATTCCTTTGAGCAATTTAATCTAATATTCTACCATCAGAGAAATAATTTTGTATGTCTCTTTTGTTGTAATAATAAGGGAAACAAATCATAACTTTTCTTGAAACAAATATCATAAGATTACTTGGGTACATTGTAGAAGAGATTCTTGTTCAAGTACAAATTGGATCATTTGACTGCAGTAGTCTTTTCCAGCTCAAGTTGAGTTTCTGAGATTTGATGAAACAGTCTACATTCAAACTGATTCTCTTTGGATAATCTCTTCTAATTTAGAAATTCATCTACCAGAATTCCCCTAGCTACAAATATACCAAACTGTATCATTTTCATAGATTTTAAAAACTGATTTGATAATATAATAGAAAAAAGTAGCCTGGGATAAAAATGCCCAATACTCTCACAGTTGTAGTCTTTTATGAATCTATAGGTTATAAGCAAGGAGATACTTTCTTTTGGACCAAAGAGAGTAGGCCCCTTTTATTTTTATCTATTGATTAAAACAAATTTTGTTGATGACTTTTTAACATCTCTAATTCTAAATCCACTCCTTTTTTCCCCTCACCTTTATCCCCTCACCTCAATCTTCCCTTATAATTAATAAAAATAGTAAAGTGAAATTGACATCAGATGAGAGAAGTATATTTTATTATTTGCTCTCCAAGATTCAGTTTCATTTCACAAACATTTTTTCTGTTTCTGCTTATTTAATTCTGCATCAGTTCATAAAATTCTCCCTGTATCTCAGTCTCTAGTTCTCAACATTTCTTACTATGCTTTAGTATTATCTTACATCCATAGATAATAATTAGTTTAGCCATTCCCCAATCACTCATTTTGTTTCTAAATCTTTAGTACTAGAAAAAAATGCTTCTATGAACATTTTGATGTTTGAAACTTTGCTTTTGTCCTTGTCCTCCTTTGGGTATATAACCAGCTGTGGAATTGCTGAGCCAAAGGATAGAAACAGTTTAGTCCTTTTTTCCCCCATGACTCCAAATCATTATCCAGAATGGTTGGCCCCATTCTCAGCTCAACCAACAGCACATTACTCTTGCCATTGGTGGGGGGTGTCATCCTTGCTAATTTTCAGGGTGTTAGGTCAAATCTCAGCGTTTTTTTAATTTAGAAAAATTGATCCAAGGATTCATTTCAACTCTAAGTTTTCATGTGTTAAAAACAATACTTGGACCTATATTTCTTTAACTGTATCTTGGAACTATATTTCTTTAACTATTAGTGATTTAGAATATGTTTTCATATAGTCATTGAATTGCCCTTTTTTAACTATTTATATCCTTTAGCCTCTTTACTTCTTACTGGTAGATTTAAATACAGAGACAGTCTGATTAGTAACAGCAAACAGAGCACAAAACAGAATGTATGTGTTCACCAAAGGTACTGCTAATATCATGTGCAAAGTCCAAATGGACAGTGCCCTGGGCACAGAATGAACTAAGGGGGAGGGCAGGGCTTAATTGCATTTGGAAAGTTGCACAGTATTCTCAGTGATGACAAGAAAGCTCCCCTTTTTAATCTCAATATTTTACCAATGATGTCTCATATCTATGAATCACCAAAACACTACAATCTTAGAAAAATAAAAATTGCAGGTGAACCAAATGCGAATGGGTGGAATCATTGTGGCTGTAATCAGAATGCAGCATTTTACTGAAGGTGAATTGAATATGAGAAGTAGCATTTCAGACATCGTCAAGGACATTTAGAGCTAGAAAAGGAGGAGAGAATATCCTCTACAGGGTGATAGATAGCATTGGGAGAGGTAAAGAATTACACTTGTATCCACAAAATATTAAAAAAAAAAAAACCCTAGCTGAAGGGGTCCAATGTGCGAGATAGATGCTCTATGAATGATTTATTGAGAAACACAGTCAAAAATCTTTCAACATAAAAATGCTTGAAAGGCTTACAATGTATGCCAGAAGAGAGAATAACCACATTGAATGGACCCCCCACACATGCACAAACACTCAGAAACTATTATTTACATTCATATCCTTATAACTTCTTGCCTCAGTTTCTTCAACGGTGAGATGTAACTATTAATAGTACCTACCTTGCATGGTTGTTTTAAGGCTCAAAGGATATATTATAAATGACTTAGCACAGTGCCTGATACATAGTTGGTACTATGTAAACTTTATTCCCTTCACTTTTTCCTTCCTTCTCCCTTTGCTTCATGCGCTCCAAGGTGGGGAAACATTACCTTCTAACACACCTCATTCCACTTTAGAATAGATTAATTTTCATGTTTTTTTTACAAAAAGGCTAACTTTTCCTCTTAAGTTTCTATTCATTGTTCTTTGTTCTACCTTCTTGGGACAAACATAACAAATGAAATAAAAACTTTCCCAAACGATGCCTTTAAATACTTGGAGATAGCAATCGTATTCTCCCTGAGTCTTCTCTTCTAAAAGCTAAAACATCCTGAATTCTTTTGATTGGGAGAGGTAAAGAATTACACAATATATCCACAATATATAATATATATATATATGTATATATATATATATATATATATATAACACAATATATAACATATGACACAATCTTGAGTACTTTGACCATTCTAGTTACTTTTTCTTGGACATTACAATTTTATCGGTGTTTTTCTTAAAATATGATATTAAAGAACTAAATGCAATACTGCAGATGTGGTCTGATGAGGGTAAATCATCAGCTTCTAGTTCTTAGAAACTACACTTTAAAATGGATTTTTACATTTAAAAAAACGTTTTATGTTACATTTTACATCGTCATTATTTCACAATATACTACTCTCCCAGAAAACCATTCCTTATAAAAAAAAATTAAGGTGAGAGGGACAATAAGAGGGAAGAAAAGGAGAGAGAGGAAGGGAGAGAGAGAGGGAGGGAGGATGGGAGGGAGGGAGGGACACAGAGAGAGAGACAGAGAGAGACAGAGAGACAGAGAGAGAGGGAGAGAGAGAGAGAGAGAGAGAGAGAGAGAGAGAGAGAGAGAGAGAGAGAGAGAGAGAGAGAGAGAGAGAGAGAGAGAGAGTAAAATATAAAAGGGAGAGGGAGAAGGGGAAGATGAGAGGAGGAGAGACAGAGACGTAGAGAGGTAGAGACAAAGACAGAGACAGAGAGTTCATCAAATATAACCAATACACAAACCAAATGTAATCATATGCTATTTTTTACACCTGTAACTGCCCACCTCTTCAAAGAAGAAAGGAAAGTACGTTTTCATATCATTCTTTTCGGATTAAGTTTGGTCACTGTCATTTCAGAGCATTCTGGTTTGAATTATTTTGTTATCATTCTTTTTCTATTTACATTGGAGTCATTGTGTTTAATTATTTCCTGGCTCTATTTCCTACATTTTGTATCATCTCATAACATTTTTCCCATGTTGTTCTGTATTCTTCATGGTTATCATTTGTTACAGTGTTATAATAGAAACTTTGTCTTTCTTAATGCAGCCCACAATTACATTTGCCTTTTTGGAACTGCCAGATTCAACTACTAATTATCGAAATTTGATTCTACTAAAACTCAGATCTTTTTTTTTTTTCCAATCCGACTGTGTCCTTACCTATCCCATCTTCCCTATATTGTGTTTGTGAAGTCATGCTTTGTTTCTGTTTTGTATCTCAACTTCTGTCTGTCTATTTCCCAAATTTTTTTTTCTACATTCCTTTTTACTACTTCATCAATCCCTCTCTGCTTCGTCACAAGTACTTTGGGACTGGGTCTCAACACTATGCCAAACTACACTAAATTGTCAGGCTTAGAAGAAGATATTGACATTAATTAAGTAACTAATGGGATAACTAAGAATTTGGATAGTTGTGTGCGTATTGTAACTTTACCATAAAACTCTGTCTCCCTTTGAGATATTCAATCTTTATACTGAGCTTATGTTGAAGAAAGTGTTTATAATTTAACATGTTAAAAAACGAGCTATTGTTATTAAATACATGAGGACTTTTGTTGAAACTAACTACATAAATTATGTCAAATTACTTAGAAAATCATACAAAATATAAATGGTATTATTACTCTATTCTTGTATGTACTATATTATTATTACCAATATTATTAATATCATTACTATTAGTAACATTATTATGTGGCTGCTAGCAGTACAGGTTCTTGGATCTGCTTTGATAAAGGAAAGCAACTCAAAATGGGTTAACAAGCTTACTTTAATCAGTCAGATCATATATCGTTTACCTTGTTCAGGGGAAATAGGTCAGCACCCCGAACTTCAAAGTATACAGGCAGAATTATCAAGACAGAACCAGATCAAGTAGACAGATTTCCAAACTGTCCAACCATTACATCCATACCCAGTCAACATCTGGGTTTCCACATCTGGGTTTTTCAAAGCCGGGGGACTCTCAACAACGGCTTCCCAGAATTCAGATCAAATCACAGAACACTTCTCAAAGTGAGTCCCAAAACAAAGCTACACATCAGGGCTTATATAGCCTTCTCCTGGCTCAGAGAATGTAACAACCTTTTGGACCCACTGGCCAATCAAAAAGTATCTACTGAAAAACAAACCTCCCACCCCAGGCTTCAGGTGCACTTCAGCCCAGGGGCAGGGAAGATCTTCCAAATCTGCATTCCCATTACACAAGCCTGGTACATTGCTGACTCATGGATAAAGTTGTTAAGCATATCTGGTTGGGTGGATAGTGAGAGGGCACAGAGATGGAAGTCTTTGTAGAAAGTAATAGGGCTACATACAGTACTCTGGGTAACCCCCAAATTAAGTAATGACAGGGAATATTTGAAAGGAAGATACATTTTAAAAATTATTGTCCTATTACTTTAAAAATATCTTTCAGTCTTATGGTAGTCTATTTGTAAATTATTTAAAGTTATTTCCATAACTATACCCATCTTGGAACTTCTTTCCTTTTGTCCATCTTCTCTCTTTTTCTCCCTCTTTTTCTCTTGCCATCTCCCTCAGTATTCTGCCAGTAAACCACTTTTCTGGACAAACTAGAAGTTCATGCTGTTCTTCAATTTAGGAACCCAATCTGTGCAAAATGGAGAGGGTTACTTTGTCCTTTTAGAAACATGCCTGAAATCATATAAACACAGAGCCTTGAAGAAGTCTGGAACATGTAACATTATAGGATCACTAATCTAGACCTGGAAGAGACCTCGAAGGCCATCTAGTTCAAAACCTTGGTTTTAAAGATGAGAGGACTGAAGCAGAAACAGGTTAAGCAACAATGGTCACACAGTTAAATAAGAGTCAGAAGTGAGGTTCAAACTTGTTCCTCTGACTCTAGAACTAGCACCCCCCCCTCACTGTACTATATTGCTCCCCATCTAAGAATTTGATTCCTTCTCTTTAAGGATTTTTTGTATGCTTTATCTAATAGTTTGCAATCTATGACATGATCCCCAAAGACAATACATGGGCACATTTTATTGACACTCTAATCAGTTGTGCCATCATAGTGCACCACTTGGAAGAATGGCCATGTACTCCTAAGAACTTTTTGTGTATGCATTGTCACATCTCTTCAGGTTTTTGCTTATGAAAATTGTGAGTCAGTACTCTGTAAATTGGATCTTCGCCCTTGAAATTTTGTGTTATTTCATGTATAGCAAGAAGAGGAATTCGAAGTTCAAACCCCTTCATTTCACCAATACTAACAACTCACACATATATAGCATAAGTAGGTTCACAAAACACTTTCCTCGTGCCCTTGTGATGCAGGTGCAAAAGGTTTTATGACACACATTTTACAAATGAAGAAAGTAAAACTGATAAGGTTGAGGAAATTGAGGTTCAGGTAGGGTATGCTAACTGCTTTGTATAAGAGTTAAAATTCGAACCCCGATTTCCTAACCCCCAATCTAATTTGTCTTTTTTTCCTGCTGCCCATGCCCCGCATTTAAATAGATTAATGTATTAATGCTCCATATTTTAGAAGTATAGAACTGAGTGGTAGAGGTATAAGTTGTATTTGAGACTCAATAACTTTTAACTTTCTTTAGTCACTTTGTATTCTGATGCTTCTTTCCCACTCAGATAATACTGTGGAACTAACCATTTCTCTTTTATATTTATATTGAAGATTATTGAGTACTCTGCAGCTTCAGCCTCTGAAATAGGGTGTTGAAAGATGCTGGCAATTGCCAGGGTGGGGGGAAGAGAAACAATGAATGGAGGGAGGGGAAAGGCAAGGAAGAAGCCTGTTTTAACTTAAAGGTGTAACCCATAGCTTAGGACCCCAGGGTCAGGGCTTAGCTAGTTCAGTTCCGATCTTGGGGACTGCTACCTCCCCTCAATCACTAACAACCTCTTTGTCTCATTATGAACTCACCTGGAGTTTTGTCAGGGAAAATCCACAAATATAACTCATGCTTAAGTTTGCCAAAATGTGAGTCAAGTGATCCCCAGAACCTATATAAGCATTCAAAGTAACAATGCATACAGGACAGCCTCTATTCTACCTTAAAGAAAATTAAAAAGAATGCTAAAATATTCACAGGAACCCAAACTGGAACAATTTTACTTTCTTTCCATGGAGTCCCACTTTCAGAAGTGACTTACATTTTCCAAATTCATAGAGCCACCCTATGATTTAATTCCTCTTGGAGAGGAAATAAAGTTGGGTTATCTATAATAGGTATATCTAGTCAGTTCCTCCAACATTAATAATAATAGTATTAGTGATAATAATAGCTAGCATTTAGATCATGTTTACCATAAATCAATCACTGTGTTGGTTAGCCCCCTTTTAGCTCACAAATACAAACATGTATATAACTTTTATGATGTTGCTTTGAGAGTCCCTTGTAAAGTCCACACCTTCCTCATTGAAGATAATGTCCACATAACCTTGGCTCCCAATATTGTGGTTTTTAGTCCCTTATCAGTTTTCTACCTTGAAGACCCTCTTTTTCTTGTATTTTTATCTCAGGATTTAGCACCATAGGAGGCGCATAATAAGCGCTTAATAGATTCCTTCTCTGTGTCCCTGTCTCCTTTCTTTTTCTCTGAATAAGAGAAATAGTTTGTGGTGGTTTGGTGTGAGAGCTTTAGACTTGCAATCAAGAGTCCCATGGTTCAAATTCTAGTTCTTAAGCCTATTCCTTTTTGTGCCCAAGGGCCAATCAAATAACTTCTCAGAGCTTCTTTCCTCATCTGCAAAATGGAGACAATAATTGCTTACCTGCCTCTAGACTTGATGTGAGGGAAACCCTTTCTTTGCAAATTGTAAACTTTATTACATGGACAAGGCAGTATTCAGGAGTTCCAGTTTACATCTTGATCCACCCCATAGTTTCCTTTTGGGACCAAGACCAAATGTAGAACATTCCACAAGGATATTTCCAGGGACAATTTTTCTTATACACTGAACATTTACATACATACTCACATGCACATAGTGTCTCTACAAATATATCACAAAGGGAGCTTTCTAATGGAACAGCACATTGGGCACCTTTGCATGGACCTTGAGCCCTAATGTTTGGGGAGTGATTTATTGATTGCTGTCACACAGAGCAATGAGCGATTTACAAGCTTGAGGCAAAAAGAAAATGGTATCTGTGGGTTAGCAGGAAAGTCAACCCACTGGAAGAAAAAAATGAAGCTCTTCTTTTCATCCTCCATGAATAATTAATTAAATATGTATTATGAGCAGGGAAGTACCCAGTTATGTCTTAGCCTGATATGATTTGCTTTTGACCTTCTTGCCTTGAGAATGGCTACTATAAGTGGCATTACATATGCTTGTTGAACCATTTTCTAAAACTGCAACCCTTTCTTATCCTTGTCCAAAAAATCATATTAATTATGAAGGAGGTCTGATTTATCAGAGCAAGATGATTCTGTTTCAAATTAAAGTGAAATAAAACCAAAGCCAGTGGAGCCTTTTTTCCTCCTTGAAACGACATGCACAATCAGATGATTAGAAAAAATATATATATAAATACAACAGTGGGGATTAGAAGAATTCTTATGCAGTGAAATCCCATTATCTTTGGCTGACATATTGAAAATAAGCATATACTCTATGCCAACAGAATGCTATGTACTGAGAGAATAAAGAAACTCTCTGTTTTCATAATTAAGGTAATGGAGAAAAGGATAAGAGGAAGGAAAAGAAGAAAAATATTAGCTTAGCTGGAGAGTTAGATTGCATGAAGATATATAGATTTGAAAAAGTTGGCTTCTTTTTCCTATGTCAATTTCACATATACCTGAACTTTCTTTCTGATCTTATGGAAATAAAGTATGCATATATTTTGAGAATGGTCATTCTATAGTTAATTCTCTTTGGAAAAGGGGGAACTATCAATGTTAAGAGGAAAGGGAGGGTGCTATTAACAAGCCATTAACAAGTGGTTTCTGGACCAATTTTACAGATAATAAGTTTGATTAAAGATTATGTGCACAGATATTTAATTGCTTCCTAAACCAAAAGGCAAATCCTTAGCATCTGGATTGCTAGAAACATTTTCTTATTCTTCTTCTTTTTAAAATCCATTTTACTTTTGTTTGTCCATAATGGATTTAGTGCCACTTTTTAGATGTATGCTGCAAAATGGAAGGTGAATTGATAAAATACTTATCTACTAAAAAACAAGATGATAAAAGTCAATAAAATATAAGCCATTTCTTTTATGATGATAAGCTTTTTTTTTTACCCTCCCAGACAAGTAAATCATAATTCTCCTTAAGAAGAGTGCCTTACACAATGGAGGCACTCAATGAATGTTTTTTGAATAAATGAATGCACAAAATATGAGTATATATTGATATTTTAAATATGTTCATAGATGTAGATAATTTCTTTTTTATGTCTTTTGTAAAAGTCTGTCAGGTCACTCAGGTCACAGAGCAAAACACAGTTCTTTCTCATGCAAAGTTATTAAACATGAAGGCAGTGTTGGCTATGAGGTTTTTGGTTTTGTTTGTATGACTGTTTAGTTGGTTTATATTTTCCAATAGCAATGATGGAATACCAAACTATACCACTTGACCTAGAGCTATATCCCACTCCCTACTTAAGCTCTGAAAGAAGAGCTATTTGTCTGCTGAGGGAGAGAGGGCTAGATCACAACCCCTGTTGAGGTCCCTTCTAGTTCTACAATTCTACAGCATTTTTTGGCTTCATGGACAGAGACTAATTGATGATAAAGGAAATATGTTGTGCCTTGGGAAAGCAACAATATATTTCCCGGAGGTATATATTTCATTTCTTTTGGTCTATTTATACAAATATTAGTAGAAGTAGTTGGATATAGATAGAAAGACTGTGAGTTGAATCAGTAAATGTGGGTGATGAATTGCTAGTTCCGTAGGACAAATGCAATGGAATTGACCATCATAGTATCAGGGGAATATGTGTAAGACTACCCCTAACAAAATTACTCTATCTTCATCAAAGACAAAAACAAACAGAAGGAAGCAAGCAAAAACCCTTGAAACTGAAAACCTTGTTTCTTTCCTCTCCTTGTTTCCCCCATGTGTTTGATCTGTTAACTCTAGATTAATAAATAATAATAGCAATGGTAATCATCATATTAATAATTTGCATTAATATAGACCTATTATTTGTTGTGAGGATCAAATGAGATGTGCTTTACACACATCTCATTTGATCCTCACAACAAACCTGGAAGCTAAGTGCTATTATTATCACCATTTTATAGTAGTGGAAACTGAGGCAAACAGGGCTGAAATGATTAACCAGAGATAACACAGCTAGTTAGTGCCTGAGTGGGGCCAGATTTGAACTCAGATTTTTTCTGATTCCAGGCCTGGCACACTATCCACTGCTCTTCCAGTAGCCTCTGACCTCATGATTCTATGACCTTTTCCCCGCACCTGCAATAGCCCTCTCTTCTCTAGGATTTTCTCTGTACCAGATCCTGCCCATTCCTAAAATTAAAAGACAATGAAATGCCAAGCTCTTGGGTTTAAATCCTCTAACTTCTTCAAGATAATAAGCACTATAACACTTTAAAGTGGGAAGAGGACTTTACATACTTTCTCTCATTTGATTCTCATAACACACCTATTAGGATGATGCTATTATTGCACCCCTTGTACAGAAGAGGATTTCAGTATCTTCAAATGAGGATATTGAAGATTAAAGAAGTCAAATGACTTGCACATGAGCTTTCAGCTAGTTACTACCTGAGGTAGGGTTTGCACTCTTGTCTTTAATTCATAAATTCAGTATTTTATACACTCTTTGAACCACCGCCTATGATTCTGCCACTTAGTATGACTGAAAATTAGGCAGAAAAGTTGTATAAATTGTTTTCCTATAGTGTATGTAGACATGGTTTGACAAAATAAGGTTTTTTTGGTTGAGGGAATTTGAATTTAATTATATAACCCATCTGTGCATTATCCATGGTTTCTGAGGAAACTCTTGGCATTCTAATTCTCTCACCCATCATTGACTTACTTAGTAGATGTTTCATAGACTTATGTACTTAGTAGATAAATCTCATGGTCTGGTTAAATGATTTGCCCAGGTTACACACAATGTGAAAAGCAATATATTAACCAAGGTTAACCTGGCTACAGATCTACCACTCTATCATTATGCCATGCTTACCCACACATAGCTCATGGAGCCAGTTCAGACAGGCACATTCTTAAGTTTTCAGTGTAAGCATTTATACCTCAGAAATTGGCAGATACATCAAAATTGTTTTATTTATTTGGTGATTGTCTAGACCCAACAAAGTGATGGAGAAAATATTGACACTATAGATTCAACTTAAAAGTGTGTCCTGCATACTTACTCCACCCCAAATCCAATTGTTAAAGATTTGCTGGCCGTCTGTCTATTCCTATTGCTGAAATTCAACCATTTCCAGAAGATGAGTGATTTTCAATGTGTCCATATCTTTGTATATTCACCCAAAGGATTCTCACCCTGTTTTAACCCATTTAAATAATTTGTGAACAAACTAGTCTGCACAACAAATATACCTATGGGTATGCTCTAAAGCAATCCATTTTCTTTGTACAACTGAGTAGATTAACTACTCCAGAAACACATTCCCAATAATGTAACTGATTTTTTCTAATCTCAATTTACCCTACTCAGCCAGGCATGTATTTCCCCACCCCTATGTTTAGAGTGGCTTCATGACCTCAGAATCCAGGAAAGTAGGCTGATGGACATTCAACAAGCAGGAGATAGAGGGGACGTCAGTGCTTCTCTAATTTTGGAATGGATTTTATTTGTTTCTCAACCCAAACTAAGATGACAGAGTCATACAGGTCTTCCACCTTGAGCCGTTGTCTCCAAGTTCTTTGTACCATCTACTGGAACTATTTATGTATATTATTCTGTCACTAGTTAGTTTGTGTGCAAATGAATCTGGATCATTTTCTGAATTTTTCTCAGGGGATTGGGGCGAGAGGGTTGTATGAATATAGCTCCAAAGAAAATTCTGTTTTCTTTACTGAGGACATATGGACTTAATTACTTAGGCTATCTTGACCTTGCTCTTTAGGGAATGCATGGCCAACATCTGGCCAAGTTTTGCATAAACCTAGCTGATGAATTAGAAGAGGCACATCTGACTTGATTTCACTGACTTGGTTTAAAATTTTAAAAGTATAAATAGACAGAATTTACTTCACATTCTTCTTTTGGGGGAAAGAGTCAATTTTTAATAAATAGCAGAAGAGGGAACCAGGTCGGGGCAGGGAGAGAAAGTTCTAGGGAATAATTTGTAAAAATAAAAGTGGAAATTAGAAAGTATGTGTAAAGTGTAAAACTCTGTGGGGAACTATACAACCTAAAAACAGAAAATGAAGAAAGCCAAATCCGAAAGCTTTCTCACCAGGCATGTGGGAACAGCGATCCACCGGGAGGCAAAAGGTTTGAAAGAAATAAATGTGCCAGAGATTTTAATGCAACCAGCTTCCAAGGGAAAGGAATAAATAATCCTTGAGAAAGAAGACAAGTCAGTGACTTTCTCTTCAAATCTGAGTTGATTTGTTAGCTAATGAAACTCTTTTGGCATCTCATCAAGTATGATATTTCCTCACACAGTAGATGATTTAATTTTTTTTGGTCTCAAACAGAATATTATTTCTAATGTTTTTAAGATAAAACTCATATTTTGCCAGGCATATGAGGGATGGCAGCTTGAGCTCCACAGGTTTCCCCTAGATTCAACCAAATCAGGACAGCACCATCAGCATTCCTCTGGGGAAAGAAAGTGTTGAGTCTCAGACAGTATGTAAGATCTGGTGCTATGTCAGGGAAGCAGGAACAGCTCATTTTAAACAAACACAATAAATGAAAATTTTAATTTATATAATAGATAAATTGAGTACCAATATGTACCTAAAACTTAAATGGGGTTAGGGAAGGAGGAGGAGAAGCAGAAGCAGTAGCAGTAGCAATAGTAGCAGTAGTAGTGGTAGCGGTAGCGGTAGCAGCAGCAGCAGCAGCAGCAGCAGCAGTAGCAGTAGTAGTAGTAGTAGTAGTAGTAGTAGTAGTAGTAGTAGTAGTAG
>NW_027185655.1:58904147-58905934 GCF_028583685.1 Petaurus breviceps papuanus | reverse complement strand
AGTAGTAGTAGTAGTAGTAGTAGTAGTAGTAGTAGTAGTAGTAGTAGTAGTAGTAGTAGTAAAACATGGTTCCTGAAGGGGTTTATTAGCTAGTACAGAGCATCTTAATTTCCAGTCTGTGAATATGATTTTGTCTTTCTTTTTAATATTTTGTGATTTGTATTTCACTATAAATGCTTCCCTAGATAATTCAATGCATTATTATTTAGGCATCTAAATCCATTGTTCTGAGGAGGGCATAATTTTGTTAATATTCCAAAGGACTCCATGAGACCAAAAAAAAAAGTCAAACCTGTCTGACTTTGTCATCTTAGGTTGGGTTGAGAAACAAATAAAGCCCATCCCAAGAATAGAAAAACACTGAGGTGCCCTCTATCTCCAGCTTGTTGAATCTCCATCAGTCTACTTTCCTGGATTGTGAGGTCATGAATCCACTCCAAACGTAGGGGTGGGGAAATACATGCCTGGCTGAGTAGCGTAAATTGAAATTAGAAAAATTCAGTTATACTATTGGGAAAAGTGGAGGGAATAGTAGTCAATCCAGTTTGACTAGAGATTGGTATAAAAGTAGGGAAACATCTAAAAATAAATCTGACTAGATCTAATAATAATCAGTGTAGTATAGTGGTTAGAATGTTAGACTTGGAATGGGGAAGATCTGATTTTATTGGAGGCCTTTAAGTGTAGACTTGATGGGTAATGTTTCATTGGATGTGTGTGTGTGAATACATAAATCAGCAAAAGTTCAGGGGCAGAAATGTATGGGAAAAGTGGAGGGAATAGTAGTCAATCCAGTTTGACTAGAGATTAGTATAAAAGTAGGGAAATATCTGGAAATAAATCTGACTAGATCTAATAATAATCACAGTGGTATAGTGGGTAGAATGTTCGACTTGGAATGGGGAAGATCTGGTTTTATGTACCTCTTAAGATGACTTCTTGTTATGTCACCAGTATGTCACTTAAGTTATCAGATCCCAAATTTCCTCAGCTGAAAAATAAAAGGTTTGAACTTGATGGTCTCCACAGTCCTCCATAACTATCTCTCTACAGAAGAAAAACAAAGTCAATTCAGTTAAATATTTTTTAATTATCTTCTCTGTATTTGGCACTGAAGTGATAAATATAGATGAATATCTGAAACAGTGAAAACAGCAGAGTGGTAAACTGAGCGTGTGACTCTAAGAGCATTGAATAGAGGGAAAGATAAGTGTGGACAGAAGACATGAAATTTGAGTAGGATATTGAGGAATGGATAGAATGTGGAAAGAAATAATGGGTAATGGGAACATTTCAAGGGAGATAATTAGCATGAGTAGACAGATTAATTTGATTAAATTTAACAAGTACTTATGAACCACACATATAAATAGAGAGGACTGGCCATGTTTTTGTTCTTTCATTAATTCATGTGGGGCATAGTGGGAGATAAGAAAACCTTGAAAACAAGACAGAGACATTGGAAAAAGTTGGTGTTCATACTCCTTTTTCAACACTTTTACCAAGGATTTGGATAAATGAATAGATTGCATAATTATCACAGTTTTCAGAAGAACTGAAACTAGGAAGGATTAGATGACTGGAATTTCCAAAGACCTTTACAAAATAGTCTAGTGAGCTAAAGCTAACAAGATAAAAAGCTTCTGTTTGTTTTAAGAAAAAGAGCTACACAAACCCTATAAAAAAAGACCAAAGAAATCCTATAAAAAAGACCCAAGTAATTATACGACAGCTCAAAGAACTCATATGGTGTTTGGCTATCTATAAGGACAGTTTTGATCCCATTG
>NW_027185655.1:58848944-58904047 GCF_028583685.1 Petaurus breviceps papuanus | reverse complement strand
ATGTGTGTGTGTATATATATATATATATATATATATATATATATATATATATATATATATATATATATATATATATATAAAATTATCAGAGTCATAAGGAAAAGATTTTTTTTACCAAGCTTTATTAGAATTACTTGAAGGAACTGGAGCTGTTGAGCCTGAAGAAGATTTGGGGTTTGAGGCATGACAGCTGTCTTCAGATATTTGAAGGGTTGTCATATGGAAGATGGATTAAACTTGTTCTTGGATCCAGAGGGAAGAAATGGGAACAGTGGTTGGAAGCTACAGGGAGGCAAATTTTGGCTCACTGTAAGGAAAAACTTCATAATAAAGGAAAGAATTGTCACAAGGGGGTATAGATCCTTAGAGGTCTTTAAGTATAGGCTTGATGGGTAATGTTTCAGTGGATGTGTGTGTGTGTGTGTGTGCGTGTGAGTATGTGAAAACATAAATCAGCAAAAGTTCAGAGGCAGAAATGTATGGGAAAAGTGGAGAAATAGTAGTCAATCCAGTTTGACTAGAGATTGGTATAAAAGTAGGGAAACATCTGGAAATGAATCTCACTAGATTCAGGGAATATTTTATAAAATAAATTACTATTGATATCTTTTGTTTTTTTCCTCACTTACATTTCAAAATGTGTTCCCCCTTCCCCTCCCAGAAAACCTAGTATAACAATAATTCTCTTTAAGAAAGAATGGAGGCATGGCTAGATGGAGCAGTGAATAGAGCACTGGCCCTGGAGTCAGGAGGACCTGAGTTCAAATCCGACATCAGATACTTAACACTTACTAGCCTTGTGACTTTGGGCAAGTCACCTAACTCCAACTGTCCTGCTTTCTCCCCCAGAAAAAAAAAAGAAAGAATGGAACAAAAAAGTTTGGCAAAAATAACCAATATGTTGAAAAAATGACATTATATGCAATGATCTATGCTCATACCATCCTTCCCAACCACAGGCAAAGGAATTTAGGGGAGGTACCTTCACATACAACTTGTTTGAGGCCAAGTTTTGTCATTATAATGTGGCAGCATTCAGTTTCAGTTATTTTTTGCTGTTATTGTTTTTATCAATATTGTTGTCTTTTTATAGTTTTCTGTACTAACGTTTTCTTCCTTTACCTCTCATCAATTCATGTCTCCCCATGTTCTTTTGTCATTTTTTTTGCAATTTGGAGGGCAATTAGGGTTAAGTGACTTGCCCAAGGTCACACAGCTAGTATTTGTGTTAAGTGTCTGAGGCCGGATTTGAACTCAGGTCCTTCTGACTCTGGGGCCAGTGCTCTACTCAGGGCGCCACCTAGTCGCCCCATCTTTTGTCATTTTTGTATTTGTTTCTTATATATATGTAAATTCCATTTTATTTATATTCCATAATTTCTTAGCTATTTAGATGAGCATCTACTCCATTCCTAGTGTTTTTATCTTGCTACTACAAAAACCTTGTTATGAATATTTCGGTTTTTATGGACCCTTTGTTTTTGTCACTGATCTTGTTGGAATATATGGCTACAAGTGGAATCTCTGAGTCAAAGGATATGGACATTTTTAGGTATTCTGGGGACATAGTTACAAATTCCTTTCCAGAATGTTCCACTAGAAAAGAATTAGTGAGCCTAACCAGGTCGGGAGCACATGCTAAAATAAGGAACCTAGCTTTTATTTTATATTCAATGAGGATAATATACAGTTATATGATTGGAAGTGTGCTTTAGGAAAAGCTATCTGGTAAAAGAGTACAAGATAAGAGGCGAGGAAACAAGAGACAGCCTCAGAGCCAGGAAGACCTGGGTTAGTGTCACATATGTGATACACACACAAGTCACCTAACCTCTCAGTACTTCGGGCAACTCCCTGAGGCTAAATATTGCAGAACAGTGCTTAATCTGTAATGCAAGAATCTCCTATGTGAGTTAAATCATGAGTCAAGGCAAGAGGAAAAGTGCATAAGATGTCAGTTGGTTGTTGTCTTTCATTCTTAGAGGACCAAAATGTCACCACTATGTTGGAGTTAAGGTCCAACTGTGACTGACTAGACGGATACAAGCTCAGCAGGTTCTCACACAAGTCAGGCACAAATAGTCCATGTGAACATTTGGAGTGGAGATGTCTCTAAACTTGCACATCTCACGTTTCTTTGAGCTACTACAATTCTGCTTTGCTCATAGATCATAGTGCCTTCTTTGATGCAGCACTCCATGCTGGACAACCAGGGTCACCCATGTCACACATTTGATTCCAAAGTTCTTCAGAGAGAGTTTGAGAGTATCCTTGTATCACTTCTTCTGACCACCTTGTGAGTGCCTGCCTTGTTTGAGTTCTTCATAAAATATTCTTTTAGGTAAACATACATTCAGACAATGTAGCCAGCCCATCAGAGCTGTTCTCTCTGCAGTTGAGTTTGAATGCTTGGCAATTTAGCTTGAGGAAGGTACCTTCTCTTATCAGGTGATTTTCAGAAACTTCCTAAGAGCATTCAAATGGAAGTGATTCAGTTTCCAGGCATGGTACTGGTAGACTGTCCAGGTTTCACAGGCATACAACAATATAGTCAACACAAAGGATCTGTAAACCTTCTGTTTGGTAGGCAGTCTAATACCTCTTCTCTCCCACATTTTTCTTTGGAGCCTTCCAAACACTTAGCTAGCTCTGACAATTCATGCATCAACCTCATCATCTATGTAGAAAATACACTGCCAAGGTAAGTGAACTCATCCACAACATTTAAAATTTCTCCACTTGCTATAACTAATGGTTCCATGTACAGAGGTGTGGTGCAGTAACATTCCCTTAAGCTTATATATCATAATTTGTTCATCCATTCCTCAATTGATGAATTTCTCCTTTGTTTCTGTTTTTTTAATGACAAAAATTCTTCTATACATATGTTTGCGCTTTTATATATGTATGTTTGACTTTTTTCTGTCTTAAAAATATTTTGGTATTATATTCAGGGGTGTCCTAGTAAATGCTTTAACAATTGGTTCTTCCAAAAAAATTATAGTTATCAAACTTTTAATGTTTAGGTGTATTATTAACATTTTTTGTATCGCTTTCTTAAGTCTAGATGATCAACAAAACAATGACTCAAATTCTAGTTTGTAGCATTTGCCAATTTCTAAGGTGTAAATACTCACACTGGAAATATAACAATGGGCTCACAGAAACCCTGCAGGAGCTGGCTGCAGCACACCCCCGCACATGCCTAACAATGATAATTCCGTATAAGATGGGATGCACAGTTTCATCCAGTCCCAATTGCTATCCATAGTCTCATTCCTTCTTCCTTTTTTAACTGACTCCTACACAGCATGGTTTCTAGTCCTCCCACTGTCAAGCTGTCTACTTCTAATAACATTCAAGTTGGTCAATATTTTGGTAATACTTCAAGTATAAGTGACTTCCTTTTTAGTCTATTCAAAATTCCCTGTACTTATTGAGATCACGTCTCTTGAATGACTTGGTAAAGGATCTTCGGTGCTCCTTTGACCAACCTGGTGAGCCTCATCAAAATTAGTTGGCTCTCAGATAGCCACTGGGTGCTCCTCAGCTATGGAATTCAGTGTCAATTTATCATCACAGTTGAGCTTTCATGTAAGACCTCTCAACCTGCACCCAGAACTGAAAATAGTACTCCAAGAGTAGATTCAACAGTTATTCTAAGGTTTCAAGCCAGGATGACTGAGGCAGTATCATTCATAGTATATGGGGGAACTGGGCTGATTTACGGAGGAGGGGTGTTAATTTACAGAATCGTGAATTCTCCAATCTAATTCTACTAACATTGAATGTGTATTTGTGCGTATGCATGTGTGTGCATGCAATGTTGTATTGCAAAGTAAAAAGAATGTAGTCACTTTCCCTTAAGGAATTGATTCATGTTGCATTTAACAGACTATAGATATATATAGTAAACCTGGAAATGTGAATTGGGAGCTCAAGAGAAAAGTGAGGAAGATCACATAATTAGGAAGGATTTGTATTCCTGAACAAATGCAAATGGAGCAATCGCCAAAGAAGAATGTCAAGAGAGGAGGACAGGTTCTTAGGTTACATGTCTGTTTATTGGGTAGGAAAAAGTGCCAGGGAAGGAGATAGAAAAGGATTGGTCAATGGTAAGAAAATAAAGATGCTACAAAGTTAGTGTACTCAGTACCTTTTTAGGAGATTTGCTTCTGGCTTTTGATGCAATCCACAATACTAAACCCTTTACCTGTTTCTCTGCTCTCTGTCTTGTTCCTTTTAATTTGGTTAAATACATTTGGGGAAAAAAAAAGATGCACCAGTGAAAAATGGGAGACACAGGTCTGAGTCTTGATTCTGCAATTACTTGCTTGTATGACAGTATGCAAGACACAACTTGTAGCCTCCCCTAACCGCTCTTAATTTTAGAGTCTTCCCTTTGTTAACGATTTCATATTTATCTTGTACATAATTTTGCATATATTTGTTAGCATGTTAAATCTCATATTAGATTGTAAGTTTATTGAGGGAAGCAACTGCCTTTTGATTCTTTTTATATCCCCAGGGCTTAGGACAATTCCTGGCATATAATAGCCACTTGATAAATATCAAATAACATTTATTAAAGGATGATATTAAATTAGATAATAATAGTGTAAATAGTACTATTATGGAATGGTAACTCACATTTACATAGCACTGTGGTTCCCAAAACAATTTATTCACCATACAACTATGAGGTAGGTAGTACAATTAGTATTATTTCCATTTTACAGATGAGTAAACTGAGTCTCAGAGGGGGTGGGTTGCCCATTACTGCAGATTTAAACTGATTCAAATCAGCTAGGATTCAAAACTATTTATAGGAAACTTGGGTTTGAATCTACCCTACAGGACTTGCCTCTGTTCCATATGGCAGATAGGTGGTGCAATGAACACGTCACTGGACATGGAATCAGGAAAACTTGTGTTTAAATCTGGCCTCAGATACTTCATAGCTATGTGATCTTTAGTAAGTCTCTTAATATCACTCTGCCTCAATTTCCTCATCTGTTAAATCACAATAATAATAGCATCTACCCCCTAGGGTTATCATGAGGTTAAAGTAAGATAATATGGTGAAAGTACTTAGTATAGGGCCTTGGCCATAACAGGTACTTAAGAAAGCACGCAGAAAACTTTAAAGAACCATATAAATACTTGTTGTTGTTGTTGTTCTGGAATACTGGACCTTCTCATTTCATCTGTAAATGAAACATTCTACATGTATTGGCTCCCCCTTTTAGAATGTGAACTTCTTGAGATCAGGGACTTTATTGCTTGTCTCATTGTTTGTAGAATCAGTACTTACCACAGTACTTTGCATATAGTAAATGCTTAACAAATTCTTTTCCAGTCATTCATTAATTTTTCTCTAAGATTCTACCCAGCTCTAAAAATGCCATGATTTTATTTATTCATGTCCTACTGCAAGTCCAGTCATCCCTCTGTGTTTTTATATTTAATGTGTATACTGGTTATAGGACGTGTTGGGGGAGACTGAATGTGTCCATGTATACATGAATATTTTGTGTAACCCTTAAGGGGAGTAGCATGGCAGAGTACCAGAGTACCTGGAATATAAATGAATTAAGCCCTATCTACCCTTCCTTTGTTCCTGGATTGCCAAGGAGATCCTTATTGTGTATTATTATTCAAATTCCACATTCTTAACATCCATCTCTAGCCAGCCAGCTTTCACAACTTTCTATTCTTCCAACTATTTGAGCGTATGTTGCAGAGCCCCAATCTCCATGGAACATTTACTGGGTCACTAAAGTAAGGTACTATATTTTCATTACCTAAGGCATTGCCAATCGTCTGGTGTATTAGTGTTCAGGAATGATGTTTATAAATTGCGCAGTGGGTGAGTTAAGTAAAAAATCATTTAGCTTTGGGGCCTTATAGTTTAAATGTTTTCCTCTTAAATTGTATATATTTGTAGCATAGGCAACTTCTACACTCTATTCATTTGAAACCCTAGAAAAAATTTATGGAGGGGGTGCCTAGGTGGTGCAGTGAATAGAGCACTGGCCCTGGAGTCAGGAGGACCCGAGTTCAAATCTGGGCTCAGACACTTAACACAAAAACTAACTATGTGACCTTGGGCAAGTCACTTAACCCCAATTGCCTTCCAAAAAAAGAGGCAGGAAATTTATGGAACTGACCAAAGGAACAAAGGCAAAAAATATTTTTCCAGTAAGAGTAGAATCCATCAACAGGTGGAGTCTACTTAGATAATGAAAAAGTTGAAAGATAAATGGTATATCATGGATAGACTGTTGGCCTTGGAGGTGGCATCTAGCTGGGTTCAGATCTCACCTCTGATGCTAAGTATTTGAATATGGGTGAATTGCTTAAGCTCCTCAAGACTTATTTTCCTCATCTGTAAAATAGAGGTAAGGATGTCTACAATATCAGCTTTGCATTATTGTCATAAGGCTCAAACTAGAGAATGCACGCAGTGCTTTGTAAACTTTAAAGTACCATATAAGTATCAGGCATCATTATTTTGTTGATTAGGAGGGATGGAAGATGACAAAAATGGGAAATTAATGCACTCTCACAGTAGTGAATCAAGTCAAGGCAAGAAGCATTTATTAAGTTCCTAACATGCTCTAGGTACTATGCTAAGTGCTCGGGAGATAAAGGAAAGTGAATAAATAAACTAAAACAAAGATTTCCTGCCTTCAGAGAGATCAGAGTTCAATGAAGGAAGCAATAAACAATTATGTACAAACAAGATAACTAGATGGATAGATAGATAGACAGACAGACAGACACAGATAGATAGATAGATAGATAGATAGAGTAAATTATAGATAATCAACAAAGGAACAACACTAAAATTAAGGAAAACTGGGAAAAAATGCTTTGAGCTGGGTGGAATTTTAGCTGAAACTTCAAATTATCCAGGGAATCTAGGAGTCAGTGACAAGGAGGGAGAAAGTTCTAAACATTCCAGAGAGCCAGTGAAAGTGCTCAGAATTGGGAGAATTGGGAGATGGAGTATCTTGTGGAAGGGTTAGTGAGGAAGCCAAAATAACTGTATTACTGAGTACAGCAAGTAGAAGAGAATATGATAAAGACTGGAGAATTAGGGAAGGGCCAGGTTATGAAAAGTTTTATATGCCAAGCAGAGGATTTTAATATTTGATTGTGGAGGCAGAGGGGCAGTTAGGTGGCATAGAGAATAGAGTGCTGGCTGTGGAGGGACTGCTAAGTCTGGAATCAGGAAGTTTCCTGATCTTCCTGAGTTCAGATTTTACCTCAGACACGCTGTGTGACCCTGGGCAAGTCACTTAATTGTGTTTGCCTCCGTTTCCTTGTCTGTAAAATGAGCTGGAGGAGGGAATGGCAAATCAGTCCAGTATCTTTGCCAAGAAAACCCCTAATGGAGTTCCAGAGAGTCAGACACGATGGAAACAATTGAACAGAGTGGAGGTTAATAGGAAGCCACAGGAATTTATTGAATAGTAAGTGACATGTATTCTATAGAGTAAATATCACAATTAACTGCACCTTGAACTTTCTCTTCCCTTTGCTCTCTTACCCCCACAGCTCAGCTCTTACAAGTTGTACCTGGCCTAGTTAAACTTTTACAGGGATAAATTGGGGTTTCAGTAAATCTGTTCTGTTCTTGAGTAGTTTAAGATCTATTATCTTAATTCTAAAAGACCTTATATGGGTCACTTTATTTTTGATGAAGATCTAAGTGTTTAGATCCACACTAGGGCAGATGCTATATAATACAGGATCAAGTTGAGAGCTAGAAAGGATTTTAATGACTGTATTGTTCCATTCAATTTTATACAGTTAACTGAAACTTAGAAATGCTTTGTGGTATGTTCAGAGGAGCTCCAGGATTCTGACTCTGGTCGTGTGACTTCAAGTTAAGTTTCTCTCTCCCTCTCCTTCTCCCCTTTTCTCCCTCCCCCACACAAGTGTGCATGAGCACACACACACACACACACACAATATGTCTGATGAACCATATTCCTGGACAGTTCTAAACTTCTTAACACCCAACTTTACCTGATGCTGAAGATAACTCACAATCAAACTAGCCTTCTCAGAAACCAAGCCTTTCTGGGCCTGCCAGGTTTCATTCATACCCTGTGCAAATATTTCAGAAAGAACTGGCCTTTAGGAAGGTAAGACAAAGATATTCAAGGCATTATTTCCATGCCATTTTTTCCAGGGCTAAGCCTGTGGGAAACATATTTATGTGAAGAAGGAAGTTACACCAGATAGTCAAAACTGTGCCTGGAAAAAAAACTTTAAGGGGTCTTTACACACCAGTGATGGAGAGGACAGTCCATCTGTCATAGAAAGTTCTGTAAGCATGTCACAAACAAAGCTCTGTAAGAAGATATAGTAAAAAAAAAACGCCCCATTTAAAATAACTATGGACAGTTTAAAATACCTGGGAGTATTTTGTATATAATACAATGTGAGAGGGCTCACTCTATCTCCCAAAAAGTCTGGTTCTTGCCCACATGGAAATCTAGAAAGAAGGCAGGTCCTAGGAAAGAGGTGCCAAGATGACCATATGGGAAATTGTAAGGATGCCAGTTGTATTAGAAAGGAAATGCCCCTTCTAATGGGGAAGGAGTTGTGCCCTTCCCTCCCTACTGTCAGTATCCTGGGACAAACCTCATTTGTCCCATGCTAGTTATGAATCTGAGCACTATAACAATTCATACCTAAAGAAAGGTACTATCCCTACTTGTGTCTCTTTCCTAAAACCTAGGAAGATACCCAGTCATTTGACTTCTATTTATCTCCCACACAAGGCTGTAGGAAAAAAAAAATGTTGCCACACAGTGGTTGGTAATTACTCCCCTTCTATCAACAGAATGAATCACTCTGGAAATGGCCCTCTCTAGTAATAGTGGATCCTTCCTACAGGGAGATGATAGTGCAGTATCTCTCCCACACGTTTGCATATCTGCAAAGTGCTTTATTTTTTAAATAGACTTTTATTGATATCTTGTTTTTAAATCATCTAGATTGCCCTGGCATTCCTCTTTTTCCTATTCCAAAAGAACTATCCCTTGTAACAAAGAATTGGGGAGAATAAAGAAAGAAAAAAAATTCAGCAAAACCAAGTGATACATTTAAAAAATCTAACTGTATACAATGTTCCACACTCAAGGGACCTTTCCTCCCCTGAATAGAGGAGTGGGTGGAGGTGTCTCCTCATATCTCTGTTTTTGGTATTGTTTGCTCTTTGTAATTCTGTAATATTCACTTTTAATTATTTTGTGGTAGTTATTCTTTCTTCCTACAACATTGTACTCATGCATATTGTTTTCCTGACTCTGCTAACTTCACTTTTCTCCATTTCATATGAATTTTCCCATTGTTCTCTGTATTCATGCTCTCATTTCTTATAGTATTACCTTCATGTACCACAATTTGTTTGGCCACTCCTCCATTGTGAGGCATCTCCTTTGTTTCCTGGTCTTTGCTACCACAAGAGTGCTACTACAAATATTTTAATGCATGTGGAATTGTTTTCTTATGTCATTAATTTCTTGGGATATGAGCCTAACAATTGAATCTCTGGATCAAAGAATATAGACATTTAGAGGCTTTATTTGCCAGATTCTAAATTACTTTTCAGAACTGTTTTATTAATTTCCAGCTTCACCAACAATGCACTAGTGTGTTGGTCTTTCCATATCCCTTCCAGTTCTGATTATACCCATCTTTTGTCATCCTCTGCTGAGTGTGAGTGATATATAGTGCTTTATGTTTTATTTAGTCCTGTCAAGTATCATATGATCTCTAGAGAAGAAGTAGGTAATAAAGGAAAAAGCAGTATATTTACAGTGAGAGATTTCCTCCAGGGATATTAAAAGCTCATCTTGTCTACCTTCCCCCTGTTCTATTTTACAGAGGAAACTGAAGTCTAGAAAAGTTGAATGACTAGCCCAAAGCTACACAGTAAACAAAAGGATGAAGGTTGGAACACAACTCATCTGATTCCAAATCCAGCACATTTTTCATTATGCCATGTTTCTCCCTTCTGTAAATTCTCTTCCAGTCTCAAAATCTCATTTTTCTATTCCACTGGGGCTTGCTGCTCCTACTGTGCCCTTGTGGAATTTGAGACAAAGGGCAGGTAGGTTATCCCACCAAGCTCCTACTATAAATTCAATGGTGGTGCCAAGAACAGAGATCACAACTTGTCTATTTCCACTTTCCACTTTCCTCATGCTGTCCATATTTGGTTTTTCATTTTTTTCTAGCATCACTTTTTTCTGTCCATGTTGCTAAGTAATCTGAACTACCATATGTACATTTTCTTACCAACCAGAAAATTATCAATAGTCACACTTTCCACCAACTTTCATTACATAGATGGCAATATCCAGCTTTCCTATTTCATTTGATTTGCTCCCAAATACAGTATTTCAGGTCATGAAAATGCTCTTTTGAATACCTTCAGGGGTGCTTGTCTAGTTTCTTAAAATCACATTCATTCATATTTTGTCAGGAAATGTGCCTTAGTAATAACCACTAAGCAGCTGTTTGATTTTTTTTCTATGAGAGATTGTAGTCAATCAAATCCTAGAGTGCTAAGTGTTCTCATCTTCCCTGATTTCTTGACCTTTTTATTGGTCATCAAACATAATGCAAATACTCATTCAGTAGACTGAATGCTTATACTTCCATAGATTTTGACGGAAAATAATATTCTAGAGGTCATCTAGTCTAAGTTTGCTCATTTGATAGATAAGGAAACTTAAGTCATAGAGTTTAAATGACTTATCCGAGGTCATCTGAATATTAAGTAGCATAAAAAGGACTAGAGAGTCCAGGGCCTCTGGCTCAAAATCCATTATTAATTTGCAGTCAGTCAGCCAATTAGTAAACATTTATTAAGCACCTACTATATGCCAGGAACTATGCTAAATGCTGGGTATTCAAAAAGAGTCAGAAGACAGTCTCAGTCCTCAAAGAACTCACAATCTAATGGCAGAAGACATTAAGCGAACAAATATGCACAAGTTATATAGGATGAATAGGAAATAAAGAGAAGAAAAGCGCTAGAATTAAGAATTGATTTCCACTGTACTATACTATCTTGTCCATTTAGATGGGAATAATGCTCATGACCATGTAGTCATGAGATAACAGGTGGACCTAATCTATCCAGGTTCAGTAAACATTTCAGCAAATTATGGATATAATTTAAATCATTTATGAAAAAAATTTAATTAATAAGGATTAAATGTTAACAAATTAAGTATAACCATTGAAAATGCTAGGAGCTTTGAGATGGAGAGTCTTGCTCAAAGAACAGTCCTGCCTTTTTGGGAAAATGGCTTTGACAACTGAGTAGAGAATCAACTGGAGAGGAAAGAGATCTGTGTGTGACAGTCATGCCCACCCCAGTGGTCCATCACAATATAGGATGTGTGAGGAGATAAGGATCTGCACCAGATTGTGGCAATACTAAAAAAGAGAAGGAGGAATATTTGAAAGATGCTAAAAGGGTAAATTTGACTGACCTTGGCAACAAATTGGTTGTGAGAGGTGAGGGACAGTGAGCAAAGGAAGATGCTGCCTAGTTTGGGAGTCTGGGGGCCTGGAAGGATGGTGGTGTCCTTGACAGTAACAGAGAAATTTAGAAAAGGGGTGGGTCTGGGAGGATAGGCAGTGAGTTCAGTTTTAGACGTGTTGAATGTAAGGTGCCTGCTTAACATCCAATTTGAGATGTCTAAAGAGGTGGTTGGAGATGCAAGACAGAGGGTCAGCAAAGAGATTAGTTAAGTAGATTTGAGAATTATGAGCCCCTGCGTTAATAAGGATAATTTAAAGTCAACCTAATTCAACATGCATTTCTTCAACATTTACCACATACAAGGCACTGTGCTAGGCATTGAGGGCTTCTTAAAATTAGAGTTCTCCCATTTAATTAGGCAATATAAATAGTTGCCTTCAGACTACTTTGCATTTTTTTGTGGGAAAGTTGAGAGTTTTTAAAAGCCATTTCCCAAACATTTTTTATTCATTCTTGTTCTCATTCCCTTTTTCCATTTCTATGGTGGTTAATACCAGTAGTCTGGAAGAATGGCTTCTCTTACAGCATGTATATTTTCTCCATTTCTCCTTCTCCAGCTAGAAAACCTAGGCCCTTCTGTTGTAAACTTTTATTGGCAGGGGTTCATAATTCAGTTGTAAAATTTCATGCTGGGCTACAATTCAGTGCACAAGACCTCTGGCCTGAAGAACTTACGTTACTACAAAAACAATTGTAAAAATGGATTTTTTTTTCTCTTTTGAGATGGACCAGGGGGAAAAAGACACATAAAATGCTTTCCCCTAATAGAAAAGACATTTTCTTAAAATGAAATTTTCTGAATAAAATGATCTTGCTACCCTACCCTATTTCCCTTTTCCTACTGACAGTTATTATTTTATGGTAGAAAAGGGTATTTTATTCAAAAGTATTATTTCCTTGAAGAATGGTGAAAAACTTTTTATAATACACTAGGATTTTAATTTGAAAGTTCCTTTGGTCTGATTCTTGTAATTGACTAGAAACTTTCTGCAATAAAAGATCCTAGGATCTTGGTTGAAAAATTATTGAGTAGAAGTGAATAACAGTGCCATTGTTTACTAGCAAGTGGCTGTGTAATCTAGTAGGAGGATCATTGGAATTGGAAGTAGTTTGGTTTAATGGGAAAATTGCTGATTTTGGAACACCGGAGTCCCAGTTTCAAATCCTGGTTTGGCCAATCTACACTTATGGGACATTGGTCAATTCACTTAACTTTATTGAATGTTTTTCCACAACTCTAAAAATGAGGAGATTGAGCTAGGACATTGGAGATTTCTTCCAGTTGTAATTCTATGATCCTATACCCTAAAATTTCATAGTATTAGAATTTGGGAGCTATCAGGGGTCTGAGGGATTATCTAATTCAACCTTCCTCTTCTGACAAGCAAGGAAGCCAAGTGAAGAACTATGTCATTGTTGTTTTAATATTCATAAACTATGTAAAGTACTAAGAAGAATGTTATGTAGACATCCATAGCAAAGATGGCGATTGTGACAATGACAGTAGTAGTAGTAGTAGTAGTAGTAGTAGTAGTAGTAGTAGTAGTAACTATATGAAAATTTAAGGTTTGTATCTCATTTTACATATGTTATTTTATTTAATCCCCACAATAATCCTGTGAGATAGATGCTATTATTATCCCCATTTAACCAATGAGGAAATCTAGGCTGAGACAGATTATGATTCACCCAGCCTCTACAGCTAGTAAGTATCTGAACCATGATTCAAACTCACATCTTCTAGGCTCCCAAATTTCAGCATTTGACCTCATCAAAGTTGTTAGACTGATAAACCTATAGATGGTGACTTATCTGATTTTATTATATAACATGGAATATTTCCCATGTTAATCTTTCAATGTTTTAATGATGGTTGTGAGATCATTTATTCTATCCAGGCCTAGTATTTCTAAAGAGAGCATCTAAAGATAAAAACAAAAATATTTTCTTCTCTCAAGAAGCCTACATTCTACTGCAGAGAAATGCTATAGAGACAGATTTAAAAAAAAAAAAGATGTAAATGCAATGTAATTTTGGGGGTAGGGTAATTTCAAATAACTGAGCAGATTAGGAAAGGATTCATGAGAATTGAAAGGAGCCAGGAATTCTTAGAGGCAAAAGCAAAGAAGGATATCATTCCAGACATGGCAACAATCCAGTGCTGAAGTTCACAGGCGGTAGTTAGAGCCTCAGGTCTGTGGAAGAGTAAGTAACTAAGACTGGAAGAGAGTAATGTTCAATCATTTTAGAAAGCTGCATGGAAGATGATCTCTCAGGTGCCACCTGGTGCCCATATTTTGAAAATCTACAGTTATCTCTTCCATATTACAACTTTTTCCATCACAGTTTTGACATATCATGGGTCAGCACAAGAAATTAGTAGGAACTTTGGCGGAGTTTTGTGAAAGCTGCAGACAAATGTGAAGGTCAGCAGACAACACAGAAAAAGTTTAGAAACTCAGAAATGCATAATTTCTGAGTATATGTGTAGCATTGTGTGATATAAAGAAAAAAAAGAGAAGGAAATTTGCAAAGCCAGGAGACTTTCTGGTACAAAGGGTGTGCCAAAAAACATTTAACATGAATTTTCCATATTGCAGGGGTACCTTGACCCTAACCCCCACAATGTGGAGGGGATAATTATATTTCATGAAAACATGTTTATGTAACATAACCAAATGGAATATTGCTGAACTTTTCTTTTCCACCACCTGGAGTAATGGTTGAGTATTGCATAATCAGCTAGAATGTTGAACAGTTAAAGAATCAATCTGATTTGTCATTTTAACTGTGCTATCTTGACCCACTCATAAGTGAAGCCAGAAGAATCCAATGACAGTCATCGAATCATAGAGTGACAGACTATACAAACTTGAAAGGGATCTAAGAGGTTATTTTATATAACCTATACTTGACAAAGAATCCTCTGGACAACATTTCCAACAAGTGACCATGCTATTGCTTCCCAAATTATTTTAAGAGGGGGCAGCTAGGTGGTGCAGTCAATAGACCACTGACCCTGGAATCAGGAGTCAGGAGGAGCTGAGTTCAAATCTGGCCTCAGACACTTGACACACTTACCAGCTGTGTGACCTTGGGCAAGTCACTTAAACCCAATTGCCTTGCCTTCCCCCCTCCAGGAAAAGGGGGGGGAAATATTTTAAGAGGAAGAAAATAGTAAACAACTTTGTAGAAACTAATTAAAAAGATGCTAATCAACTTTGAAGAAGATCCTAATCAACAGTGCAGAAACAGTACTAAAGACCCTCTGTGTTTTTATTTCTTCTCCTGTCTCTTCTTAAGGATCATAGGATTAGAGCCAGAAGGGGCCTTACATGGAATTGGATTTTAACACTTTCATTTTATAGATGAGGAAACTAATTGATTTGTGTCTGAGATGGGAATGGAAGCTGAGTCTAGTGTTCAGTGCACTAGGCCACCCTGTGTCTGATACCCTTTCTTTTCCTCCTCCTTCTCTTCTTTGTCTTCTTCCCTAGTTTTCTTATAAGTAAAATGAGGAATCATTAAAAAACAACAAATAGGAGTCTCTTCCAGCCCTAGATCTTGGATCTCGTTTGTTTTTCATGATTCCTGATGAAGCGGTTTTATTGTTCAGGTAACTACAATCTAAACTCAATCATCAGTGTTCTTCAGAGTTTGACTTTCCTAAAACTAGGCTGAAATCCATACCTTGCTTTGGGGGCAGATTCTCTTTTTAAAGTAGCCTTGTCTAGAATTTTGGGTGATTTATTTTGGCAGTCACAGACATGTTTTATCCAACTTTAGACTGCAAGCTCCTTAAGGGCAGGGAATGTCTTTTGCCCTTTTTTTTGTATCCCTGGGCTTGGCATGGTGTGTGGCATAAATAGGTGCTTAATAAATGCTTGTTGACTTTTGAGTCTCCCCTCATTAATGTTTTTCCAGTGAAGCCTGGATGACCTTTTGCTGAGTAGAAAAGATTCTTGTTCACTGTGTGGCTTATTTCTCTCAGAAGAGATGAACTCTGAGTAATGTCCCAACTCTGAGACAATTAACTATGACTAATATGTTTTGGCAGGCAAACAGGGCCTGAAAACAATTTCTCTGTGAAAACTATTTCTCTTATGCTCTTTATATCCAAATATAATCTATTAGCAACTAGTAGCAGCCATCTCATTACCAGAGAGTTTGGACAGATCTCCAAGTCTATCTAATCCAATCCACACAAGTAAATAGAAATTTCCTTTAGAAGATAAGGGACCAATGGTCAGCCAGGCTTTGGATGGAAACCATTGGTGAGGGGAAACTCACTATACCACAGGTTTAATTTTTGTTTATGGTAAGGCTTTTGAGAAACATTCACATAGATAGACAGTCAGCGTGACATTGTGGAAAGATTCCCAAACCTGGGTTCAAATCCTACTTCTGATGCTTACTGGCTGTGTGCTCACTGAAAATTCTCTTCATCTCTGTAATCCTTAATTTTGCCATTTATTGAATAAATAAATAAAACTTGTAAAACCTACCTGGCTGGGTTTTTTAAATAATATATCTAAAGTACGTTGCAAATTCTAAAACCCTCTGTAAATATATATTTTGTTCCTAATTAAGCATTCTTACCACACCATTTCCAAGCGAGAAAGACAATACTATTATGCCATAAAACAGTGGCTTGCCATTTATTGTCTGGGTGATCTGGGATCATAT
The DNA here is from genome assembly GCF_028583685.1 of Petaurus breviceps papuanus. Classification (NCBI taxonomy): domain Eukaryota; kingdom Metazoa; phylum Chordata; class Mammalia; order Diprotodontia; family Petauridae; genus Petaurus; species Petaurus breviceps. Next base: position 58,887,783 of record NW_027185655.1, on the reverse strand, counting down.
CTTTTCATTGGCCTTGCTTTTCCTTATTGGTAAATTGAGGAGATTAGACTAGATGTGGAATCTTCAGGGTTCTACCCAGGCCTGAATATATGATCTCTTGATCCTCTTTTTACACTTATTAAATTCTAAAATGAAATTAAACAATTTACAAAATTCCCACCAGGTGGTGCTCATGCTGTAGCTTTCAGGCCTCTGCGTTGCAGCACAGCTAGCAAGAGGCATTGGAAAATATTGCTGTCAAACAGATGTTCTCGTCTTTGATGCCATATCTAAGTTAAGGTGGGAATGATGAGGTCGGAAAGGCTAATAAATGTATTATGTTGTGGAAAAGTTATTTCTCCTTGCCCAGGAGACAGCAAAGCCATTATTTTTTACAGCATAATGTAGCTTTGCTTTGTTCACCATCACACAAAATTCTCCTAATCCTTTTCATACTTTTGTTATTCTTTGTGTGTTGTGTGTCTTTGGTTATGAGCAAAGGAGAAGGGATTAGAGTAGTTTCTGTAAGCTGGCTGCTTAAGAGTTCAATACATCTAAATAATTCTGTCCAAGGCAAATGCTTTGGACTCTGATCATCCAACAGTGAATAAAAAATGGAGACAATGAATTAAGGGAAGAGGCGGGTGACTGGAGAGAGCAGCAATATCTGCCCCACACTTCCACAAAAGTGTTTTTCCCCTCACTCGGATCAAACATATGGAAACATCCTTTTCTCCCGGTTTGGCAAAGCGCTGAATGTCTGTGCTCTTCCTCTCCCTGTCTCCCCCTTCCCCAGTCTCCTGGTCCAGGCCCCAGCATTCTTTAATTGCTACTGCCTCCTCCCTTAAGTGATATAGGTGTTAAGAGACTAAAGTTCACAGTAACAATTTGAGGGAATGAACTAGTCATGGCTTGCTCTCACGTCAGAAGCTAACATGTTCCATTGAACAAAAATCCAAGTTTTAGTATCTCTCTGTTCCCAAGGTCATCCAGCTCTTGGAAATAAACTTCCAGCCCCAGCAGCTCTCAGCATCTGGGAAGTGAAGCCCTCTGGCAAGAACTATTCTCCCCAACCTTGTGCCCATTAGATGAAAAATGGCTTTTGTTGGATTCCTGGAACAAGAACCGACTGGCTGATGCTCCCACACTCTTGGTACAGTAGCATTCATAAAGGCTTGGTTGTTGTTCCCATGAAGGACATATTCCATCTTCGGTCTCTGTGTCTTGAGAAGTGTGTGTGACCCAATGGACTCTACCTACATTGAATCAGAGCCCTAGCTACCATCAGTCAGTCAGCCGAGCATTTATTAATCACCAACTTATTATTAATCACAGTGCTAAGGATTTATTAATCACCTCCTATGTGCCAAGCACTGTACTGGTGATACAAAGGGGAAAAATTAAAATAAAAACAGTCCCTTCTCTCACAAGGAGTTCATAGCCTAATGGGGGAGACAGTATTTCTAATGAGGCAAACAACCACATACAAACAAGATCTAGGCAAAATAAATTGGAAATAGCCCTAGGAGGAAAGACACCCAAACTGAAGAAAAGTGGGAAACGCATCTTGAAGAAGATTGGAATTTAGATGAGACTTGAGAGAATCCAATATAGGTCGGAGATGGATATGAGAAGGGAAAGAGTTCCAGGCATGGAGAACAGCCCGTTAAAATGTGAGGATTCAGAAGCTGGAGTGCATATGTGAGGAACAGCCCTTGCTGTGCCCGGTACCATTGGATTGTAACTCTGTGGAGGGGAGAAGGGAGCAAAAAAATTGGAAAGGTACGAAGAGGTTTAAAGGCCAAACAGGAGGTTTATATTTGGTTCTCGAGGTTAGGAGGAGCCACTGGAGTTTATTAAGTAAGGGAGTGATATGGACACACCTGTGCTTCAGGAAGACGAATTTGACACGTGAGGGAAGGATGGTTTAAAGTTTAGAGAGACTTATGGCAGGCAGACCAAGCAGCAGGTTATTTTAATAGATCAAGTGTGGGATGATGAGGAAAGATGAGTGTGTGATGAAAGATTTTATGAAGTTAACGATGATAGGGAGGGCTTAGGGTCAAAGACAACGAGTTTCTTTTAGGATATCTCAAGCTGTCTATAGAACATCCAGTTTGAGATATCTAAAAGGCATTTGGACAGACGAGACTGGAGATGAGAAGAGAGCTAAGGGTTGGACAAGTAGATACTAGAATGACCTGTATCAAGATGACCATTAAAACCATGAGAGCTGATGAGATCTTGAGAGGGAAGAGAAGATGACCTAGGACAGAGCCTCCATCCAAGTGCAGACCAGCTTAGGTATATCCACCTGGACGAACCTTTTCTTGCTCCCTACCAGATGTGAGTACTCTTCCTGGAAATTACTTTGTATATATTTTGTGCTTAATTCTCTATGTTAGTGTCAATTCCCCGAATAAGATGCAAGAGTCTTAAGTTTGTTGAATACTTGTTGAATGAATGAATCAAACATGAATATCATCATTAATTCAGGCATTCATCAAATGCCAATTTACACGCAGTGATGTGTTAGAGACCATACAGAGGTTAAATACTAATAGCTTATATTTCCATAGGGCTTCAATGTTCATAGAATGCTGGACATCCATGAAATCCTATGATTCTCTCAATAACCCTTTGAGGTTGGTGCTACAAGTATTATTTTTGTTTTAATATGTAAAAACTAAGAACCATAGTTACACAGTATCAGAAGCTAATCTTCCCTGACTCTAAATGCATCATCCTTTTTATTCTGCCCTTCTTTTTCTCTAACAAACATTTTTAACAATTAAAGATATACAGATCTCTCACTCAAACCTTGTGGCATATGCTATTCAAATACCATTATTTGATATATTATTGATGAAGAAACAGAAGCACTGAGTGACAGAGTGAATTGTCCAAGGTCACACTAGAAGTAGTTAAGGCAGAATGCACTCTCAGAACTCTTGACCTCAATTTGATGTCAGCATCTGAAGAGCCAAGGTTCTTAACTTTTTTTGTGTCATGGAACCCTTTGGCAGTCTGGAGGAGCCTGTGGATCCCCTAGAATAATGTTTTTAAATACATAAAAATATGTAAATATAGAAAGGAAATTGATGATATTGAAATAGTTATCAATTTCTTTTTATTTCAAAATCCATGGTCCCCAGATTAAAAACCATCTCATAAAGCAGTGTCTTTGTGAATGGTTTTGAGCACAATTTCTATTTCTATTATGGCTATCAAAGAATTCACCTCTGTGAAAGAAACCTAAACCAGAATCTTCAACACACCACTCTTGTGTGTCCACTTACCTCGATACATCAGGTGGCCTGGCAATGATGGATTAGTAAAATATCTCTGGGTGATTCTTCTCAGTAGGGAAACAGAAAAGGCATCCTTTTCATCTAAAGCATGAGTGATAGATTCACTTTTCTGACTATGGATCCAGAGAGAGTGTAATTTGAAAAGAAAGAAGTAAATAGCCATCCAGACAAAGATCATCTGTACACAGTCAAATTCATAAAAGAGTTTTCAACAAAAAGAAACAGAGAGAAGGAGTGAACAAAAGCACTACATAGCAACAAATGTGCTAAGCGCAGCCTTGAAAATAATCATTCAATCTCTGTAAGAAATAACACATAAAATAAGAGGAAAATGATATGAATTATGTTCATTTTCCTGGTATAGATTAGTTATAAAAATATGACATTTTGTTTCTGACTGCCAGGTTGCACAGAGGTGGCATTATATAGGGGACAGAATGCTGGACTTGGAGTCAGGAAAAACTGGGTTCAAGTCATACCTCTTACTTGGAATAGCTGTTTGACCTTGGGCAAAATCATTTTAACCTCACTCATCAGTGAAGTTAGAAGGTTGGACAAGAAGGCCTTTACAAAATGTCCCTTCAACAATTCATGACTGTGTCCATCTATTTATATTTTATCCAGGCTAATAGAAAAAATGAACTTGGAGCAACCTAAGAATGTCAGCAAAATAGCAATGAACAAAATAGCTAACATTCTAGATTAACTGCGTGTGAGTTGCAAAGTAGATAACAGAAAATTTCATATTAACAAACATAAAAGATAAAGGAAGGAATCATGCTTGTATTTTGTTGTTGCTGGATTTTGTTTATTTTTTTTCTGATTTATCACTGGGTAATTCTCTTTTTGGGGGGGGAGAAGACAAAGTAATTGGGGTTAAGTGACTTGTCCAAGGTCACACAGCTACTAAGTGTCAAATGTCTAAGGTCACATTTGAACTCAGGTCCTCCTGACTCCAGGGCTGGTACAATAGTCACAGTGCCACCTAGCTGCCCCCACCAGGTAATTCTTGTTTCTTCATATATAGTACAGAGTTTAGAGAGAGATTTTCAGATATAGCCAATGTGTTCATTTGTTGCGCTCAACTATACTTATTACAAGGGTTAGTTTGCATTTGGCGTAGAGAGGAGGGAAGTGAGGGCAGGCAAAGTTGTGTGTAATGATAGAGGGAAAAAAGTAAGATGGGAGAAAAAGGAAAAAGGAGAAGAATATTCATAAAACATTATTTGAACCCAGAGAAGATAACAAAAAGAATAGCAGAAGGGGACAAGGGCAATCTTATTACTATCATTTTGAATTCAACACATAAAATAGCAAACTTTGTAACAAGTTTACAATTTCATATATAATGGGTTTTTTTTTGTTTTTGAACACTGAAATTCTTACATTTATTGATGATTATTAAAGTAAAAAATACTGAAAAAAATCTTTCTTAGAGTTTGAAAAGTGACATGTTAGGCCTACTCGTCCATCTCCCATCTGACTGCCTAACTTTCATCTCATAGTAATATATTGCTGATTTAATTTCAAAGAATTCTTTGTTTCTCCTTCCCTAGACTTTTTTAGTATTGTTCCTAAACAAGTAATTGTGAGAAAAAACACAAGATATCTAGAAATGTCAATTTCCTAATTTTTTTTTGGGGGGGTGCCCACTGGGAAGTATGTTAGATTAGACTATCTTTAAGGTTCCTTACAGTGCTTAGATTTTAATAAAATGCAGATGCTAATTTGGCTCTTCCACAAAGTAATTGTTTGACTTTGGGTCTCACTACCTCTCTGGGCCCCGGTTTTCTCACCTTTGCATTGTGGGGCTTAGCTCATAGGTCCCTTCCAAGTGTAAAATTTCATACCATTCTCTGATAGTTTGACCAAAAGGAGTCAATCAACTATTTATTACCTACCGTGTTTCCCTGATGATAAGACCTATCCCGAAAATAAGCCCTCCCCTTACTGTGTAAGATTCCTCTAAAATAAGCCCTCCCCCGAAAATAAGCCCTATTGAGATTGCTACTGTAGTGAAGGTGATCCCCTGCGCTACACACAACATTATGGTACCCTCTGTATGCACCGTCCCCCCCCTCCCCCCCGTGAAACGCAAGCTGCGCTCCAAGCTGCATCCAATCAGAGCTGCAGCAGTGAGTGCGTCATCCTGTTCTTCCCCAGTGATTTGCTTGCTGGTACATTTTTTTGTTCACATTTACCTGTTTATTAAAATTGCTGTCAATGTTCATTAAAATAAGCCCTCCCCTGAAAATAAGCCCTCTGGTGTTTTTCTGTCCAAAAAAATTAATAAGACAGTGTCTTATTATCGGGGAAACACGGTAAGGTTAATCCAGAGGGAAGAGAGTAAATGAGCAAAGGAGGATTTTTCATGTGAGCATTTAAAAAAGAATGATATTGCAAGGAAACTCCTTGATTATCTTATTTTTATAGAATTAATGTTTATGTTATGCAATTCTTGCAGGGACTGGGATCCTGACCTTTGGTCGCCTAGATTGAATGCTTATATTTTTATCACTTTAGCCCCAGCTTTAGCTCCAATTAGGTATCAGCCCTAATAATTTGCCATCTCTCAGGATTTCCGATTTTAATTCACCGCACATGTTCACCCTGTGCCAGAATTCCTGGGTACTCTAATTTCATATACATGCATCTCTATGCACCTTATTTTTTCCCAACATTCCCCTCTCCACCACTGGTTTGGAATAATCTTTCTAATATATGAAAATTGTAAACATACCAATTCTTGCTTGTCATTTCTTCTCCTTCGCTACCCAGAACTTTTAATACAAAACTATGATTTCCCCCAAGTGTGTGCTCACTCTTTTCTTTTATTTTGGTTCTCGTGGAGAGCTGCCTCTTTCCATATATGAGGACTGAAACACAATTATAAAACGTTGCAAGGCATTCGGCACATCGAGAGAACTTGAACGGTGCCCCTCTTGGGGTTTCACTCAAGGCGTACTATGAATTCACAAGCACCCCCGGCATCCAGTTCCTTAAAAGCAGAACCACCTGTGGCCGAAAGCTCACATCTCCAAACTTGGGTTCAATTAAAGGATGCTGTTGTCGGGTAGGTCAGAGATCTCCTAAGAACAAGTCAGGGCACTGGTGTTTCATGAATCAAAAGAAGCTAGAGGAAAGATATGAGGTTATCCGCGGTGGTTATCTCCTGGGGGCAAAGAAAACATCTCCAGAAAACTAGATCCAGGATCAAGTTGATGCTGTAGTTTAGAAAGCCTGCTTTCAGCTCAGTTAACTGAGTGAGGAAACAGCATTCATCCATCTGGAGTGGCTAGTGAAAACAACATTTCCTTCTTTATCCACTTAGAGCTGTTGTTTTCAGAAGCCAGGGAATGCGATTCTCACTGGACAAAGGGAGATTAACTATTTGTTGAGTCTGTTTTGGTTCAGCTGCTCTGAAACAAAAGGGAATGCGCCCATGGGAGGTGTTTCTCTAGGTAGGTCCCAGCCTTTGTTGTCTGGGAATGAAAACCAGACTATACAATTGACATTTACTGTGCAATTGTCAAGGTAAAGTATAGAGGTCATTCAGGACAGAGAGCATGGGGACCAAACACAGGCCCTGGAGCTTGAAATACTAATAACAATACCTTTAAGGTTATAATAACTGAGGGAGTTGAAGAGTTCTGTGGTTTTGCCAAATAAGAATGACCTATATTTGAACTGAGGTCTTTCTTCTCTTGACCCATAACACCACAGAATTTAAGACTTGGCAGGAACCTTAGGGAATTGAGTCAGACCTCCTCATTTTACAGATACAGAACTAAGGCCCAGAGAAGTTAACTCATCTGTCCAAAGTTACACAGCTAATTAGTACTAGAGGTTGGCTTGGAACCCTGGTCTCCTGATCTTCCAGTCCAGTGCTTTCATTATATAATCTTTTTTTTTAATTTTAATTTTATTTATTTACTCTTAGTTTAAAACATTCAATTCCAGAATCCCTTGAGTTCCAAATTTTTCTACCCCTCCCTCTCATCACATAATCTGGGTACATAATATATCATGGTGAAAAAAAAGGCTGTCACACTATAATTTCTAGGTTAATTCAAGAATAAGCTACAAAAAGACAATAATAGTACTTAGGAAACCTGATGAAATTAATGCTTTTTATCTTCCATCTGCTTATGCCTAAAATGCTGGGATATACCTTTCTTTTTTTATTTCATTTTTTTTAAATAAATGGGAAATCATAGTCATTAACTTAAAAAAAAGCATGGGGTAGTCAGGAATTGTTATCATTTTTTAACTAAATAGCAATTTTTTTTTAAATGGCAACTGGAGTGGCTAGAACAGTACCATTCTTGTCTCAATCTCTGTGCCAGGGACTTATTTATATACTTGCTTTTTTGTTGTTTTTTTGTTTTTCTTGTTTTTTAATACAACTTTTCATTCTGAGTTCCTGCTTAGCCTCTATCATCTACCAGCCATTTCCCAGATTACATCAGTTTCAAAAGGACACAAAAAATCCCATCACAGGTTTTTGATTGGTATTCAGGAATTTGGTGTGCCACCCATTCACCCTTGTGTTAAGTCATGTAAACTCCCTTCCCTTCAGTTTTTTCTTTATCTTTGTTCTGAGTGACCTACTGAAAGAATCACATTGCCCTAGCTATGGAAAGCAGTAATCCCCCACTGCTTATGATTATCGAGGCTCTTTGAGGCCAGGCTGACAATATCAGATAAACTGTGCCCCTCAATTACAAGGCCTAGTTGAATATGATCCTTCCCTTACAAGTACCTTATTTTCTGATATGCAGTGTCTACATTCAATTATCACACATTATTGGAAATACAAAGGTCAGTTTTTAGTTTTGAAAAGCTCTTAAAGCAAACACACTGTTGTATTCTATTTGGGGCTTAAAAAAAATCTTAGGATGCAGTTCTGAAGGATCTAACCATCATCTCTCTAGAATTTAAGCCTAACTCTAAGATAGCTGGGTCAAACAACAGACTAAGCTATAAAATCCAAAAAAATTTTTAAAAACATGCTTAGGTAAGGGCATGTGATGTTGATAATACTTTCTTTTCCACTTATTTTGCCTCCTAAATGCCAGGGCATACTTTTTTTTCCCTTAAAATTAGGGTAACCGGTCATTATTTTACAATTTGGTATTCAATTCAATAATGCTGCTTATGATGAACTAATGTTGCATTAATGTAGAGTTCATATGTATTCCCATTGGAATTCCATTGTAATTTACCATTTTATTCATGTTCAATTATTTTAAAGTGTTGCTGAATTAACAAGATCCACTTAGCCTTAATCACTACTTACCTCATCAGTTTACAGCTCTGACATCTCCTGCTTGTGGAGACAATCAGTGACAGAATAAGGCAGGAACCTTCAAAGCTATAACACATCAACACTTAATTCAGCAAGGCTGTAGCCTAATATGTGAGCATTAATCAACCACCAGCGATTAAGTGTGGACCAGGACATATGACAGTGGAATCTGACGATTTGGCTACTCAGATATCCTGTTGATGGCTAAATACTGTGACAGCTACAGGATTATAGAAATGTAAGGCTCCATGTGCTCCTCTCCTTCTCTTGCATGCCAGGAGTCTTGGATTTACTTCCATAATATTCCACAAATTTCTCTAGGGACATTCTTGTTTTAGATTTTTTAAATGTATCAACATGTTTTCGTGGTGGCCTCACCGAATTCCTGAATAGGAAACCTAAGTTTATACCCAGTTATGGTTACTTTTGTTGTTGAGTTGTACCCAACTCTTCATGAACCTTTTGGGATTTTCTTGGCAATGATACAGGAATGCTTTGCTATTTCCTTCTCCAGATTATTTCAAAGAGGTAACCAGGGTTAAGTGACTTGCCCAGGGTCACACAGCTAGTTAAGTATCTAAAGTTTTATTTGAACTCAGAAAGACAAATGTTCCTGTTTCCAAACCTGGCACTCAATCCACTGTACCACCTGGCTGCCTCCTTATACCCAGTTGCTTACTGCTAGGGCATTCCTCAGGGATGTCTTATTTCCTCTCCACAGCATTTTCCATTCTGACCAGTTTCCTGCCAATTTTCATTTCTCCACAAATTTTAACTGCAAATTTCAAAAGACTTCTCATAATTCATCAAGGATCTTTAGATACAGGGTCTCCCAAATCTCACACTAAGATTCCTGCTTTCAAATCACTTTTTTCTTTTGCCTCTTATAATTCCATTCATTCCTCAAACTTTAACTAAGCATCAAATCTGTACGAGAGACAGAATCATAAATAAGAAAATCTATTATCAATGATTAAATGTCATCAGTTCACAGCAACCCTTGAAGAAGATGTCAACAACGTAGTTAAATATTTTGAATTTTATTAAGCACCTATTATGTGCAGAGCATGCTATTAAGGCACTGTGGCAGATAAAAAAGTAATTCTTGCCAATTCAATGGTATAGTTGGACAAGGTCACAAGGTAACTAGGAACATTCACAGTATAATAGGGTTTATCTAAGAAGGAAAAATAGAGCTCCTTCCTGGGATCATCTTAGAAAGTTAAATGCCTTCAATTAGAATTCTAGTCACCAGTTTAGGATTGAACCTATAAAAATTTCTACCCATGTATGCAGGAATTCTATACTTGTGCCTTTTAACGGGTTGCCATTAAAACTGATAGGCTCCCAACCATTCCATTTCCTACTTTCTGACTCAGGGATTTAATTCAAAGGAAGAAGTGAAATAAGATTGCCTGAGGCAATGTTCTTCCTTTTATCTGTCCTATCCATATTGTACTATTGAAATATACTATTCTTATACCAAGAACTTGCTTAACTACTAGGACTGTGGCCTTTAATATTGCTCTGAAAACAGATAATGAAATTCTTGAGTGGGTGATTTTTTTTCAGCATCTTGGTAATCAGAAGGATAGAATGATTTATTCAATCGTAACATGAAAGTACTTTATAATTCCTGCTACAAAATCAATGGGATCACCACTCTTAGCATGATTGTCAGATTGAAAGTTGTAGCAGCAACCATTGTATGTAGTTCACACTGGAAAGCTTTCTGATGCCTTAATAACACCATTAAAGAGCCCCTAGTTGGATGCTCAAATATGCAATTTGTGTTCTGGAAAAGGATTGGTTGGTGGTTCCTCCAAGCACAGTTATATACCAGTCTTCCACTACTGTGGCTGCATCATTACAGTTTAGGGAGATTTTTTTTTTCTTTGTGGTATAAGTTTCATGGGAATTACTTCAACCTTCAAATTCTAACTTAAATATTAAGTCCCTCAAGAAACATCTCTTGATTTCTATACCTTTCCTGTCCCCTTTCCTTCTATACCTTACCTATATTATTTTTTGCACTTAGTACATTTATTATACATCATTTAGACTTATAATTATCTTCATATATGTCACTTCTTGCTTTTAAACTCATATGGTCAGTGAGAGAAGGTACCACATATCACCTGCTTTTTAAAAAAATTCTCAGGGGCGGCCAGGTGGCTCAGTGAGTAAGAGCACCGGCCCCAGTGTCGGGATGACCTGGGGATCAAATCCAGGCTCAGATACTTAGCACCACACCCAGAAACACCTGGCAGTGTAACCTTGAGCAAGTTACTTAACCCCAATTGCTTAGGGGCGGCCAGGTGGCTCAGCGAGTGTCGGGATGACCTGGGGATCAAATCCGGGCTCAGATACTTAGCACCACACCCAGAAATAACTGGCCGTGTAACCTTGGGCAAGTTACTTAACCCCGATTGCTTTAAAAAACAATTCTCTTATTCCTTAGCATAATATTCTATAACCACTTAATGTTTACTAAGTATTAGTCAAACTAAACTCAGCAAAACTTATTCTTCTTAGGGTTGAAGTTGTAATTGGAGAAGGCTTTAAAGTTCATCTAATCCAATTGTATCTCCCTTCCCAATGTCATAGATGGAAAAACTGAGGACCAAAGAAAAGTGATGTTCCCAAGGTCATATAGGTCAGAGTTGCGCTCAAGCAATGCTAAGAGAGAAATCAAATTTGTAAGATCCTTCTTTCATTAAAAATGATACATTATGGATTTGAAATACAATTCTATAGGTCCTTCCCTCTTGCAATATCTTTGTTTTGTTGGTTACATTTTCAGGAATACTTTGTGAAAAGAGTTGGCATAATCCTGTTTGAAATTTGGCATCACCAGCTTAAGGAAAGGTCGCTTGGAGTTCTCATTCAAGATACAGAATTGTCAGTTGCTTCCATGGTAGGGAGTGAAACCTTATGAAATTATTAAATGGCAGTTTTGATGCCAATCATATTTGCTCTCTGCCTTTCCCCTCCATCATCTCTCCCCAGGATGCAGCTGCTAAGATCGTTTTCCTTTCTCACTTCCCTGATGATGCTTTTCCGCTTCTCTGAATCCCTTCATTGCCTGTCCTGCTTATGTGACCTTTTTATACCTTGAACCATCTCTTTCTGGAAAAAAAAAAATCTCCATTAACTCCATTGCCTCTAGCATCACCCAGACATTGAGTCCAGACCTTACCTTGATTCTTCTCTTTTTCTCATTGTTGGGTCTTCTTTTATGTGGTCCCCTACACTTGAACAATATACCTCTTCTTTTTCAGGTGGTCTGAACTGTTGTTATTGTTGTTGTTGTTTTTAAGTAAAATGCCAACCTGAAAAATCCACTGAAAACAAAATGTCTTCATATCAGAATACCCAGGTGTCTTAAAGTGTTCCAAATTATTTTTAGCATTGTATATGTAGCCTGTGAAGAGATGTTCAAATTAAACAAATATAATCCATTTCATTACCCATAATTTTTTTGTTTCATAAAACGTCACTAAACAAAAACCTCTAAAGCAGACCTTTAAATAGAGTTATAATTACTACCTTATCTTAGAGTAAATGTCATCAGTAATAAGATTTCAAACATTTGCACAGTAGGAGAGAAGAAAGCATGGTAAGGGGGATTATCATTAACCATGAAAAGGTTAAAGAAAGTAGCTTGCAATGTCAAGTCTTGCAGTGGCTTTGGGTATTATCTGTTGTTAGACCTTAATAAATATTTGTGAAATTGAATAGAATTGTAGTTGGGGGAGTGGAACAGATTCTGGCAGTGAGGGAATATTTAAATAAGATGTTTATCAATCGCATTTGCAATGTTCATCTGGGTAGTAAATTAGCTCATTCATTCTAAACAAATTAATAGCTATCCTGTTTTAAATGACAGACATATTGTTCTTCACTTGGGATGAGTCCTCCTGAGCCCTCTGAATACCCTTAATAGCCATTTGTTTACTCATGTCATGGGTCTGACCCTCTATTTTCCAGCCCCTTTCCACTTAAGGATGATCCTTGGCCATCTCTCCATTTCTTTTGTTCCCTCTCTGACCCCTTCTTTATTTACTAGGTACTAGACTTGGCTTTCTATGCATTTGGGTACAGGTTGTAGACCCTAAGTTCTTGTAAAATTGTGTTCATCAGCCTCTCTGACTTATTCTGGTCCCTTCAAAACTCTATAGACCATCTCTGCATCTTTTCTACTTGCTGATCCACATACCTGTAATGGACTGTTTCCTTATGCATATCTCAGAGGCCCCCCCTTTCCGTTTAAGGTGCAATACAACCACCATTTTCTTCATGCAAATTTTTATTGATTCTCTAACTGCTGGTGCCCTTTCAACTAATGTTGTTATTCAGTCATTTCAGTGGAGTTGGACTCTTCGTGACCCCATTTGGGGTTTTCTTGGCATGCCAATGGTTTGCAGTTTCTATCTCCAACTCAATTTACAGATGAGGAAACTGAGACAAACAGGTTAAGTAACTTTCTTGGGGTAACAGAGCCAGCAAGTTTCTTGAGTCTTCCTGACTTCAGTGCTATGCTATCACTCTCACCACAGCACCACATAGCTGCCCCTAGAACTTAGAACTTGGTACCTATGTGTACTTATTTGCTTTATATTAATGCTGAAAATGTATACGTATCCACCGGTTGCCCACCCTATTAGAATGTAAGTTATTTCTGAATAGGGACAAATTTCATTCTTTGTACTTGTATTTCCATTGCCTAGTGTACTGCGTAACCCATAGTAACTTAGTAAATGTTTTTTGATTGATTGATGCCCCTGGTATCCACTGGTCAGTTCACTTGACCCCTGTGGTCTCCTAAGCAGTGACCACTGTAACCTTGTATATGTGGCAAAACCCTAACACATGTGGAGTAATGCAATAACATTTTAAAAGAGGAGAAAAAATGCTTTTACACAGAGTACAACAGTATGGCTCCAGCCACAAAGTGGTTGAGGACCAGTAGAGGAAGCAAAGGGAAAGAAAAATGATGCCTGTTACTGGCAGGAAAATAAAAACCCAGAAGGCTTTTGCCAAAAGGGCAAAGACATAGATTCTGGTCCTCCCCCTTTGATCCTCCTGAGGGTCATTACTACATTTTACCATCAATCTCTTCCCAGCCCTGCATACCACATGATTCTGGATATGAAGATTCAGTCACTTGTTTTAACTCTGGTCTGACCTTGCTTCCCCTCCCCAACACAACTACCCAGTGGAAAGTGACACACATCTATCTCCCTTTGGCTAATTCCATTGTGTGGTGACATGATGCAGAGGGAAGAATGCTTAATCTGGAATCTGGGAGCTCCTTTTCCAGCTCTACAGCTAGTTATTTCTGTTAACTTTTCTCTGGACCTCAGTATTTTCCACTATTAAATGAGTTTGTTGAACTAGATGGCTAATAAAGGCCCTTCCAGCTCTAAAACCACATTAAACACTTCCATCATGCTTTTTATTTGTCCCAAAACTACTTAATCACTTGCAGACGCCCTGAAATGGTATTCGTTTTATAATTTATAGACCATGATATATTATGGAGTGGATCGAAGCTGGTCTCAGAATCAGGGAGACCTGTATTCAAGTTCTCTGACATGTCCATGGTTTAACCATTGGACAAGCCATTTAGTCACTCAGGGCTCCCAAGCAACTCCTGAAAGAGTAATGGCAGATCATAACCCTGTTCTTGTGACTGGAAGGAGTTCCTCCCAGGGAGCAAGTGATAATAGTAACTATAATAATAAGAAATAATAAAGATTGTAAAATGCTTTATGTATTTTTCCCTTTGATGAAATTACAAATGGGGGGGGGAGTGAAATCTATAAGCCATAATAATACATACTTAAGGATTCACATCGGCTAGAGAAGACATGATAATGGTCCGGGAGGTAGTGTGATATAACAGAATGGGCACAAAAATTATATATGGGATTCTAATCCCAGCTCTGTCCCAGGGAGGGGTAATAATGGTTAGAGTTCTGGAGTCAGGAATACCTAAGTTTGAATCTTACCTCAGGCATTTATTACTGTGTTCTTATGGGCACTAAGCCTCAGTTTTCTCATCTATAAAATGGGGATATTAAAAGTACCACCAGTATGATGTGAGAATGAAATGAGATAATACATATAAAGAACTTTTGCAAACTTTAAAGCACTATATACATGCTAACTATGATCATAGTTAGGGTTATTGCTACTCTTAGCTGTGTTACTGCAAGTTTATAAATAAGCCTTTTAGAGTTCCAGTTCCTTCATCCATAGGATGGAGCTGACATTCGCTACGCAGTGTTCCTCTTAGAGATATTATAAGGAAAAGCCTGTGTGAATCATAAAATGCCATGTAAATATGAGTTACTCTTTAGTTGAATTAATGACTGCGATTTAAAAAAACAGATTTAATAATAGATCATTTTTAAATGTCTGTGCTTCAAGGAAAAATATATCCGTGGCATATTTTGTTAAGCTCTCTATGTTTCTGTCAATGTAGGGACATACTTTTCCATCCATGGTTTTAATAGCAGCATCTGGCTCATTTCCCATAATCAATATCATCTCTTAAGGATTTAGTCTCAAAATCAGTTGCAACAAGCATTAATTACAGGTGGCAAATTTGATACATTTTAAAAGAAGCAATTATGTCATTAACAAATTATCTAGTTAACAAGTTGGCTCATTCAGATAATAAGGGGGCAAAAAAAAACCCACCTCAGTTCTGATTATTGTGTAGCATGAAGCTAGTTTCAATGTGAAGAATATTTTCTTAATTTAAGTGAGTCTTCTGAAGGCAACCTTTACCATAAAAGCATCTTAAGGGAATAAATATAATCGGTATTTCCAATCACTTAACATAAATGAAGGAAAATGAAGAATGTTGGAATTAATTATGTTTATCCTTCTCATAAAGATACAGATACAAGTCAGAGTTTGCAGAAAAAAAAGATCCCATGTTGTAAGTGTATAAACTCTTCATATTTTTCTTTCCCTTTTTTGTGAAGGTAAAAAATAAAAGATAATTTATATTCTGTTAAAGCTTAAGTTTCTGGTAACTCTCAAGACAGTATGTTTACCCAGCTGTCATAACATAATTCTGCTGTCCATATTCCCACATTACCTGGATTCCTTTTCACTGCAAGGGATGATTTGGTGTTTATATTAAGCTTGTCTACATCTCTTTAGAAATACAGAAACTTTTGTTTTGTTTTGTTATATACAGTGCACACAAACAAATGGAAATTAATAATGAAAAGATATTTTGGCTGCATATGAAAATTCAATGACTTAGTTTTACCCTGTGGAAAAAAATACAGCAGATAGATGTCTTTGTCTTCTGAGTGTAAACTATCTATGCTGATAATAGGAAAAAGGAACTTGGGTTATAATCCAGAGGCAAACATTAATGCAAAATTGTTTATTCAAAAGAGCATTATAAAGGAGAGGGGGCTGACTTTTTACATTTCTCACTTTTGTAAATCTTTTTTTTTTATTAATTTTCTCACATGTTCACATTGGATCCAGAAAATTCCTAATTGAAACATTAATAGATAACTACAAAGTACTTCAGAAACATGCTACAAATGCTAAATGTGTTAGGTTTTTAAGGTCGAGTTTTCTAAAAACTAGATTAATAATAAAGTTAGCATTTAAATAATGACAAGGTTTAAGGAGTATTTTGCATACAGGGAACAAAGGATGGAAAGATGGATAGATGACTGAGCTTAGAGTCAGGAAGACAATGATTCAAGGCCTCTTCAGAGACATATTGACTGTGTGACAAAGGATGAGGTCAACTAAATCCTTAGTACTCTAGACAATTTTCAAAGATTATAAATTCCAGAATAGGTATGGACATGCATCAGAGAGAAGTTTTCTCCATCTGAGACTTCTCTGGGTAAGTGAATCATGAGTCTTATCCTTTGGATATATTGCTTGAATATATTACTCTTTCCATCAACCATGTAAGGCAGATCCTCTTATTATTTCCATTTTACAGTTGGGAAAATGGAGATTCCAAAAGGTCAGATAAGTATTCTATGACAGGGGTTAGCAAACTATGGCCCATGGGCCAAATCTACTACCTGTTTTTGTATGGCCCGTGTACTAAGGATTTATTTCTTTTTTTGGTATGTTTTTATTTCTTTCTAAATTTGTATTTAAGTTCCAATATTTAAGTTTATGATATGTTTTTATTTCTTTTCTCTATTTGTGTTCTGGTATTTGAGTCTAAAATAAAATTTTGAGGAAAATTTTTTCTCTTTTTTGTTTTTTTTTGTTTTGTTTGTTTGTTTTTATAGAACAGAAATCAAGTAAATATCAGAAATATAATTCATGGGGCCAGGTGGTGCAGTGAGTAAGAGAGCCAGCCTCGGAGTTGGGAGAACCCAGAATCAATTCTGGCCTCAGATACTTAACACCCACACAAAAAAACTGGTTGTGTAACCTTGAGCAAGTTACTCAACCCCAATTGCTTTAGAAAAAAAAAAGAAATATAATTCACATTCAGGTCTTTCCTGACTTCACATCTAACACTCTTTCCCACCATAGCATATATCCTCTAAATTGCTGTAAAGAAATTCATGAATGCATACCTATAAATGTACAATAGTAGTATTATTTCTAGAGTTAGAAGGGACCTCATTATATAAATGGGAAAACTGAAACCCAGAGATTATTGTGAGGCTCAAATCATATAATAGATTTAACATCATCATCATCAGTCTGAAGTTTCCTGGTCTCTTGTATAGTGATGACTTCATCTCCTGAGCCTTCTATGACACTTCTGCTCAGAGAAAACAGTGTTTATAAAGCAATTCAGGAGTGTGCTGGTAAATGATAAGAACTGGGATCTCCAGGGGGAAAAGTGTATACAGTCACACTTCTGGATGCCAGGTGCAATACCCTACCCATTGTACGTTAAGGCTGCACCAAAACCTTTTCAGGAAAGCATTCTAGCAGAGTGGTATAGTGGAATGATCCCTGAAAATGGGCTCTGTGTTCAAATGCTGATGCTTCCATCTATTGCCTTTGCAATATTGGGCAAGTCACTTCTCTGAGTTTCTATACCTGTTAAATGTGGAGACAAGGGGTGGCTACGTGGTACAGTGAGTAGAGTACCACCCCTGGAGTCAGGAGGACCTGGGTTTGGTTCCAACCGCAGACACTTCACACACACACACACACACACACACACACACAAACCCCTAGCCATGTGACCTTGGACAAGTCACTTAACCCTTATTGCCCCCCCCTCCAAAAAGCAAAAATAAAAATAAAATAAATGTGGAGACAAAATTATATGACTGCAATTTATTTTTACGGTTCCAAATCTATGTGGCTATATGTACTGTCAAATGATATTAGCTAACATTTGTCTAGCTCTTACTATGAGGCAGCTGGTGGCTTGGTGAATAGAACACTGGGTCTGGAGTCAGGAAGACTTGAATTCAAATCTAACCTCAAACACTTCTTTGCAGTATGACCCTGGGTAAATCACTTAACCTCTGATTGTCTGAAAAAAAAAAAAGGATTCACTGGATCCACTGGAGAAGGAGATAACGAACCACTCTGGTATTGTTGCCAAGAAAACCCCAAATGGGGTCACGATGGGATGGACATGACTGAAACAATGATTGAACAACAACAAACAATGGGCCAAGTACTGTGTTAAACACTTTACAATTATTATCCAATTTGACCCTCACAATAACCCTAAGACCTTATTGGTGCTATTATTATCCCTGTTTTAGAGATTAAGAAACTGAGGTAGGGGTGGTTAGGTGGCACAGTGAATAGAGCACTGGTCCTGGAGTCAGGAGGACCTGAGTTCAAACCCAGCCTCATACATTTAACACAAAACTAGCCATGTGAACTTGGGCAAGTCCCCGATTGCCCTACCTTCCCCCCCTCCAAAAAAAAGTGAAAAAAAGAAAGAAAGAAACTGAGGTAAACAAGGATTAAATGAATTGTCCAGGGTCACAAAATTAGTAAGTGTCTGAGGCCATATTCGAACTCAGTTTTTTTTCCTGATTCTGGGTTCTGTGCTCTATTCTCAGTGCCACCTTGATTCCTCCAAACATATTTTCTATGGTCATATTTGTTTTAAATTTTAAAATATATGTATTTGGTGTCCTAGACCAAAAATGGAAATTTCCCCCCTTGTTTACTATGTAGATATTCAGGGCAGTAGGATTTATACTTTTGCCTTAAAGGGAAAATATTTCTGATCCATGAGGTCTTTCTCTAAAAATGCTCTTTGAAAAAAAAAACATCCAACAAAGTTGCTCTAAAGAGAGATACAATCACCCTGAATAATTAATAAGGGACAATAATAGTAATAATCATGATCTACACTAAGAATAACATCAAGTTCACCAAACATTTTAGAAACATTAATTAGATCTCACACTGTTCTTATTTACAAATGAATTAATAGTTCACTGAAAACTCGACTTGTGTACTTTCCTTTAAGAGGACTCTTAGGAGTATTAGCCTTTTAATTCTATCAGTGTAGAAAAGCAGAAAGAGTTCTGGGCCTAGAATAAAACAGTTTGAGTTTTAGCTCTGACAGGTAACAGCTTTGGGATCATAAACAGATCACTATATTTTTAATCCTCTTTTTCCTTGTCTGTATAATGGCCCTAATAATTCTTGTTCTATCTACCTTGCAAGTTGGTTGAGTCAAAAGTACTTTCATAAACCTCAAATGCTATAGAAATATATTCAGGAGTCACTGCTGAAGTATCAATAGATAGCTATATCCACAGTCATGTCTATATCTATTTGCTGTCGTTCAGTCATTTTTAGTGTCATCTGACTCTTTGTGAGCCCATTTTGGGTGTTCTTGGCAGAGGTGGTTTGCCATTTCCTTCTCCAGATCACTTTACAGATGAGGAAACTAAGGCAAACAGGGTTAAGTGACTTACCCGGGGTCACACAGCTAGTAAGTGTCTGGGGCTGGATTTGAATTTCAGAAGATGTCTTCTCAATCCATTGCACCACCTAGCCACCCCATGTCAGTGTCTTTATCTATATAATTATTTGTAGAATGTAATGCATTCTGTAACACGTCACAAGTTATATAATCACACCATATCAATTTTTGAAGTTTTATTGATGCTTTTAAAATGCTTATAAAAATTAAAATGTATATGGAATATATGTGTAAATACATATATATGTCATTTTCTAATATATGGATTCTTTGAACTCTCCATTGTGACATAAAAGAAAGCAATAAAGCAGAAACAAATTTGCCCAACCTATTCAACACTCTGAATCAGTAGAAAAACTGGAAAAAATAATGCTTTTAGGTGAACTAAACTCTTAGGTGAAATATGGCAAGTCAAATTATGTCATTTACACTCATGTATAATAGCAGTTAATTATTTCCTATGATATTTAATTCTTGTGTAGCTAGACAAATAACACTGACTTTTCCTCATCTAAAAGTAAAAATGAAATAGCGTGCCAAAGTAAAGCTCCCATGACAGTAGAACACAGGATTTTATCATAGGGAGGCCACTGGGGTGAGAATCCCAGAGAATGAAGCAGTGGGTAGAGAAGACCAGTATGGTACTCCACAATATTAGACCTGACATGAAGAGGGTTCATGCATTGTGGCAAATCACAATGACTCAGTTATCACAGATTTGGGCCCTAGATTATATCAGATCTTTTAGTTCAGTCCCCACAATTTAGATATCATTTTATGTCTCCAGTCTTGATTTCTCACTCCCCCTTTATATTTTTCTATAATTTATAAGATGAAAGTACATATATTGGAAATGGAGATAATTGCTCTATAATTTCCATGACAAATTGTTAATATAAACAGTATCACTAATTCAGAATAGCTGCCAAAGTGCTCAACACAACATGAAGTCCATTTTTTAGGTGTCCTGGATGCTGTTTTGTGTAGTTGTGGAAAATACATACCTATGGGTATAATTGTTGTTGTTGTTTTGTAGTCTCAATCATGATACTATTTTGGGTTTTCTTGGCAAAGATATTGGAGTGGTTTGTCATTTCTTCCTCCAGTTCATTTTACAGATGAGGAAACTGAGGCAAACAGGGTTAAGTGACTTGCCCAGGGTCAAACAGCTAATGTCTGAGGCCAGATTTGAATTCAAGAAAATGAGTCTCCCTGAATTCAGGCCGGGCACTCCATCCTTTGTGCCACCTAGCTGAACTTATGGGCATAATGCCTTAAAAGAAATTCCATGGAGATCCAAAAGAGATTCCATGAATGAAAAGAGCTGATGTAAGTCAGTTAACTTATTTGCTGTTGGCTTGTAATTTTTACGAAATGGGGGGATAGAGGAAGGAAGGAAGAGATTTATAGGGCAGCTAGATGGCTCACTGGATAGAGAATTAGACTTGGAGTTAGAAAGATCTGTGTTTAAATTTGGCCTTGGACATTTAGTGGCTGTGTGACCTGTGGCAAGTCACTTAACCTCTCACCCTCAGATTTCTCACCCATAAAATAGCACCTACTTCCCTGGGTTGTTGTGAGCATAAAATAAAATCATACTGGTAAAATATTTTGTAAACTTGAAACCATATAAATACTAACTATAATTAGTAAAGACTAAAGTTGTGTGCTAACACACAAAGGGAAATAAGAAATGAAGGGATTATCCAAATAATGATTCCAGGACATTCTCTGTGACAGTATTTCATGCTCATGTCCTTTTCACACATTAAGGATTTGTCTATATTCCTTTTTGCTTTTCTTTATTCAGATCAATCCTAATGCCAATAATTCCTTTTTTGTGGAAATAGTTGGCATCCTTCAAGATGTGGTTTGCAAATTCTGCCTCCCCCATTAAGCCTTCCCTGATTCTCTCTCCACCCCCAGAAAGGTACAAAAGTTTAGAAATGATCCTTTTTTAAATTATGTCATACATTTTGGGTGCAGCTAGGTGGCGCAGTGAATAAAGCACCAGCCCTGGAGTCAGGAGGACCTGAGTTCAAAATCTGGCCTCAGACACTTAATAGCAATAACTGTGTGACCTTGGGCAAGTCACTTAACCCCAACTGTCCTCCAAAAAAAAGCAAAAAAAAAAAAAGAAATGATCCTTTCTTCCTCAGATTCGACATAAGATTTCATCCTTTTATTCTATATCACATTTTCTTCTATATTACTATGTAATATCACTAATCACTTTCAAAGCAGCTAATAACGCACAAGGAGAATTTTCATTACTCACTCTGTATTTGCACAGTCTCCCATGTTGGGAATGTACTACCACCTCATCTCTGCCTGTTAGGCCTGCTTTCCTTCAAAACTCTGCTCAGGAGATATTATGCATGAAGCCTTTCCTGATCCACCCCCACATACACACACCTGGCTGTGCACCCCCTCACCTACCTACCACCCCCAAATTTATCTGACACTTATTTTTGTATAGACTTATACATGTACTTGATGGTTCTTCCAAAAATATATATACTCTCCTTTGAATTAATTTGTGAAATTATAATATGGGGGCAGACATGCCTGGTTCTTTATGTACTTGCCTGGAAAGACCATGATTGGCAGGGGGAAATGGGATGGCAATCACACTTTGTGCTTAGAGGATGTGGGGACAAAAATTCCATAAAGACAGAGACAAGGGGAAAAAGAGGTACAAAGGTACACATCATGGCTTAGGGGTAGTTAGATGGAACGGAGAAGTATAACACCATGTATGAGCAGATTTCCAAAGGACAGCTGCTGTGAACTGCTTTCAAGGTTCTGATTACACAGTATAGTGAACACTCTATTCCATAACAAATCAAAGCAAAACATTCACAGAAAATCAAGGTACAGCATTCACAATATTACAACTTATCACAGAAAATCACAATATAGTATTCACAACAACTTATCATTAAAATGGCCACATAGTTTCCACCATAGTGGCCACAAAGTTTTGAACAAGGAACAATCATCTCAAGTAAAATAGTCTTCCACTCATAGGACACACTGACTCAATCAGTCACTTATTCAGCAATCAGTTACTAAGTATCATTAATCACTAAGTACAATCATTGGAAAATACACAGACCCCCAACCCTAGGTCACTAATAAACTACAATGTCATCACTACTCAGTACCCATGGAGAGGTCTTTTCATCTTGACTCTGAGGCAGGTAACTCCTACCTGAATCTATCAGTTACCTGGATTCAAAGGCAGACGGCTCCCATTTCCTGTCCAGCTCTCCTTGTAAGTCCTGCTCTACACTGAAGTTCACAGGGTCCAGTACATCTCAAGTCCTTCACAATTTCTGTTCTTGGCAATTCAAGGCTCAACCAAGTCACAAACAGACAAAGTCTTAGCATCCCTGTCATGCTTCCTCAGTCTTCTGCAGCTCAGTTCAAAAAAACAAAAAAATCAGAATCACCTTATCCAGCCGGGGGTGGGGGGGGTTTCCTGGCCCCCTGGGCTCCTCTTCAGAAGAAGCTCCACCACCACAACTTCTCAGGAAATTCTGACTCGGTTCTCAATTCTCATTTCTCTTCTGTAGCTGCTCTGCCCACAGATGCTGGTCCCAAGAAATTCTGACTGTCCCTTCCTGGGGCTTTTCTTACATACACATAGCATTAGTTTCTTCCTATTTCAGCCAACCCCTTCCTTCTACGTAAGCAACAGGAGACAGGAGTCCATTAAGCAACAGGAGACAGGAGTCCATTGATCAATTACTAAGTGCTAAGTCCTGCTACCTTTGGTTAACTTGAAACAAGGTGCTAAGTACCTGCTTATTTGCAAATACAAAAAGGGGTCTTCAGATTCAAATTACATTACCATTACAAGAAGGAAGGCAATGTAGAAAAAAAAGAATGGAGAAAGGGATAGGCAGAAAACATCACTCACATAATCAGGGTTTAGAGTGGAGAGCACTGGGTAGTATGTATACAATGGAGAGCAAATAGAGCTCAGGGCCAGAAGTTGGAGATCTCATTTTTATAGGATTTTTACAGGGGAACAGACCAACTCCTATGTATGCCACCTTGGAGTTAGTTCATTAGCATATCCAAATCATCTCAAAGTGATAGATAAAACTTCAAAGTCATCTTCCCAAAGTTATCGGCATCTTTTTGATGTGTCTGGAACTGTGGAGGTCTGGAAATTACATGTAATAGAACCAAAACCAGAAACCCAACAGCAGAGTCTGAAGTTTGGATTCAGTCAAAAGGCCACACTTGAGGATCTAGAGGGCCATATGACCTCGAGGCTGCAGGTTCTCCACTCCTGGGGCTTCTGATGATTTTGTCACATGTTACCAGGATGTGAATTTTGGTTAATATAGCATCCAGTTTGTAAATTATTGTAAAGTCTTACTTTGGTACAGTTTATATGGGACTTTCAGGCTCTCCTTTTCAATTTAATTGCCTGCTATTGTCCATTTATACTGGCTACTTATAAACTTGCTGTGCTTGATTAGGAGAGGTGTGAAGGGTGGTCAGGGACACCAGAACCAGCTACAATTTGAACACAAGCCCATTGAGGGAAGGGACTACTTTGTTTTGTCTTTTGTATGCCAAGAGCATAGCAGAATGAAAACAGTCTGGGTGACCTTCTAGGTCCTAGGGTGAAGCCTCTTGACTGACTCCAAATTTTACAGAACAAATCATTTTATTAAGGAGAATTGTTCTGTGAAGTTTGGATTCAGTCCAAAGTCTACACTTGAGGACCTAGAGGGCCACATGTGGTCTGGAGGCTGCAGTTTCCCCACCCTTGTCATAGAGTAAGCACTTAATTAATGCACATTGACAGATTTAGATTTTTTTTTACAATTCTGTATTTATTATGGTTCTTTAATATTTGTGCCCATATTATAGACCTCTTCTTCACCCTCTTCCCTATCATGGTCTATCAGTTCCATGATGGCAAGAATCTGTTCTTAATTATCTCTTTCCCCAAAGCACTACTTATTTAGAAGCTGAATGAATGAGTACGTGACTCCATATAATAAATGTAAACAAAGTGGGTGTTATTGTACTTTTAGCTAAGGAGGCACCAAAACAAAGTGGGAACCTTGAAGGTAGAGTTTAACTTGGGGAATGTAAGCAAAGATTGAACATTTTTGGACCTCCTTAGATTTGTTGTAGGACTAATGGATTTTAAAACCTATTCTAAATACCACTGATTGAGGACCCTAGAGAAATTACTAATCAAATAATTCCTTATTTGTTTTTTTTAACTACAGAAAACAGACATGTTAAGCTTGACATCTGAGCCATTATCTTCAATTCTCAATACTCAAATATCTCCCCTTACCTTCTAAGCACCAAACAAGGGAATCAGAATCATGGAGGACCTGATAGCCTTGGCCAGTGAGCTATTACCCTAGAAATTCAACACAAATATAGTTAAGTTGTATAGGTCGGGCAATTTCATGACCCTCTTTGGGATTCTGATCAGGCAAGTGGAAACAGTATATGGTCTCTGATCCAGGAGCAGTGAGGACAAATGTAGCAGAAGCTACAGTCAAGCCACAAGAGAAGAGGAGAAGGAAATATTTTGAAAGTATGACCTCCAGAGAGCAGAGGACCTTCCCAGGACAGGGAGAATAAAAATAGTTAGCTTACACTGGGGAAGCTGTCAACAACTTGGGGAAATTTAGAGAACATGGTCTACTATGGGAGGATTCCCATGAGAAGCCCTGGAAATATTATTGGTCTTTGGAAATAGGACCTAAAGAGTTCTCTCATCTAACTCTCTCATTTTACAGGGGAGGAAGCTGAAACCACCGGAAGTTAACTTACTTGCCCAAGGTCACCTAGGTGGTAAGAATCAGAGATGAGACTTGAACCCAGGTGCTCTGATTCAAGAACCAACACACTTTCCACTGACCTCTATGGACTTGGAGGCCTGAAAAAGCTCATTAGCTAGAACTAGACTGTTGTCATTTAAACTGTATTGAGCTGGTCACAATAAGCCATTTATGGGTCTCTCTTTGTTCTCTTCTGACACACAGTCAGCAGAGAGGATCAACAAAGCGATTGACTTCTATTCATCTAGAAAGCTAGGGTCTAGTGTAATTGGAATCATCATAAATTCAAAACAATCTAGTCATATACATTAGTCTTAATGATTTAATAATATTTTAAAGTAACTTCATTTAAAATTACATATGACAACTTAGTGGAAAGGGCACTGAATTTCAAGGCCAGAGTTCTGTTTTTTGTTTTTTTGTTTTTTCTATTGTATTGACGTTGCCAGAGTTTGTTTTTGTTTTTAACATTCCATTGCCTGCCATAATTAACCTCAAACAAATTTATAAACTGCCATTAGAAACACAATGACTGTATTGGGTTCCCTACTCTCCAATTTCAACAATACTAGTTCTATACTGAAAATAACTGAAAGACAAAAACAAAAATCATAAAAATATTTCATCCTCTCCAGAAAGTCCCGTAACTGCTCTGAGAAGACTGTGACTTTCTAAAGAAAATGGCTATATTAATTTTAGTCATTATTTCCTCTACTGATTATGGCTTGATATGAGCATTAAAAAAAAGTGTTTGCCTCATTTATACTATATACCTGCCGGGCAAAAGTGGCATCTTCTTTAATATTTTCTGTATTCCTCAGTACACAGTTGACCCTTGATAAATAATAAATAACCATAGTATTTAACCTTTGACAAGAGTTGCTGTTAGTGACTGAGCTTGGTTCTGCTTAAAAGTTTGCCTGGTTTTCCCTTTTAATGGATTTAATGACATTTCCAATTAAAAATCAAACAATTAGTTGGTGACTATAGACACTGATTGTATTAAAAGGAATGTATGTTGCTAATGAATGGCTCACACTTATATGACTTTTAGGACTATTAAGGCTGTTAAATCCTTATGAGTGACATCAGTGTGGACCCAATTAGCACAGTTTGGAGTCACTTCATAATTCAAAAGAATGTGATCATTCAGCTGGAAGCATATTTGACAGAAACTCCATAGTCATGAAGGTAAAAGCTTGCAAGATCACCCACCAGGATGGAGAAGCTGTCATTCTTTCATCAGTACTGTTGAATACTAATGTCAAGGTCAGGATGGAGTAATTTCAGGCTGCCAAAATATTGCTAGAATTGATATACCAGAAGATGTTTAAGAAAGTAAAGAAATAGAACTTTTGATAAACTTTCGGGAAGTAGTTAGAGTTGAATGTGACTCTTAAAAGGCCAGAAAATGTTCTCTATTTTGCCTTTGTTTCCTCGCAGAGGAATCAGATCCTATTCCTATGGAATTTTGAAAAAAAGGCACTCACTGCTTCTTTGTCCCCTATTTTATTAATATGGGTCTTGGTTTAGAATTGTCATCCCTATACAATTTGCCATTTTAAGTCTAATATTTTTTTCCAGAAAAAGAGCTTGTGCTTTTGTTAAGCAATATTTTACCTTCAACACTCTCAAATAGAATGAGGCTTTTAAATGAAATGAGTTTTCCAAATCCTATTCTGTTGAAGGGAAAGAAATGAATAGCCCTACCTACATGAATAGGTATGTAACCTACAAGTCTCTGCGTTTCCATAAGCCCTTTACAACTTTCAAAAGGCTTCTTCCTGCATGATCTCTCATGAGTCTTGTAGCTACTTAGCTGCTGGAGATGCTTGTAGTCAGGACGATCTTGTTTTGTCTCCTGGTTCTGCCATTATAAACCCTGTATGATTGTGGCTAAATCATTTCATCTCTCTAGGTCTTCTGTCCTCATATGTAAAATGAGGGGGTTGACTGATGTTGAAGGTCCCTTCTGGTTCTGATCCTGTGGACCCATTTTGCAGACGAGGGAATGGGGGCATAGAGCTCTTGTGAATTATTGAAAGTTGCTAGGCAGATAAGGGACAGAACCTAGATTAAGACCCCATGTGTGCTTTTGTCATAGCCCTCTGTGCATGGTCACCTAAGGAGTGTGTGTGTGTGTGTGCTTATAAAATATAATTTCATCCTTTTCTTATTTGCAAGGCTAAAATAATATGGTACAAATATATTCCTGTTTATATTCCAGCTAAATATGTCGAGATTTTTATTCATTCAAGTAAAAAAATGCCCATAATCCTTATATTTCTTCATGATCTGATTGATTTTACATTGCATAAATATGTCAATGAGCTATGCCAGACACTAGCACTGTAGAATTGCTTTCCATATTCCAGATACAATTTTGAAAGATGTCTAAAATGACATGTTTGCAGTAAAATATACATGGCCGGTTGAACTTTCTGAGTCTTGCGCCTCAGTAATTCTAAAAAGGCGAATGGAATCTCTTCCTCCACAATAGGCATGTTTTTAAAGTTTGAAAGTGTATCATTCTGTTATTCCCTATCTCTTATAAATGCACTACTGCTTTTGTCTTAAAAATAAATAAATAAACAGCCAACTTTCACTTCCAATTCATGCAAACTAGTCAGTGATTCAGGGCAGAACGACCCTTATTTAGAGCAGGCAGATACATCCCCTCATTCACACCTTTATTGGTATTATTTGAATTGAATCAATTTCATCCACATTAGGATGTTTATATACTTTAAGAAGCATATTTTCTGCTTTTCCTGGGTCTTTAAATCTTGATAAATGATTGTATAGAGGTCCCTGTAACCTAGCAAAGTTGAAGAGTTTTCTATGACTTTAAACTAAGTTTAGCTTAACCATCTGTGTACCATTTTAAAAGACAGGAGAAATGGAATAATAATCCTATATTTGGGTCTTAGTTCTATCAAAAGGGCCACATTAGAATCCTAGGATATAAAACCAAAAGGGCCAAGTGCATTTTAGTTTAAATGTCAACCCTTTTTAGGAGATTGGAAACAGTGGTACAGTGGAAAGGTCATTGACACAAGGATCAGAGGATTTGGGTTCAAATTCTGTCCCTGCTACCACTACCTGTATGACTGGGGAATTCACTTAACCTCTGTGGGTTTTAGTTACTTCATCATTAAAATCAGAGGTTAAATTAGATAGTCTTTCAGGTCCCTCATAGTTTCAGACCTTTGATATAATAAAAGAGGAAGGTGGTTAAAAAAATACAAGACAAACTGTGAGGAATTTTGAAGTGAATAATTATCAAGGCATTTAATTCAACCCAGGAGTTTGAACTGAGCCTTTACTATCAAAGTTAGAAAGGAAATTAGAAATGCTTACATCATGCCATCTGTTTGTTTTTCTTCAAGTTACTCTCTCTAGATCTTTTATGATGATAATTGGGAAGACAGAAACCTTAGGAGTACAGTGCCACAGGTCCACATTCGGAATCTTGTGGAGTTTTTATTCTCAAAGTGTTGAGAAAGAGGTGGTGAGATCTGGATGCTGACATCCAGCTTGGACTCTTTCTGGTTGGCTCTTTCTGGTTCATATGGAGTGATGAGGACTCTTGTGAAATAGATGAGACCAGAACTGTGGGCCACCATGACCAGTTGAAGAGTTGCTATTGTTGTGACTGAGGCTGGAAGAGATGGTAACTCCCATAGGGCTGAAGAGCTAGAGAAGAACCCTCAATACACTTTCCCTGCTTGTCACTGAGATAATTAGAAATCCAGAATTTGGACCAAGATACTTATCCATCTTGTCCTTTCCTGTTTACTTTGTAGGCCCATATAATTTAGAAACTTCCTGTCTAGCTTCAAATAATTAAGAGGCCATTCAGAAGGTGATTTTAGGAACAAAGGTTCCGTGTTAAACTCTTTAGGGTTTATTATTTATTTTTACTATATTTGACAAACTCATAGTCACGCTGTGTTCCGTACCTATGAAAGTCCAGATATCAGATTGGGACTCAGGCAATGGATTGTAGAATATATAATTAATATTAGAAGGGACCTGAGGGGATATCTAATCCAACTTTCATTTTAGGGAATAAAATAATATGCATATTTGGTATTTGAGTAATATTCCATTTTATCCCTTAGAATTCAAGGGTTCACAAAATACAGTCTGTACGCCAAATCTGGCCCACTGACCCTTTTTACATAGCCTGTGAGCGAATATTGGTCCTTCATGGGCTATACAAAAACAGGCATTGGGATGAATTTGGCTCACTGGTCATAGTTTGCCAGCCCTTGTCCTAGATCACTCCAAATCCAACTAGCATGGGTTTGAACTAATAGGAACTGCCACTTGGAGCTCATGTACAGGCAGTAGGGGCAGCAGTACACAGGTCACCCTCGGGTATATGAGTAGCTTCTCAAGGTGATAGAAGTAAATATTTGGAAAACAACTTTTTTATCCTATTGAAGCTTTAATTCCACTTATAATACCTCTGTGAGTTAGAATTCTCAGTCTTCTTTTATTTTGTTTCTTATGTGCATGTGAATAATAAACTCTAGAATTTATTTCCTTTCATATTGAATAGGACTTAAGGTGAAGCTACTGAAAACCACAGGGTCTGGGAATTCCTGACCTCAACCTTTGTAGACTTAACACCCTCTGTTGGCCAGTGTAAACCTTAATAAGGCTGAAACTGAAAAACTGAGGTGGCTGCTCTCTTAGTAGCTAAAGGAGACTGATGCCGGGCTGGCAATTTGACTATTACCCTACTTTGCTGGATAATTAATTCAGTTACAGGATGTCATCTTGCAGACTTTGGAAAGAGTGCACATGAGCTCAACTGACCTGTTTATACTGCAAAGTGCCATTACTGGAGTGTTTTCTGCAGGACACACAAGTACCATATGTGATATATGATGTGTGATATAGATAATAGGCTTTAGCATCAGAAGGCAACTTAGGTACCATTTCACTTTATAATTGAGGAAAGTGGGGCCCATACAGATGTTGCATTGACTTATACAAGAGTAAGCCATTGAGCTGGAACAAATTTTGTTCATCCTGCTCCAATCTTGGTACGGTTGCCATTGTACCACAGAGCACTGGGCCTGGAATCAGGAAGACCTGAGTTCAAAGGTGTCCTTAGACACTTAGTAGCTTAGTAGCCGTGTGACCCTGCGCTAGTCACAAAACATCTGACTGCCTCAGTTTCCTCAACTGTAAAATGGAGATAATAATAACACCTACCTCACAGGGCTGTTGTCAGGATCAAATGAGATACTTATCAAGTGCTTTACATAGTGCCTTTCACATAGTTGGCATTTAATAAAAACTAGTTTCCTTGCTTTCTTTCAAAGCCCCAAAATATGCAGTGACACAAGGAAAATGTTACTCATGCTAATAACAATTCCCTGTGTGTCATCTCTCTATTTACCACATTCTTTATTCTGGCTCTTTTCACTTTTAGTCCCAGGGCCAAACCTATAGGTCACTAGTCCAAGGTTAAACTCACCAAGGGAGTTGGCAAGACCAATAGTCAAGATTAGTTTGTAACTAGTAACAACAGCAAGCCTTACCCAGTAGAACACAGATGTTTAACCTGCATGCAACCCATTCATTTGGTTCTGTTTTTTTTAATATGTCTGTAAAGGTGTTTCAATATAATTGGTTTCCTATCCAATTTTGTATATTTTATTTTATGCATCTAAGAACTTTATTCTGAGAAGGAACTTGGAGGTTTCACTTGCCTGGCAAAAGGGTCTGTGACACACACACACAAAAGGTTAAGAACTGCCTTAGAGTATGGAACTAGATTGATATGAATGTAATTTGATGGTCTCCAAATGCTCCATCTTGGTTAGTATTTAGAAAGAGTCAAAGTTATGAATATTAAAAACATATTTTGGATCATTATTGTTTACTTTCTTCCTTGAAAGATCTTAAAATGTTTCTGCACATCTTACCTTGTCTTTCCACTTGAGACCTCATATAAATATTTCTTTGGCATATTGTTCATGTCACAACACACAGCTTGACTTTTTTGTTGTCTTGTAAGACAATGCTAGAAATATGTCAAGGGTAATGGAATCCTGATGGGTTTATTTAAAACACTAATATCATTTGAAAAAGTTAAACTCAGAACCTGGAGGCCAAAAGTTCAAACCAAGTTTCTAGGTGACACTAGTAAAAATTGCTATGGCAGATAATGAAAGACTAAACATCACTTTGATTCAAAAAACTTAATCCTGTATTCCCGGCTTGCTTATGTATGTTAAAATATTCCCTAACAAAGTTTGAGGTAAAGCTGGCCTGTTAGCCTAAATGTCTTGGTTAGCTTCGTAACAAAGAAAGCCAGTTGAAACAGCTCAGCACAAAAGCAGGTCTCCTTTCTAATGCAAGAAAAGACACTGCTTAGTCCCTTAAAAAACAGGGAAGGAAGGAAGGAAGGAAGGAAGGAAGGAAGGAAGGAAGGAAGGAAGGAAGGAAGGAAGGAAGGAAGGAAGGAAAGAAGGAAGGAAGGAAGGAAGGAAGGAAGGAAGGAAGGAAATAAGGAAGGAAGGAAGGAAGGAAGGAAGGAAGGAAGGAAGGAAGGAAGGAAGGAAGGAAGAGTAAAAGGGAGTTATATGCTGTATATATTAATTTTGGTCCCAAGTAAATTAAGAATACACTACTCTTCCATTGCAACAGTTATCTGTTTTATGGTGCCGGTATGTGGCTTGTTCATCTCTTTATTCTAATGGGTAACATTAACTAATTACATCCAGATTCACTGATTTCTAGTGGGGGGACAAGTATAGGAGTTGCAAAGATGATAGAGCTGATTTTTTTTGGAGGGGGTAGTGGAGGAGGGTGATTTAAACCTGACAATTCTTTCTTGAATCTCAAAACTAGAGAAATGCATGTTGACATTTCACAGCCAAACCATGGGTACTGGGTGGGCATCAAGGTAATTGCCAGCGACAGACATTCTTTTAGAAAGATAAGTTCTCACCTAATTGGTCCAAAGCAATCCCTGAAGAATGCTACAGTAACAGCCAGCACATGTGCAATATTGCTTTCAAATAATATGTATGTTCCAAGCACAAAAATGAAAATTTGTGGAAATGACATCTGCAATTGACAAAAATATGCCTCATGGAAGCTGTAAGGGAATTCAGATATTTCTGGGTTTTGTACTTGTTGGTTTTTTTGGTCTGTGCTCTTTTAATATGAAATGACTACTTTATTAGTAGACTATAATTCTGAAATGCCTCATGGACTTTGCCCAGAAGACATGTGAATTGCATTGTTCAGTGAATGATGCCACACTTTGGATATCCTTGGAGCTCTGAAAACTTAGCATTACAACCATAGTAGCTTATGAGGGACTGATATGGAAGCTGGATTTGTCTCACTATGTCTCAGAATGAAGAGGATCTATTGCATATGTGTGTGTATGTATGTATATATGTCTGTATATACATGTATGTTTGTAAATACACACATATATACATATATAGCATGCATACATATTACAAATGTGCGTTGCACTGTGTACGCATGTGTGTCCATATGCACGTATAAGTGTATGTGCATGTGTATCACATGTGTGTTGAAGGTGTGTGCATATTATGTGTGTATACATATATATGTATGTGGGCTGGGTCTACTGGTTATTTAAGTTCTATATTGGAATGAAATGAGAGCTTCAAAAGCCATGCAGCAGTTAACAAAAGGAGATGTCTTTAGCCATACACAGAATAAACAAGTTCAACAAAGATAAATTCACTTGAAGAAAAGCTTCCATCTCTATCCACCAGCCCAGCTTCTGAGAGTCTCTCTAGTTTCTCTTGACTGCTCTGTACCATGATAATGAAGAAGTGTGCAGGTTGAAGACTTAGTACCCCAACCAGCCAAGTCTCCAGGAATGTCTCAGAACTTTTTAAGGAAAAACAAACAAAAAAAACCTCCTAACATGCTTATGGGGGAAAGGGTTAACATATGGCTGCTACCATGGAGTTGTGGTTATATTCAGCCACGGTGAATTATTAACCTTATTCATTGTCCACCTGAGTGTTTGACTAGTCCTTTGGTATTTACTATCCATCTTAAGTAGTTTTTGGAGATTTCTAATAAATATATTGGCATTGTGAATAACAATAAACACAAGTAAGATGTATGACTTCTCCAGGAAAAACAAATATTGTTAAGATTATTCCTAAACCCTGTTTGGAACACCCAGAGGCATTGAACATGAGATGGTATTACGTAAGGGGAGGAAGGGAAAAAATCTCTGGAGAAGGTAAAATGGTTTTAAACATTTGCCAAGTTCTTAACTATACTTTTTTTCTACTCAAAGAGGAGAGAAATGTAAAGCTGAACAATTTCCTGGTGCATTTGATCAAGATAGTCAGCCTATCTTCATAATTAAGTCCAGAAATGCATTTTCTTCAGTAGCAGGGGGTTTGGAGACAAATTGTATGGATAATGACTTCAACTTTCCACTTCCTTTTATCTGGTACTTGAGGGAAAGTATTGTCCATTATGTAGAGAAAATAACAACAGGCAAGGGACTCAAAAGAGTGTTGAGTTACTGTAGCAGCAAGCACCCCAAGCGCGTCCTCAGGTTTGCAGCTACCACAGGTTCTTGGATCTGCTTTGTTAAAGGAAAGCAACTCAAAATGGGTTAACAAGCTTACTTTAATCAGTCAGACATATATCGTTTACCTTGTTCAGGAGAAAAGGTCAGCACCCTGAACCTCAAAATATACAGGCAGAATTATCAAGACAGAAACATCAAGTAGACAGATTTCCAAACTGTCCAACCATTACATCCATACCCAGTCAACATCTGGGTTTCCACATTCTGGGTTTTTCAAAGCCGGGGGACTCTCAACAACGGCTTCCCAGAATTCAGATCAAATCACAGAACACTTCTCAAAGTGAGTCCCAAAACAAAGCTACACATCAGGGCATATATAGCCTTCTCCTGGCTCAGAGAATGTAACAACCTTTTGGACCCACTGGCCAATCAAAAAGTATCTACTGAAAAACAAGCCTCCCTCCCCAGGCTTCTGGTGCACTTTAGCCTAGGGGCAGGGAAGATCTTTAAAATTTACATTTGCATTACAGTTACCCATAGACATTTGTCAAATGTTAGGAAATAATTCCATTAT
Organism: Petaurus breviceps papuanus; assembly: GCF_028583685.1. Taxonomy (NCBI): domain Eukaryota; kingdom Metazoa; phylum Chordata; class Mammalia; order Diprotodontia; family Petauridae; genus Petaurus; species Petaurus breviceps. The sequence goes on along the minus strand of NW_027185655.1, from coordinate 58,853,290 downwards.
TACAAAGGATAGTTAATATATTATAGACATGTTAACATGACACAAAAGAATATTCTCTGCTTTGCTTTCTACACATTATTTTCCTACACATGGAGTCATTCAGATCCATCCTCAGAAATGTACTAGATGTGTGACCCTGGGCAAGTCACTCTAATATCAATTTGCTTCAGTTTCCTCAGCTGTAAAATGGAGATAATACCCATGTCACGGACTTGTGAGGATCAAATGAGATAATATTTGCAAAGTACCTAGGTAATAAATATGTAGGCACTGTATACATGCTTATTCCCTTTCCTTTACTTAGTTTGTTGTTTTTGTTATACTGAAAAAGTCAGATTAACATAATGGAACCTTTAGTGTTAGAAATGATTCCTGAATTCTGTCTCCTGCTACCCCTAGTAGCTTTTGCCAAGAAACGTGTTTTTTCTTCTGGCTTGAGAATGAACAGGGAAACTGGGGCTTAGCTGGAGAATCACCTTCCTATTTCAGTGTTGATGAAGTCTACAGACTAAGAAATCAGCCACATACATACATACACACACATACATACATACATACATGTGTTTATATGTATATATATGTACATGTATACTTTAAGGTAGAAAGGATATTGTTTTTTTTCTTTTTCTTTTTAAATTCAATTTTACTTTATTTTTAGCTCCAGATTTTCTTCTTCCTCTAACCACTTTACCCACCCATACAGAAGGCAAGAAATGCAAAAGCCATTATAAATATTTAATGGATTTGATTAAGAAATACAGAAGTAGAATAATAAATAATCATCAGCATATACATATAACCCTAGGTTTGCAAAGAATTTTAAAATACTGTCTCGTTTGATTATCACAATAACTCTGTGAGCTATGTGCTGCTATTATTCCCATTTTGCAAATGGGGAAACCAAGGCTGAAAGAGGCTAAATGATTTGCCCAGAGTTCTACAGCTAGCAAATATTTAAAGCAGGATTTGAATTTAGATTTTTTTCTGACTCAGAGTCTAGCACTCTCTTCTTTAGTTAACTGAGGGGCCCCTGGAAGAGTGGGAGAGAACAGAAAATCAAGAGGAAGGAGTGTTTGGGGTATTTTTCCTGAACTGAAGAATTATATGCTTAAGAGCACTTTATGTGTCCAATATCATCATTATTCTCCAGCAAGTTCTAGATAATATTGGATCTTATACCAGGGAAAAGGTTAAGAGGTCTATTTGAATAAGTCTTCAAAATGAGTTATGAACATGACTGGTTTTCCAAAGCTAAACCTACATTTTTGTATAAGACTAGAAATAAGTGTGCTCTAAATACAGTTTCTATCATCACCCATGTTTCATAGCAAACCAGCTTGCTTATAGATGTTAAAAACGTGAAATTATGGTGCCAAAGTTGTTGGAAAACTACAAAAACTACTCAGTAATAAAGCTCTTAGCTCTGTTTATATCATTTGAGCAGTAAAAATATATTCTTGACTACTGGGTCATCTCCTGGCTTTTACAAAGCTCAGGTTATCCCCACATATCTTTGTGACTGTTCATAAATAAATTATTAATGGAAAAAATTCTTTCAATGAGCAAATCTAACTCTAACTTGAAAGGACAGAATCTGTTTCTTTGGAAAAACTGCCATAAAGATACATTTTACACTTGAAGTTAAACTTTTCAATAATTTATTCTCCATCAAGCCTTCCTGAAATTCTAAATTGTTCAAATTACAACTGGGATGCATTCATGACCTCTTGCCAAGGCTTACCTGATGGCATGTGTTTATATATAGAATACAATCCTGATCAATCTCTGACACTTACTACTGCTTTCCTGCTGCTTAAAAATGTGTACTCTAATAGCATTTATATGTTTTCTTTTCCCTGAAGGTTTCATATTCCTTCTTCACAAGGGCAAAGAAAATTAGAATGAACATCATAGTCACTATAATAGAAATGGTCCAAGTTAGTTATTTATATCCTGTGCTAAGCCAAACAATTTTGGGAACTTGCTAAATGCAATTTTATATCTCTGTATACCTCTATCTATTCTCACATATGTACATGCTTATAGTTTGTTGTTATTGTTGTTTTTCAACTATACAAAATTATGATGCTAGCTATTGCTTGCTCCCCAGTGATCTAGGTGTCCATCAGATTTACCATAGTGATTTGAAACTAAAACTATACCTCAAAATGTAAAACGTTCAAATAAAAACAAATTACAAAATTTTTGTTTTTGACAAAGACAAGACTGGAATTTAAAAACATTTCAGAAAAAAAAGTAGAGGCAGGATTTCAGAGTGTAAAAATGCTACAGAGGAAATTGTCTGAAGGGGAAGTACTAAGGAAAGGAATTTTGAATATCAAAAAAAAAGTTCTGATTAGAAATATAAGATTGAATTGTGTCTCAAGAGACTGATGAGGATGTGCAGGGTACTCTCTGGTAAAAAAAAATTCATAAAAAATGTGTATAGGAAATGGAAGTCAGATCAAGTAATGCATGATGAATATTAAAAAAGTGAGACGATCTTGTAAGAAAAATAAGAGGTATGCCACCACACAGAGTGAGCTATGGTTGAAGATAAATGCCAAGAATGTAGAAAATTACCTTTTTCTAGCTATGGTGAGCACAAGCATAAAATAAAAGAAGGGATATAACCATTTCATTGAGTGGGTGACCTAATGATAATGTATGCTTAAGAGAAGACAGAAATATGTCCTTGCTTCTAAACTGTTTACTCATTTTTACATTGGCAAACAGACATCAAAAATGGTTAGAAAGAATTTGAAAGCCAGGGTAATTGAGGAAATGATAAGAGAGGACCTAACTTATCTCAAGTATTTCATGCTACCAATCATATAACCAAAGGTAGTGAAATAAAGGTAGAGTGATTGCTGAGCTGCTAGCAAAAATCTGAAAGGTGATGGAAAATAGAAGAGACACTATAGGACTGAAGAAGGATAAATTTTGTCCTGTTCAAGGAGGGAAAGAAGACTTCCTTAAAACTATAAAACATTTTACAAGCCTTCCTTATTGTTATTGTTGTTTGCTGCTAGAGACTAGGGATTTCTAAATGATTCCCTGACAAATTTGAGGACATGTTATTAAAGGGATGGTGTGTGAGCATTTAGAAAGGGAAATGATGACCACTAAGAACAAACTTGACTTAGGACAGTTTATGCTACATCTTTTCTTCTTTTTAACAAGAGATTTACTTTTCAGGGAATGCACTTTGTAGGGGGAAGTGGTTGGGGAGCATTTATTTTCTGTTAGATTAAAAAAGTATCTATATACTTTTTAGTAATGAAAGTAAATAGTAAAACCTGGTTTATCTTTCCATTCCTACTACTCTATTATGAAAATTTGGGCAAATTTAACAGTCCCTTTACTTTAGTTTCTACACTGGTTAAGTTAGGCAATTTCTTATATTCTTTTTTTTAAAGCAATTAGGATTAAGTAACTTGCTCAAGGTTACATGGCCAGTTATTTCTGGGTGTGGTGCTAAGTATCTGAGCCCAGATTTGATCCCAGGTCATCCCGACTCTGGGGCCAGTGCTCTTACACACTGCGCCACCTGGCCGCCCCAATTTCTTATATTCTTAACAGAATATTACTTTCAATAGATCTGTGGCTTCAGTGTTACAGATCTATATCAATCCCTATTTGTGTGATTCCTTTGCATGTCCTCCCATAATAAGTCTACAAAAGACTGTCTACAAACATACTCTATCTTGACATCACAAGGATGCCAATGGTACATTCAGAGTCTGCATTGATTATCTTTCACCAGCCCAACTTCTTTGTTTATTGTACATTTCTTGATGACATCCTGTACAAAAGAAATGTCAAACTCTCTACCCACTGGCCCACAACACCAAAATTCAAATGGAATTGAGAACTGTTTAACCAAATAAATAAAAATCCAGTACAAGATAGATAATGTTAATTGTTTTTTTTCTGAGTCAAAATATGCCCACAGGGACATTTCTATTTTACTTTGACACCACTACTTTACCCTACTTTGTCTTCATAGTTGCATGTTCATAATATGTTGCATCCATATGACTCCTTTGCCATTAAAATAATCCTTAACTTCAGTTTTTCAAAGATTGTATGCGTCCATGGTTTTATTATAACACTATCAAAAGAAGACTGGTATTAAGCAGCAGCTAGGTAGAGCAGTGAATGGAGCACCACCCCTGGAGTCAGGAGGACCTGAGTCCAAATTTGTCCTTAGACACTTAGCACTTAACATTTACTAGCCATGTGACCTTGGGCAAGTCACTTAACCCCAATTGCCCTGAGTTTCCCCCACCAGAAATAAAGAAGAAGAAGAAGAAGAAGAAGAAGAAGAAGAAGAAGAAGAAGAA